>NC_091012.1:130356339-130659369 GCF_041146395.1 Eulemur rufifrons
TTTTCAATATGAAGCTGAAACTACCCAACCTAGGAAAAACATGCATACCTTTTAAGAATTAAGCATTTTTTTCAACACCCACAGTAATAATTATATAAACTATGAGTAAAATAACTTCATTTTAAAAGATGACGGATGACTATTTCAAAATATTGTATAATATGTAGATAAACGATAACCATAGGATATCTGCTATAGATCACCATAGAACATGAAATTGACTTTATCTTAACTTTGAATTCCAAATTTGAAAATTTTGTGCCATTCATCACTCCTAGTCATATATAAAATATTAGTTATTGGAAAATAATGATGTTTATTTGCTGATTGGGTGGATAGCTAAGGTTCTGTTCCTGCCAGAATGTGTGCCTCTGCCTTTCTCTGAGATGCCTGCAAGTTCAATATAGGCCAAGTGAGCAGTCTCTACTATAAAGAATGTTACGAGAAGTAAATATCTGTTGCATATTTCACTGCCTTTTTTGTCAAGGACAGTCATCTCTGTAATGAATAGAGTAAAAGCAACATTAATAAAATAAGTAAAAATTTGAAAGATAAACTCTTTGAGGCCAATAAAATGGAATATTAGAGAATTGAGAGAACTTAAAAACTACTGACTATGATCTGAAGTTTGAAAACAGAGAATCGTTATTCTGATCTTCAAGAGAGCGAAGAAAGTAGATTCAGCAAACTCAGGACTGAGAGATTAATCAAACCTTGCCAGCTTCTGGGACAAACTAGTTATTTGTCAGAACCTAGAAAAGAAAGTGCTGAGTACTATGCACTGGTCTGGGTTTGCCAAACATAATGACACAAGACTTATTTACCATGGGAAACACGTTATTCACCCCTCCGTGTATCCACACCCTTTGGCACGTGTGTCTTTCCCACTAAAGGAGTAGAATATATTTCCCTGACTCTTGACTTTGGGTTTGGCCATGTGATATGTGTTGTCCAATAGAATGAGGCAGAAGTGCCCATGTGTCCATTCTGAGCCTAGGCCTTAAGAGGCCTTCTGTACTTCCCTTCACCTCCTGGGCCTCTGCCACTGTCATGAGAAGAATCTTTGCAGGCTAGCCTGGTGATCCTAACAGGAAAATCAGAGGCACGTAGAGCAGGGCCGCCATGGCCACTGTAGCCTAAAGCAGAGCCAGCCACCTAGCTAGCCACCAGCCTAGTTGAGCTGACTCACAGATGCAAAGCAAGCCCAGAGGAGATGGACAGAGCCCTCAGTCCACCGTTAGACACATGAAGTGAATACATGCTTTATGTCACATGCCACTGCAGTGTTATGACCCTGTGGTAAACAGCACTAATGTGAATATAGAAAATCCATATGTCTATTTTTCTCCTTTGATTGGCAGACAAGAGTCATGAGGTAGGTGGCACTGGATGTGAACTTTAGCAAACATGTGTTAAGTTTTGTTCCTGCTACCTTAAAGACAAAATGAGATGGAGAATCATAAACTAGTCATTATTAAAAGGAAGGCATTAATGTTTGAAGAATGAGTAACATAGGTTTATGGTGGAGCAGTCAGATGTTTCTCAGTCTTATCCTACTCACTATTTCTCATCCATGATTTGGGTGAAAGTTTAGAAACTACAGATCAGATATGCAGGAGATCAGAAAAATAACAAATACTTTTAATAGAAAATAGGGATACAAAAATGTCATTACCCTTGACATTATTACTCTTGGGTGAAATATAACCAGATGAAATTAACATAGATAAATGTAAATCTTATGAAAGGGTCCAAATAAAACTCCACTTAAACATATATAAATTAATATATTACATATTATTAGGGTATTTAATATATAACTGTGAAATTAATATATCAATACAGTAATTAATATACTGTTATATAGTAATTAATATATTATATAATATATGTAATTATATAATGAATAATATGATAGTATATATTATATTGCTATCTATATCTTGCAATTTTGCATTTCCTTTAGACCCAGAAATTCCACTTCTAGGAACTTACCGTAAAGAAAAATTATATGTATAGGTGAGTCAGGAGGAGTGGTAAAGAAAGAGCTTAAAAGCAAAGTTAGCACAGCACAATTTTAAAATAATATAAAAAAATTGAAAAGCAGCCTAAATATATGTCAGTTGTGATTGGTAACTAAATTATGATAATCATAAACAAAAGAAAATGAGGCAATCCTTAAAAATTGTGCTGTTCCAACAGTGTTTCTCAGACTGAGATCTGCAAACCTCATGCATTAGAATCCTCTAGGGTGCTGGCTAAACACACAGGTTCTTAGGCCCTCTCCAGAATACTGAATCAGAGTCTCTAGGGAAGGGTCCAGGGAAATACACTTTTAACAAGCACCCTCAGATAATTCTGATACTCAAAATTTGAGAATTACTATAAAAAAGAACATTTAGTGGCATAGGAAAATGTTCATGACATAATATGTGACAAATAAATTCCAAAAAACAGGATGATTCCTGTTATGTAAAAATACATATTTATGTAGAAGAGATTATGGAAGGAAAAAGGCCAAAATGATAACCATGGTTAATACAATGTTATATGGCGTTATCGGAAAGATGGCATTCAGGAGAAAGGGGATAGTTCCACTTTATTCCATACTTCTCATATCTTATTTGTATTATTCTGTTGAGGAGGCAAAATGTATTCAGATTAAAACAGCATTAAGGAAAATAGGAAGGAGAAGTCAAAGAGGGATCCAAAATTTGGAAAAATGGTGATGCATTAATGGAGCAAGGAAGTTAGAAAAATAAGCTGGTTTAGAGAAGGAAGGTAAGTTAGCTTTGGACATGGCAAGTTTGAGATATTGGTGGCACATCCAGCAGGAAACAACCAAATGGCAGTTGGGATTTTGGGTCTGGAATTCAAGAAATTGAGTGGGGCTAGAGATGTAGATTTAAAGACAACGGAAGTTGTAGGAGTGGATTAAATCACGCAGAAAGAGAAAAGAGACAGAAGAGATGGTGGTTAAGATCAGCTATCTACAGAATGCCTTTGATTAGTGGAAAGGAATCAAAGAAAAGCCAATGACGGAATAAAGGAGAGCATGGTTAGAAAGATAGAGGAAGAAGCAGTAAGATCCAGTGTCACTGACTCAAGGTCAAAGAGGATGAATACAAAGAGTTGACCACTGGATTGGACAAATAGGTCAGTGGGGACCTTCTGCACAGTTGCTTTTGGAAAATGATGGCATCTGTAGCTGACTGCCAAGGAGTTAAGGAACAATCAAATGGTGAGGGTCAGGTGTGGTGGCTCACACCTGTAATCCCAGCACTTTGGGAGGCTGAGATGAAAAGATCGCTTGAGGCCAGGAGTTCAAGACCAACCTGTGCACCATAGCAAGACCTCATCTCTACAAAAAATAGAAAAAATTAGGTAAGTATGGTGGCATGTGCCTGTAGTCCCAGCTACTTGGGAGGCTGAGGCAGGAGGATTGCTTAAGCTTGGGAGTTTGAGGTTGCAGTGAGCTATGATGACACCACTATACTCTAGCCTGGGCAACAGAGTGAGGCTGTGTCTCAACAATCAATCAATCAGTAAATAAATAAATAAAGGTGAGGAAGACTAAAGAGCCAGTGCAGTCATTGCTGAATTTTGAGGTTGCCTAGTAGCCTCTCTCACTGCAAAGAAATTACTCCAATTACTCCATTGTTTTCATGCTCCTTTCAAGGTGGAGCTGAAACAATTTTCCCCCAGCATTCTTTCCCCAGAGAAACTGAATTGGAATTTGGGTTCCCAAATTTCTTTCTCCTTTCATGGAACTTTACATTACCCTGCACAGTATTAATTATTTGAGAAATAATTTCTATTTCCCTTCTTTGCATTTTTTCTTTCCCTTCTCCACTCTGCTTTCTTGCCATGGCAAAGATTTGGTATTGAACAAAGAGTAGAAGTTACCTACAAAACATTTCTCTACCTGGCTTTTGTTTCCAAAAGCCTCAGCCTCTCCAGGGAATTGTAATAATGTCCTAGAGAGTATGAAGCAAGAGAAAGAATATTTTTGAGGAAAACAGAAAGGCTAAGACTAAAGAGGAATTCCTCTGGCAGGGGACAGGAGAGATAAGTCTGGAAGCCTGGAGAGCCCCAGGTCTCTACATTCTGCATCCTGACAGTTCCAGGAGAGAAGGCAGATTTTAGACAATAGAGTTGAAAGAGGAAGGCTGGACCAAAGCTTGGGCTCCTAGCCAGCCAGGGCTTCTCCAGCCTCCAGCACAGCTAAGAACCTGCAGAGTCTGAGGAGCTGAAGGGACTGTGGGCTGGCTCTGGTGATACCTGTGGATTTGCCTGAGATCAAGGGGGTCACCCTGATGTCTTAGCTCTGCCTGAGACACAGAACCTGTGAGGGAAAGGGCCCAAGAATGTTTGGGGTTGAATAATCCACCAGCTTGGTGGGATGGGGCTGGTTGTTTATCAAAAATAAGGACCTGCCGTGTTTCTTGCTTACCTGAGTTTGTGGATTGAGATTTATGTCTGCTGCACTAGAGGAAGTCAGGTTTATATTCTCAAGCAAGATGAGTGCTTTCTTCACCTGGGAAGAAAACAAAGTGGGTAGAAGGAATATCTCTAGATGATGTGACAACGGATGTATAGCTAGTAGTCACTTTGGTAGGATGGGTAGAGGAGGGTAAAAGACAGTGACCTTATTGTTTGAGAAAATGGATTCTAGTTTATCTCTGTTGCTTAAGCTTCCTGCATCTTTGGCCAAGCTATTTTATCTCCCTGGGCCTCAGTTTTCTCATATGTAAAATTGGATTAAGTGAATGCTAAGGCTCTTCCCACATTCTGATACCCTGGGGCTTTGTTCTCTCTTTTCTTATGGTGAATTGAGTTTCTTATCTCCAAGAAACGACATGGATTAAGCAGCCCCATTGCTGCTGAACTACAGTCAACTTGGCCTAGCACATGCAAGAAAATAGCAAACCGGGACAGTTAGCATTACTGAGGAGGCTGCAAGTGTGCATTTTAATCTGCACAGATCTAGGATTTCAGATATGGTGCATTAGTCCATGCAGATTTAATTGAGGGGGGCAGAGAGTGATGAAACCACCTAGTTTGGTCTTTAAGGCTGGGCCATCCAGTGAAGATGGGTTTGCATACTAGTCTCAGAGGGCTAATTTATCGCTCTGGAGAGCAATTTCTCATTAACACAATGTCAATACTGCTGGGGATTGGCTAGACCACCTTTGGAAGAGGTTAAATTACCTTTTAATCAGTGTATGGAAGAATAAAGCTTCTGTTCCATCATGGCAGAACAGCCTTGCTAATTTGACATCTTATAAAAGCCAAGGCTGATCTAACTATACCTGCGTGATATGGCCAGCATCATTTCCAGAGAGGCAGAAGACAGGAAAGAAGGGTTTCTGTGGCTGTTATCCAAACTGGCATAATTGATGTGGGCGCAGTGGGTTATAGCTAATGGTCTGTGTTTAATTATGGAGGCAGTGACACAAGGCCTCAAGGATGATAAGGCACTAACCAGATGATGTACCACTTTCTCAGTTATGAGCTCACTGAGTAACTGCATGGAGAATCAGTACAATGGCAAGACGGTCTAAATTCCATGTTTCTCCTAGGATTTGGGCCTGATCCCCAAGAGGCACAGAGCTGTGTTTATAAGATGTGTCCAAACCCACACTGACAAGGTCTCCTGGAAACAGTCACACGCAGGCCCCAGGTGAAAGTGCTGTGAAATCCACTGCTTTGGGAATTTATTCCTCATTTCAACCAGGATGATTTACATTGATGTGTGTCCAAAATTCATCAGCTACATCAAAAATTTGGGACTTTTCATCTTGTCTCATTCCCCAGAGCAATGAAACAATAAACAAACACATAAACAACCTTTTATCCACTAGCTTGAAAAATAATGACAGTAACTGTTGCAGAACTGCATATTATCACACCACATCCATTCTCAACTTTTGGCAATAGAACCCTCAGGTTTTAGCCAGACACATGGTTGTCCAGTTAGAGACTACATTTCCCAGCCTCCATGGCAGCAATGTGAGGCCATGTGACTAAATTTTAACCAATATGAAGGGGTCATGTTCCTAAAGGAAACTAACTGCTCATCCTCCACTTACTCTTTTCCCATCTTGTGGGTAAGAATGGGGCTGTGGTAAGTGGCGGTTCAGTTTCAGTCTTGAAGATAAGGAAGATGCCATATGGGATGATAGGGCAATAAGAGAGAAGGAACCTGAATCCTTAGATGACCTCAAGGGTTAAGGTCATCCTACCTCCATCAGCTTCCTACAAGCTTGGCCTTTCACCTGATCAGATATTCTATCTTGTTGAAGCTGCTGTTATTTTGGTCTCTGTTAAAATGAATACAGTGATTTACATCAGTAAAGTACCTCCCAGTTTGAAAAACTCTTTCATATGTTTTATCTCTTACCTGCACAAGACAAGCAGGTGAAGTAGACAGGTAGGGGAGTGGTTAGAGCATCTATTTGGCAGGGGAGGAAATGGAGGCTCAGAGAGGACATAGCTTTTGTCCTCAGTCACGCATCTGTACAGATATGGAGCCACACCTTGAACCCAGGTTGTCCGACTCCCAATCTAGTGTTCCTTTTACTATTGTACTGCTTTTCCTTCCTTGGAAACCTCAAGACAGTCATGCATGAGAGGGCACTCTCTATTCATTGAGACCGTTAGCTCTTGCTATTTTGATCACGTAAGTGTGCCAGCCCCATCCAGCTCCTCTCCCCTCCTTTCCACCTCTTCCAGACCATCCCCAAAACAACAGAAAAGAAAAGTCCCATAAAGCAGACTTTTTTTTTGTTTAAAAAAATGCTTGATGGCATTGCTTAAAATGAGAACAGTGTGGGGTCAGAGTGGAGGGGGTGTGCAGTGGGAGGAGTATTTTATCAATGACATTGTTTAGAATTGCCAGAACATTGGGGTAATAAAAAGCAGAACAACTTTTAGTCAGTTTTATTATTGTTTATAATTCTCTACAGGCGATGAGCCCCTTATTGCCTACACCCCCTTTTTGCCTGCACACTGGATGGACCGCTTCCATTACTCCTCCCCCTTTAGTATACCACGCGATAATAGTTACGAAGGAAAGAAAATCATAAACTGTAAAATCCAGTTAACTTTTGCCTTGTTCTCTTTGCTATGTATACATGTCCAGGAAATGGCTGGCATGTTTGTGCTGATCGCCGCCTGTTCCATTTAGAAGAGCTTCTGTAAAGAAGAGGAAAGCTTGTCTGTTTCCTTGGGTTTTTCCTCCCCTCTTATCTCCATAGTTACAAGAGTTGGTTCTGCGCATTTTTTTTTTAAAGCTGGCATCTTGCCCAAGTCAAATTGATTATAAAGGTTGGGAGGGACAGTTGAGATCTGTGGCTTGATTCTCGGGTAAGTTGGCTGTTTAGAAAGATAGCATTGACAGCCGAGATAGCCTGCAGATGGGAAGGCAAGTCTGCAGATTCCGTTTTTTATTACGGAGCAGATGAATGACTCACTAGTTTGGGCTGTTCCTTGGAGGAACACAGAAAGATAAGTGCCTGGGAGAAATCAGCCAAAAGGTTCTTTCCTCAAAGGCTTCATGGTAGGATTGCCAGATTAAATACAGGACACCAGTTAAATTTGCATTTCAGATAAACAACAAATACTTTTATACTTTCTTGTATAAGCGTGTCCCCAAATATTGCATGGGATATACTCATACTAGAAAACACAGATGCTCAGTCATATTTGCATTTCACATAAACAAGGAATAATTTTTTTGGCATAAGTATGTCCCATGAAATATTTGGGACATACTTAAACATTATTTGCTGTTTATCTGAAATGCAAATTTTAACAGGGAATCTTGTATTTTTATTTGCTAAATCTGGCAGCCTTACTTATAGAAATCTAGCAAGATTTTATAAAATGGTCTCTTTCAATTCAGGAACAGCCAATCTTACTTTTAAATGATTCTGTAGGCTGTTGGATGGTATTTATTGGTGCGTGAGGGCACACAGGAGAGAAGATTAAGGGAAAGAGATTGAACTGGAAGACAGGAGACTGGAGTCTGAGTCCTGCTCTGTCAGCCACTGACTGTGTGGACTTGGACAAGACCCTTCACCTGTCTGATCCTTAGTTTCCTAAAAGGAGGGGATTAAATGGTCTCTCTAAGGAGAAAATGATTCTGTAACTCTCTGTCCTTCCCATGCTACTAATATTTCAATGGAATTCATTTTCCCCTGAGTTGATATAGGTTGGTGCTGTCCTATAGAAATAAAATGCAAGCCACGTGTGTAGTTTTAGATTTTCTAGTAGCCACATTATAAAAGTAAAAACAAATAGGTAAAATTAAGTTTAATAGTATTCAATAAGTTATATTAAAATATTATCATTTCCATATATAATCAATATAAAAATTATTAATGAGATAGTTTACATTCTTTTTTGTACTAAGTCTTCAAAATCTGCTGTTTATCCTTACAGCACATCTCAATTTGAACTAGCCACATTTAAAATACCAATCCACACATGGCTCAATGTCTACCATATTGCAGGGCACAGGTGTAGGCTAAATAAATCGATAAGCAGATAAATAGGTAAATAAATAAATTTTAGAGAGGCTAATTTAAGAATGAGAGATCTATAGAGAGTTATGAACTAAGGCTATCATAGAATATATTCATAGGCTTTTAAAAATTAATTAATATACAGTTGATCTTTATTATTCTTCACAGATATCTGCATTTGTGAATTGGCCGACTTGCTAAAATTTATTCGTAACCGCAAAATCACTAAGGTCATTCGTGAGCACACACATGTGCAGAGCAGTTAAAAAGTTGACTCGCCCAATGTGCACATTCCCAGCTGAGGTCGAACGAGGTGACACTCTGTATTCTTGTTTCAGCTCTCAGACTGTAAACAAGTGTCCTCACGGTCTATTTAGTGCCACGTTTTTCACATTTTTGTGGGTTTTTTTGGTTGGTGATTTCACTATTTAGAAAAACCTCCCCAAGCATAGTGCTGAGGTGCTGTCTAGTGTCCCTAAGCCAAGAAGGCTGTGACGTGCCTTACAGAGAAAACACGCATGTTAGATAAGCTTCATCCAGGCAGGGGTTAGGGCTGTTCGTTATGAGTTTAATGATAAAGAATCAACAATATATATTAAATGAGGTGTCTTTAAACAGAATCGCACATAAAACAAGGTTATTTACTGATCCAAAAATGTTTTGACCAGAGGCTCACAGCTAGGGGCAACAACTCAATATTCACCAAGTCAGTGTTCTCGGTGACTTTATAGAACATAACTAAAGCAAATGATGAAAATCAACTGTATGTTTTAGAATAGTTTTAGATTTACAGAAAAATGAGCAGATACTATGAAGAGTTTTCATATAGCCCATGCATACAGTTTCCCTTATTACTGACATCTTGCGCTGCATGGCACATGTGTTATAGTCAATGAACCTATTTCCATACATTGTTATCATGAACAAACTAAAGCCATAGCTTATTCAGATTTCCTCAGTTTTTACTTAATGCCATTTTCCAGGATATCAGGACATCACGCCATGTTTAGTTGTGATGTCTTAGGCTCTTTTTCATTGTGACAGGTTCTCAGATTTTTCTTGTTTCTGATGACCTTGATAATTTTAAGGAGTACTAGTCAAGTACATTATAGGATGTCTTTCTACTGGAATTGTTCTGATATTTTTCTCATGGTTAGACTGGGGTTATGGGTTTTGGGGAGGAAGATCACAGAGATGACTTGCCATTTTTTATCATATCATATCAAGGGTACATACCATCAACATGATTTATGGCTGTTGATATTGGTCCCAGTCACTTGGCTCAGGTAGTGTTTGTCAGATTTCTCCGCTGTAAAGTTCCTCTTTTTCCTCCTTTCCATACTGTGCTCTGAGTGGGGAGTTATGCCCTCCCTCCTTGAGGGCAGAGTACTTACATAATTTGTTTGGAGTTTTTCTGCATAGGAGACTTATCTCTTTGTCCTCATTTATTGATATAGTCAATCATTTATTTATATCCGTAGGGACTCAGGGATATTTATTTTATACTTTGGGTTATAATTCAATACTACTTTATATATTTTGTTGCTCAAAGGCACTTTTGTGCCTTATGGCCCTTTTGTATTTAAAACAAATAAAATAAATTAGAGTATATTTAGAGTCATGTTCAAAAGTTGAATTATTAAGTCAAAGAGTGTTTGAAATTCTTGATGTACATTAATACATTCTTAAACATGTGTGCTACTAATTCAGCTTAGGCTTGGTGTCGAAAGAGAAACCCCGAAATTCTCCCCATTCCTCAGCCCCACGAGGCAGGCCTTTAGTATTCTCTGGAGAAACAGAAAGGGCCCCAGATCTGACCCAGTGAGGCAATTGTTTGGTTTTCTTTTTATATTCTGACATGAATCCACATATACCACAGACAGTTCGGGGCCTCAAGGACTTATATCCTAATAGCCTGCATTCATTGAGGGCTTCCTATGTGCCAGGCACTCTTCTAACAGATTTATCTGTATTAAGTAATGCAATTCTCACAACACTAAGAGGTATATCTGGTGGTCTCCACTTTATAGGTGGAGACCCTGAGGCACAGAGAAATTAAGTAACTTGCCCAAGGTCACTTGGTTTGTATGTGGTAGAGACAGGATCTGAACTCAGGCGGTCTAATGCCAGAAGCCATTTTCTTTGTGCCTCCACTGTGGCTACGTTCCCTGAAAACTCTCAGCAAAATAGTGCCCTTGTTGCCGTTTATTATTACTCTTTTGCCATAACAGCATTTTAAAGGGTGCTTGCTTGTCATAGTCTACTCATCTTTCTTTTTCACATCTTTTTTTTTTTAAGTTTCCATTGTAGAAAACTTGTCTTGTTTAAATGGGTCAGAGAACACTATGAATAAAGGTCACTTTCTTTATTGACAAGCTTTCCAAAAGAGAAATTTGCATTTCTGTTGATAAAAACCGTATCACAGATACAGGTGATGGGCCAATGTTTTAACAAATAAGGAAGTGCAGGGTGACAAGCTGAGCTCAGCAATTGAAATAGGGGCTTTCCTTGCTCTGCAAGGACCAGCCTTCCCTCGCCGCCTTAGGGATTCCTAAAAACAATCTGGTAAAAGGCACATGATCCCAGGAAATAGTTTCTTATTTCTAGAAAAGACCAGTTCCTTGTCTTTTTACATATAATGTCCAGGAATAATCCTTCCTATACAAATAAGGGGTTCTGGTTGGCATGGTCTTCAATAGCTGGAAAAAGCTAAAGATATAATTTTAAAAATAGCCTTTGAAAATGTTACAATCCCCTCCTCCATCCCTGCTATAACTGTATTCATTATGGTAACAGTAGAATCTCAGTAGATTAACCCGCTGGTTTATTTCTCACTAATGTCAAGTTCAATGCCAGGGCTTCCCCAGAGACCCAAGCTCTTTCCATCTTGTTCAAGGCCCTCAGAGTCTGTGTATGAGGAAAGGGACCCTGCAAAAGACACACTTGCTGCTTAAACAACTTAGCCCAGAAGGGCAAAGTGTATTTCTACTCATATTCCACTGGCAACAACCAGTCTTCTAATGGGTACCCCTGAGGGTCTGGGATATGGACCTCCTGGCTGGGCAGCTGTGTTCTAGCCACAGCTCTACATCATGGTGGCCAAGACCAATCCTGGTAGCGAGCTAGTCATCTCTGCCATGAGAACCTTAAAACAAGTTCCAGTTTTTCAAGATGCTAACGTGAGTGGGAAGGGGTGGAGATCATTCTGTGGAAGGGTGGTCACTGACCCCATGCTGTCTATTGATATTTGTCACATGTGTACAGGCTGTCACTGACTACTGACATGAGAGGACATCTATTTTTCCATACATCAGGCACAGAGATCCTGGGGAAAATCATTATCCTAGATTATTTGACCATGAAGTGAGCACAAAATAAGAAGAGAACAATTAATGTGGCATGTAGAACAAATAAATATGAGAAGTGAGGAGGTGGGATGGCTGATCCACAAGCACCAACTTAGTTAATCAACAGAAAACTGTCTGATGTTTTAGAAGAAACAAAACAAACTCCAAAACCAGATGCTCCCTAGCTACATGGCCTTGTGCATGACACTTGACCACTCTGGGGCTTAGTTTATGCAAAAATGATGATGTTGGCCCAATTGTTTCAAAAGTGTCTTCTGTGATCCTATGACCTATGAACTATAGAATGGTAATGAGCACTTCCAGAACCCTCAAAAAAACCTCCTGTTATATATCTTGATCTGGCTGGTAGTTACACAGATGTGTTTACTTTGTAAAAATTCATTGAACAATACACTTATGATTCGTGCACTTGTCTTTCTGTATGTTATTCTTCAATTTTAAAAGTTTATACAGGAAGAAAAGCCTGTTACTTTGTTCCTCCTCTTCAAACATGGAGCCTAATATAGTTTTCAATATCCAATTCAGGTCATGAAACATGCACAGGATTTAGACATCCTTTGCTAGGCATGTCTCCAAGGCCTCCTTCCCCTGCACTCAGTGCCCTTGGGATGGGGGGAAGGCAACTGCCTGCTTCAAATACACTCAGACTTTTCTAGAATCCCTGATCCACATAGAAATGAAGCCAATGGGAGGAGGATTCAAGGCTAAGTATGGCTGTAATCTCTAAGCCCACTGGCTGATTTTCAGTGGCTGTTGGCAGAATCCTCAGCAGGTGTCTCTTGGCAGTGGGCATCTCACACCTCTCACCACTAGCTATACCTGTAGGCCCCTCTGAATGGTCCCTGCTTTCAGGTAGTTCCTTACTCAGAGGTCATGCTGCTGCTACCATGTGACCTCATCTGCAGGCCACATCAGATTGGGCAAAGATGGACACATGCCCAAAGGACAGCAGATCTATAGGTGACCAGAAGCAAAGAGGTGGCCTGGAGTCAAAGTTCTACAGAAATAGAGATGACTGAGATTGACTGGAACAACTCAATCATCTTGGGGAGCTTGGATGTGTTACAGATACAGAGCCAGGCAGGTGGGTAAGTGCAGAAGAGGAAAGATGCCTGAGGAGGAGGAGTCATGAGTGGCCATGACCATGGACAAGCTTTGAATATGCAGAAACCAAGAGACTAGGAGGCTAGAAAGTGAAGCAGTTGGTTGGCAGGATCAGGTGCAGAAGTCCTGCAGCTGAAGGCCATGAATCAGAGCAATGGCAAAATCCAGAGACAGCAGCCATAAAGCCACGTGCTGCCAAAGAATAGGCCTCACAACTCCAGCCCAGTTCCAATGAGGCCACCTGTACTGCCATTCCTCCTTCCTTTTTATGTATAAGATCAAGGTCAAGATTCCCGACAAGTTTATTTAATCTCTCACTTTCCCCATCCATAAAATGGGGTTAATAGTAATGCCCACTCCTTAGCATTTTGTGGCAATTAAATAAGTCAATACATGTGAAGCACCTAGAACAGTGCCTCCCACATACTAGGTGCTCAATAAACATTTGTCGTATTGATAGTGAAGAGGATGATGATTATTTTCATGTGTTCTTAAACCCACATGACCGAAGGCAACCAGACTGACTCTGTTACTTTCAAACAAAAGAAAAAGTTTTAACTGGTATTTTGAATTTCAGAGTATGTGGATCAATATTACTTCCATCCTGGCCTTTTACTCATAGCTTCCAAACACAGTCAGTCCAGCTTCCTGTCTTGGGGCTGTCCCCTAAAATGGTTGATTGCTTGGTGTCTTGGATCTTAGCAGCTTCACCATTGTATGGCGGCAGCCTATTGGTGTTTTGGGCACTAGAGAACTTGTGGCAAGCTAGAAACATAGGAACCTTGCAGCAAGGCTGATCTGAGGAATGGAGAAGGGAGACTCACTAGGTATATGGATGTGCACTTGAATACAAAAATAACTTTTAAGACCAACAGTAAACTGGAAAGTGTGTGCTCGATTGACACAGTATTGTATGTCCTCCTCAACTGAAACCCTGACATTTTGAAGCCTGTCAAAGTTGCTGGGTCCTCTGGGAGAAGATTACCGTCTTAGCTTGGGTTCCTCCAGAAGCTGACCTGGACACAAGGACACAAGTGCATGCAGCTGATTTGAGAGTTGGTCTGGGGAAACAGTATAGGGGAGCGGGAAAGTGAAACAAGAAAGGGAAGGCAGCCAATAAATGGTGTGGTAGCAAGCCCATTATAACTGTGGGTAACTGGCATTAATACCCCAGCAGTTCTAGCCTACTAAGCCGGAGGGCAACGCAGACCTCAGGAGCCAGAAAAGGCAAAGAAATGCTGCAGGTTCTGCAAGTGGAAGTCAGGCTGGAATGTGCCGCAGTGTTAAGGAGGAGGGGATGCAGGCAGAACACTGATGGTGCCTGATAGAATAGCCCAGGTAGGTCTCCTTTGAAGTTGTTGCTAGTCGTCTGCGCTTCTAGGGATCAGGTGTTGTCTTCCAAGCCACACTGACAAGTAGCAATTTTTCATTTTCCAAATCATTTGGGTTGAGACAAATGTGATGGCTCTCCTAAAATGGTAATTGCATTTTCCTGGAAATCAACACAGGTTTGTTTATATGCCACTTGCATGTTGCAGCACATAGCACATGCAGATCTTGAACATCTTGAAAAAGCAGCGTAGGGACCCAGCACAAGTCTGTTCACAGACCCGACCAGAGGATACCAAATGGTATGTTATTTCCTCCTCTCAACTGCATGTCACCAACAAAGGAACCCTACATGCTGGAAGTGGGGCTTTTCGGAGATCTCGCAGCAGGCTACAGACGTGAGATTTGTGCCAGTAAAAGGTCTGGCATCCTTTCTGCAATGTGTCAATGGCACGGATGAATACTCAGGATGGGGGAGGTTGCTATTTTAATTTACATGCTATTGCTACCCGTTTTGGCTGGCTTACCCAGAATGCCCCAGATACCTATTTGAATGGGAAGTGTTCCATATTTGTAAGACAGACCATCTTGTGGAAATTGGTGTTTTGTCACTCTCCTGAACAGTGTGAAGTTAGGAAAATGGCTTGTGTGTCTTGTTTGTGTTATAGAATTCTAGCATTTTTTCCCTCCCTGTTTTTCTTTCTTATCAGCATTTTTTCCCCAAGGGAAATGAGAAAAGCCGAAAGGATCCTTTTCGCCATTTTTTCAGAACTATCTAACATGAGAAATATAGCCTTCCATTACATCTTAATTATTGTTTGCAAAAACTATAAGTAGTTTTAGCCATGATTTCTATATACTACTAAATTTGCCTGTTAGATATTCGAAAGCTACCAAAAATTATTTTTGGTTTTGGAAATTTCTTCTTTTCATTTTTCTCTTGGAATACTGATATGTTAAATAAAAGTAGTCCTTCATCCTAGGCCCGATATGATGGTCTGGTTTACTTTAGATATTTACTCTTAAAATCCATATACTTTTATTTATATTCTAACTATTATTTTGCAACATATTTCTATGCATTACTGAATTATCACACTTTTCAATTTCATTTTTATACAATGAATTTTGTTTATAGAACACTCAAAGTGCCGTATATAATATACATGCATATTTAAAATGATAAAGAGAAGCATTCAAAATTCCAACAAGAGTCTCATATAATTGCAGTGATGTAATATAATATAATGCAATAAAAATGCAATTTATCCCAAGGACATATTTGGCAGAATGCAAAGGTCATTGTTTTCTGACCCTAATTTTCAAGCTACTGTCTGACATTTACATTGTATATCATTAAGAGCATACACAAGAGTATCATGTCTTTTTGGGACCAATTTTACATAAATTATGTGTCTCCATGGCTTGTTTGGATGATGGGATATTCAGTCTATATTAGGAATGTCACATAGATCACCCCCTACAATCACAAGAACGCTGGAAGTAAATCAGAGAAAAGAGAGATTGGAGAGTCCTTCTGAGAAATCCTAAAAGAATCGACAGCATACTTCCAGCAGTAAGATAGACTGAGCTCTTGAGTAAGGCTCCTCCTATCACTAACACATAGAAATGCTGAAAAAACATATCCCCCAGAATTTAAAGACATGTATGAACTCAGAAAAGGATGAAGGGAAATCCTCAAGTACCAGACAGAAAGAAAGGACTCAGAGTCAGAGCAGTAAGGCCAAACAGGCGCCACAGCACACCATGAAGATTGCACAACCAGATCCAGGCACTGCAAGCTGGGGGCTGGAGTGCTAATACCAATGTGGAGGGAAAGAAGGCCTCAGATCTTGATGGTGCAGGGGAGCTGGCATCTTAGACAGCTCTGACAAGGGGATTAGAAAGGTTGCCAGGGAAGCAACGCTGGCTCAGGGAAGTCATGAGGAGGCTTATGCCTGGGCCCTTGGCTGGAAACAAGTCATCCGCAGGAAATTAAAACCTAAGAGTGCACTCTGCTCAATGTGGAATTCAAATGTATGCTACCTGTATGGCACAAGAAACCCAAGCCAAACAACTAACATAAAACCAGATCTAGAACCTTTGAAACCTTCAGGATTCCCAATTGAAACAAATGCAAAACAACTCTCTAGGCCCATTTTCACAACTAGTGACTCAGGAATCCATCAGGAAAAAAATCTGCTACATAAAAATTCACAATAAAAAGTTATAAATGTATAGAAAAATGTACTCATTTTGAGGGACTGTTAGAAAATTCACCAAACAAGAGAATTAGCACCCTAGTCTGGGTATAATAGATTAATCTTAAAGAGACTATAAAATAAGTATATTTTAAAATAATTGAAGACATAAAGGAGAGAACAGAAACCAAAGTGAAAAACCAAAACAATATGAAAAAAAGATCAGAAAGATTTGAATGAGAACCAAACAGAGTTTCCAGTAATGAAAAATAGAATCACAGAAATTGGTGGACAGATTAAAGAGCAGGTGAGACAAAGGAGAAAGGAAAATTAGTGAATTGGATAGTGTATGTGAGGAAATTACCCAAAATGTGACCTGGGGTTGGGGGGGAGGGTGGTTCAGAGAGAGAAATAAACTAGGAAAGTAATTTGGGGGAAGTTCCAATATACGTCTGATCAAAGCTGCAGAATGAAAAATTAAAGGGAAATTGGGAGAAGCAATATTCCAAGAGATAATTGCTGAAAACTTTCCAAGACTGAAAAAAGACATGAGTTTTTAGATTCAATAAAGCATATCATGTCCCAAGCAAAATAAATTTAAAAAAATCCACACCTAGATAAATATAGTGAAACTATAGAACACCCTAGAAAAGGAGAAAAATCTCAAACCAGAAAGGAAAAGCAAAATTACCTGCAAAGGAACCATACAGGTTGTAATTTAGCCACATGATCACAGCTAACTGCAAAAGAAACTGGGAAATATAGTCCAGCTGTGTGTCCGAGAAGACAAGAATGTGTTTTTTGGAGACCAGATGCAATCTCTACCACAGTATAATTATCACCTTCTGAGTGTTGAGCTCAGACCTATAGAAAAAGGGAGAAAGAACAATGCTCATGGGAGATGAAACCTTTCTAACAATTCTCAAACCACACTACTCAAAGTACTGGAACTTCCTACTCTGAAATGATTTTGGCTTTGCTATTGTAAACGGTAGTAAAGGAATTCTGCCACCCACTTTGAATATAACATGTTCTAGAAATGAATCTTGTCCAACTTAAATTAATAGAGAAGAGTGAAATTTTGGGTTTGTTTTTCAAACACGGAGTTGACTGCTCATACAATAATACATTTATAATATTAATAGCATAAGAAGATCTCAGGAAGTTACCCAAGTTAGCCCTGGTCAATGCAACAAGAATAAGGCATGTCTCATTTGTGCATGTCACATAGCAGAAACTCAGAAAAAGCCTGTTGAATCCATTCATTGATACTTTCATCCTACAAACATTTATTGGATGGACACACTGAGCATTGTTCTAGACCTCCACTGTCTAACATACTAACCATTAGTCAAAAATAGCTATTTAAATTTAAATGAACTAAAATTAAATAAAATTAACAATTCAGTTCCTCAGTCACACTAGCCACATTCCAAGTGCTCAATAGACACATGTGGCTGGCTAGTGGCTACCATATTAGACAGCACAGATATAGAATATTTGCACCATCACAGAAAGTTCTATTGGCTAGTGCTGTCTAGATGCTGGAAATACAGTGGTGAACACAACAGGCAAATTTCCTGTCTTCATGAAGTCTACTTCTGTGGGAGGAGGCAGACAATGACCAAATAAGTTAGTAAAGTGTATGATATGTCACATGGTGATAAGTCTATGGAGAAAAACTAAGCAGGAACAGAAAACAGGTAGCGGGAATGGAGGGGTGGGGAAAGTAGTTGCAATTTTAAATAACATAATTTGGGAAGAGCTTACCAAGAAGACTGTTAGTTAACATAATGCTAGCTGATGTAACAAGTAAGGGCTCAGATCTCAGTGGCTAAACACAATAGTTTATTTCTTGCTCCAATCACTGAGCTGTGGGGAGGGACTGTGAAATTATGAGGTGGAATATGTTCCATGTGGTCTTTCAGGGCCACAGGCGAATGGAGGCTTTCCCATCCTTAACACAGAGCTTCCAGAGTTGCCCTGGATGTTAATGTCAAGCCAGAAGATGGGAGAAAATAAGAAATGGAGTATTGTTCAAGAGCTTTCTATGGTCTATGGGTCAGGCTTGGAAATGGTATGATCACTTTCTCCTGCATTCATTTGGCCAGAACTCAGTCACAGGTAGGGTGATCAACTTTGCCAGTTTTCCAGGACTGAGGGGTTTCCTGAGATGTAGGACTTTTAGTGCCCAAACCAAGACAGTTCCAGGCACACTGGGATGAGTTGATCACCTTATCACACGTCTTCATCTGGATGTAATGGGAAATATGCCACTTTCTAGCAATATTTCTATTCAGTGGAAAGGGTGAATGAGTCTTTGGTGGGCAGCTAGCTGTCTGCCATAATAACATTTACCTCAAAGAAATAAGAAAGCCAGCATGCAGATGTAGGGGGAGTGAAGAAGAGCATTATAGGCAGAGGCAATAGCAAATGCAAAGGCCCTGAGGCAGGAGTGTACTTGGCATAGAGGTGGAAAAGCAAGGGGGCCAGCATGGCTGGAATGGAGTAGGTGAGAGAGAGCACCCAGAGCATCCTTACAGTCTCCCACTGGTCTAGTAGCAACCCTTTTAGATGTCATTGTTCACTTCCACCAAACTGGCCATAATTTGGTCGTAAAGAAATGATGACCATCTTGGTTAACTCCTTTGCTGCAATCCAGATACACAGCCTGTGGCCTGTGTTTAACAGTTTAATAGCCCTATCAAAAAAGTTAACTGGTGTGGGCTTATAATACCTGAAACTGGATAATTTATAAACAAAAGGAATTTGTTTCTTACAGTTATTGAGGCTGAGAAGTCCAAGGTCAAGGGGCCACATCTAGTGACAGCCTTCTTGCTGGTGGGGACTCTCTGCAGAGTGCTGAGGCAGCACAAAGCATCACATGGTGAGGGGGCCAAGTATGCTAGCTCGAGTTTCTCTTCCTCTTCTTATAAAGCCACCAGTCCCACCCCGATGATAACTCATTAAAATATTTACCCATTAATTCATTGGTCCATGAATGGATTGATCCAGTTATGAGGGCAGAGTCCTCATGACCCAATCACCTCTCAAAGGCCCCACCTCTCCATACTGCCACATTGGGGATTAAATTTCAACATGAGTTTTGGAGGGCACAAACATTCAAACCATAGCCTAGCCATACTGAGATATCAGTTGGACCTATGGCACCTAGTTCCAGAAATATGTGAGTAGTGGAAGAGGAACAAGTATGAAAAGTACATAGATTCATGCTGTGGAAAATTCTTCCAAACAACAGATGTAAGTGGAGGATTCGTTCTCATTGATGCCCCATCAAAATGGAAGTTTTCCCCTGTCAGAGAAACGCTTGATGTAGTGGGCTGAGTAGTGTCTCCCCAAAATTCATGCCCACCTAGCACCTCAAATGTTGACCTTATTTGGAAGTAGGGTCTTTGCAGATGTAATCAAATTAAGATGAGATCATACTGGTTTAAAATGGACCCTAAATCCAATGACTGGTATCCTTCTAAGAAGAAGAGGAGGCCCAAAGACACATAGAGAAGAAGGTCATGCGAAGTTGGAGGCAGAAATTGGAGTGATACTGCCACAAGCTAAGAAATGCCGGGAACCACCAGGAACTAGAAAAGGCAAGGAAGAATTCTCTGATATAGCCTTCAGAGGAAGTGTGGCCCTGCCAACACTGTCATTTTGGACTTCTGTCCTACAGAACTGTGAGAATAGATTTCTATTGTCTTAAACCACCTAGTTTGTGTTAATATTTTTACAGCAGTAGTAGGAAACTGATGCACTTAAATGTGGCATTTATAATTCCAAGTGCATAATATGTCTCTTTTATTAATTGGAAGAAATAGAATTGATGTGGATTCCTTTATTTACAGGCACAAAGTTGCAACAATACTATAAACAGTAAGATTGTGTGTGTGAAGTTGCATGTTGTATGCATCCCAGCTACCAACAATTAAAGAATTTCAATTAGCTATAGTGGAAGTAAGGCTGAATTATTTCTATTATTTTTATAGAAAATGATATTACAAAATTATTGTCACATGAAGATGTGATCAAAGAGTTATCTAGCCACAAAAAAGAAGGAAAGAAAGTATTGTAGAGATCTTTCAGGAAGCTAATTAATATAAAATATTATGCTATTTGTATTTATTTTTGTTTGGGATACTTGTCATCTTTTTTAAAATTTATAATTTGTTGCCAGTTTTGTTCTCATTCTAAATAAGCACATTGTACCTAATTTTGTATTTGTTATTTTGTATTCTTTTTTAAAGAGTTCTCTCCCATCACCACAAAATGCTATAAGTTTCAGGCCCCACAAAACCCAGGCCCCACAAAAACTGACTCCATAGGAATTTTGTGTCAGCATCCTTTCGCAACATGTTTTTCAGAAATCTACAGGCAAGTTAAGCCTTCTGGGAACTCATATCATAAGTGAACCAAGTAATGCCTGGATTTATAGCTATTCTGCACAAACAGGATTTTCATAAGGTAACATAAACTGCTCTGAAATTGCTAGTACTTCTTGTAGTGGTTTCTCGACAACAGTTCTAATGGCATCTCGGGTGGGACAAAAGTTTGTTGTTCCAGGATGTCCCTCAGAACTTCAGAATATTTGACATCCCTGATCTCCACCTGCTAGATGCCAGTAACAGGCTCAACTCCACGACAATCAGAATCACTCCCAAATGTTTCTGAACTTCCCCTGGGCTTATTGACGGGGGAGAAGTACTGTACCCATTGAGAACCAGCAAGTGGCCCTGAGATATTCTTTGTAAATCCCATTTTATAAGATTGAGATCAAATTAGAATTGGATTCAAGGGTGAGACCCCTTGCTTTGTGCCTCTCTGACAGGGCAGACTCTCCCTGGTTCTTCCACATCAGCCCCTCTTTCCTGCAAGTGAGGCCTGGGAAACATCTTGAAAATGCTCCCCATATGATCCTGATGTCCACTGAAATTTGAGAACACTCATTCTCAAATCAGGGTGACTTTGGCACCTAGGGGACATTTGGCAGTGTTTGGGGACAATTTTGGTTGTCACAACTTGGGGAGAGGCTGATACTGGCATTTGGTGGGTAGAGACCAGGGACACTGTTAAACATCCTACAATGTACCAGACAGCCACCACAACAAAGACATATCCAGCCCAAAATATCAGTAGTGCTGAGGTTGAGAAAACCCGATCTAGACATTAGGTGTCCCTGAAATACTCTATGTCAATCCCATTTTAATCGATCTAATTCTACTTTAATGGAGTTGGTAGACGTTGTGTCCACCAAGTCCTATGGCTTTCAACCAGGCTGACTTGCTTGGAGCCATAAGCAGGGTTGTGCCCTGAATTGTTGGGAGCCCTCAGCCCTTCTCGAATGTGACAAGGTTTACAGGAGCCCCCAGGGAGTCCTGATCTCTCCAGGCTACTCTAGGTAATTATGACACAGCCAGACTACAGGTACTTACCAAATCATTTCTGTGTCATCCTTCCTCTGTTTTATTTTTGCAAAAATAAAAAACAAACACATATGCATTATAACTTTTCCTTGTAACATAAAATATGCCCTGTTTTGTGCCTTACTTTTAAAAGTAATGCTTTTCCTCAGCCTTTTTTACAGCTGTATAATACCCCACAATGAGGATGTACCATAGTTTATTCCACTACAAACCAATGAGCATTACGGTTGTTTCTAACATTTGTTAGGTACAAAAAATGCCACAATGAATAATCGTAGATATGCATTAGTTTGTATTTATGGAGGTGTTTTCTCATGGTGGATTTGTGGAAACAAGATTACTGGATCAAAAGACAAATACAAATGTAACTCTGTTATATATTGCCAAGTTGTCTCCATAGTGGCTATACAATTTTTCACTTTCACGTGTAATGTAGGAGAGTGCCTGTTTTCCTACAACCTTGCCAGCAGAGTGTTTTGTTAAACTTTTGAATTTTTGTTCAAAAGAGGGATGAAAAATGTAGTCTCAGTGTAGTTTTACCTTACTACAAATGAAGTTGAGCAGGCCGGGCGCGGTGGCTCACGCCTGTAATCCTAGCACTCTGGGAGGCCGAGGTGGGTGGATCGTTTGAGCTCAGGAGTTCGAGACCAGCCTGAGCAAGAGCGAGACCCCATCTCTACTAAAAATAGAAAGAAATTATATAGACAGCTAAAAATATATATAGAAAAAATTAGCCGGGCATGGTGGCACATGCCTGTAGTCCCAGCTACTCGGGAGGCTGAGACAGGAGGATCCCTTGAGCTCAGGAGTTTGAGGTTGCTGTGAGCTAGGCTGATGCCATGGCACTCACTCTAGCCTGGGCAACAGAGTGACACTCTGTCTCAAAAAAAAAAAAAAGTTGAGCATATTTTCTTATATATGAGCATCATCTGTGGACCATTTATATCTTTTGTTCATTTTTCTATTGTGTTTTTGGTCTTTTTCTTCTTGATCTTTAGGAGTTATTTATGTGCAAGGAAGATTAGCCCAGAAAGGGGATTTTTTTTTAAACTGAAAAGGAAGTTTTAAAACTGGCAAAGTTAAAGTCATGATCAACTAAAAAGTTGAACTTTCTCCACCACTAAGCAGGAGGGAACATGGGGATTAGGTCAAATATAGACAAATAAGTACAATGGCTTTTTGTTTACTTCCTTTTTTTCCCACATGGAATAAAGTGTGAACAGTGCCATCCATGACTCACTACATATGGCCGAGGCTCCAGAAAAATTTCAAATCCAATGAGCTTTCACCCTGGGCTTCCTGAAAGTGAGACCTGCTGCTAAGATATAGCAAATTTGCCAACCAGCTCCTTAAGAATGGGATGATGGGCTAGGCGCGGTGGCTCACGCCTGTAATCCTAGCACTCTGGGAGGCCGAGGCGGGTGGATCGCTCGAGGTCAGGAGTTCGAGACCAGCCTGAGCAAGAGTGAGACCCCATCTCTACTAAAAATAGAAAGAAATTTGCTGTACAACTAAAAATATATAGGGAAAAAATTAGCCAGGCATGGTGGCGCATGCCTGTAGTCCCAGCTACTCGGGAGGCTGAGGCAGTAGGATCCCTTAAGCCCAGGAGTTTGAGGTTGCTGTGAGCTAGGCTGATGCCACAGCACTCACTCTAGCCCCGGCAACAAAGTAAGACTCTTTTTAAAAAAAAAAAAAAAAAAAAAAAAAAGGAACAAGATGATGATGTGATCTCAAAAAGAAAACTCCTAAGAAAGAAAGCATGTTTCTTAGTTCTTAAATACATTAACTGGAGGCACGAATAGAGGATCGCTATTTACGTATCCCAAAAGCCAGGTGTTTCCTAACTAACAGTAACACCCTCTTGGCCCTAATTTGAATTTTAGGGGTCTGTTTAAAGTAGAAAATAGCAATAGAAAAATGTGAAACTCAAACTATTGTGTCTAGATAAACATCTTGCAGCAACGATAACTTGGGAATGGTCTAAATTTAGAGAGCTTGAGCACCCTCAGTTACGTTACTGCGCGCAGTCTGCATGGGTGCTCACTTTGATGGGAAATAAAAGAGCAATGGGAAAATAAATCAGTCATTCTAAGTGAAGGCAACTTGACCATCAATACCTGATTGGAGTGGATTCCAAAGAGAAGAGAGCAAGTGAAGATGGCAAGTGTAGACAACTCATTCTAGGAGTTCTGCTGTAAAAGAGAGGAGAAAATTAGGGCCATGACTGGCATGGGATGGACAGCTGAGGGAAGCATGTGTGTGTTTGAAGTCCTGAAGCTAGTACAGTGTGTTCGTGGGCCAGCCCAGCTTTCTCCAGCACAGGGGGGAAATTGCTGATGTCAGAGAGAGAATTGTCAGGGTAAGTCCTTGAGCAGATGAGTTGGTGGGACTGGTGTCACAGGCCTGTGCCCTGTGCAGGCTCCCAGGGCCCCAGGCTCAGAAGGGCCTTGCGCTTGGTTTAATGCTCTGTGGCACCATCTTGTAATTTTTCGTAACTTTACCTTTTTAAGTGAATCCGAAGGAACATAGAAGCACGTGCCAGGGGCTTGGAGCCTCAGTTGACACACAGTCTTGCCTCCCGCCACCTCCTTGGGACAGGTTCTTTAGTCACTTGTTCCCAGACCTTTGGTGACCCAGGCCTCACCTGGCGTCCTGCTCCCTGGCCCTGCCCCACCAGCTCACTGCCCTCTGCCTACAATTGACTTGGTCGGGAGAAAGGAGGAAAGCCCAATTTCCCTTGTCACCCTCCACCCCCATTGGAGTCTGGGCACAGGGGTAGTTGGGCTCAGGTGCATACCCTGGGATATTTCAGGGCAGGGTGGGGTAGTGGCCATTCTGCTCCGGATTGGCAGTGCCACAGCATGTCCGGGCAGCTTAACAGAGGCTGAGTCCTGATGGGGGCAAGCCTCTCATCCATCCCCAATCCAGGTACCTAGTGTGCCCTGGCACAGAGGGTTAAAGATCCCTGAGGGTCATCCATCTGCCATGGGAAGCCTGGTTTGACTTCTTCAGAGCTCTCCCTGTTCTCAGTGCAGCGGGTTGGTATGGCAGCTGGTGGGAGGAGGGCCTGGCAGCCATCAGACCTAGTATGTGCAGTAAAATTTATGCTAATGATTCAAACCTTTCATTTTTTCTTTACCAAGAGCAACATTAAATAGCAAATAAAGGCACAAGGACAAGTTGAGAGAGAGACAGAGACAGAGACTGAGGAAGGAAAAAGCTTTATATTTTAGTACCTTTTCCCCTACTTTTTAAACAAGGTGCCCACATTTTTTTTTTTTTTTTTTTTTGAGACAGAGTCTCACTTTGTTGCCCAGGCTAGAGTGAGTGCCGTGGTGTCAGCCTAGCTCACAGCAACCTCAAACTCCTGGGCTCAAGCGATCCTCCTGCCTCAGCCTCCCGAGTAGCTGGGACTCCAGGCATGCGCCACTATGCCCGGCTAATTTTTCTATATATATATTTTTAGTTGTCCATATAATTTCTTTCTATTTTTAGTAGAGACGGGGTCTCGCTCTTGCTCAGGCTGGTCTCGAACTCCTGACCTTGAGCGATCCACCCGCCTCGGCCTCCCAGAGTGCTAGGATTACAGGCGTGAGCCACCGCGCCCGGCCTAGGTGCCCACATTTTTATTTTACACTGGGCCCCACAAATTATGTGTCCAGCCTTGCACACCACTAAAATGTCACATAAACTGAATACCTACTATGTTCCAGGCACTGCTCTAGATGTTTTCATGTAAATGATCTGATCTGATTCTCTTTGAAATTCTTCCCTAATGACACTGTTCTACAAGCTGAGGAAGTGTCCTTGAGCAAGCAAGATGGTTAAGGGGAACAGGAACTAGGTCTGTCTGTTGTCCTGGGCAGCACCTTGAAATTCCCCAGCCTGCAGAAATGATGCAGCATCTTGAGATAAGCCTTTATCTTCATGTCATCTCATCAATTTTATTAGCTGCCTATTAATTTCTGAAGAGTCCTGTTTTTCCATCTTTCTTTAAAACATGTACAAGATCCCAGATTTCTTAAAGCAAGGGGGCTTTGCAGGTGGCCTTGTGCTGCAAGATGGAGAATGCTGGGCAGGTGCTTGTGGCAGCAACAGGAAATGTGTGAGATGCCCTTGTGTGCCCTCCTTCTTGTCCAGTGGGATGCTGGCAATGTTGATCAAACAGCTCTTGGTGAAAATTGAAAACCTGATTTGTAGCATTTGCCAATTTCCATGGTGTAAATACTCCCACCATGACTGACTCCAAGCTACCGACACCATGAGGAGTTGGAAAGCAGTACACAGCGGCAGTGGTACACAGCGCTCTATCATATTTCCACTGTACTGACACAATAGACATTTAAAAACCTTGGGCACAGAGAAAATACAAAATATAATAAAATAATAAATTATGAGCCTTGAGTATTTAGTAACTTTGTTTTTAATATAATTTATGTCATCATATGTTTATTTAGTTTAATTTTTAATAATGGCTGTGTTTAGCCACCAGCTTACGCGACTCCTGAAAATTTAGCAGTCAGCTCTCCTGAGCCGCTGTGAGCTGGTATAAGCTGTGTGAGCTGATATGAGCTGATACAAGCTGGTATGAACCAGTACAAACCAGCTCAAGCACCCCACTGCAGAGGAGCCGAGCTGGAGAATGGGGTGAAGTGTGTTTATGGGAGTTCCTGGGGGACGGGTGCCCGAGGATGTGGGATGTGGGGAGCCCTGTTTCAGAGCTTTAGCCACGGGCCTGTCTCACTTGTTGCATCCACTTTCCTTTGTGGCTGGTCTGAAGAGTGTGGCTGGATCCCCCCTGCTCCTTTCTGCAGCTTTTGCTCAGCTGCTCCCCTGGCTCAGAGGGAACCAACACATCCTCCCTCGCCCATAGCTTGAGGAGCTTTCAAAGCCCCACCTCCGTGTGGCGACTAAAGCCTGATCCCGAGGCTGAAGATTTCCCTTCCCTTGGGTCAGTTTTCTTTCTTGTCATCTGCAACCAAGAGCAAAATCAGAAGCCCAGCGTGGGAAGGATCCCAGGAAGATGCTGGTTTCTTGACCATTTTAGAAGATCTAGAAATGGAGTCCCAGAGAATGCAAGGGGCTTGCTTCGGTGCCGGGGGTACCCGGGGGCCTTGAGGACCTTGGGCAAGCTGTACACATTTCTTCACGCAGTCAGTACATGTCCACTCTGGGTCGGGCACCATGCCAGGTGCCAGAGTCCTGTCAGTGACAAGCCTGCCATAGAGCCTGTGTCAGGGGCAAGAAGCAAGGGTTCACTTTTGGGTGTTTAAATAAGAGACTAGGTTCAGACGTATCTGGATCTGAATCCTGCCTCTGAATTTGACAGCTGTGTGACAAGTCACTTCAGTCCTCTGAGCCACAGTTTGTTCTTTTCTTATACGGAGATATTCGTTATATTAATATTAATAGTGTTTTTCTCAGGGGATTGGTGTCAGACGTTAATGGGACTGTGTAAATGCCTGGCCCGGGGTAAGTATGAGTTTACTGTGTGATGAGAGAAGTCCCCATGGGAACATTTGCTTGTCGCTGCAGTTTGCCTAGTATCCTGGGCTATTGTAATGATGTGGGACGGAGGCCTTAGAACCCGCTTGCCCTGCCCTGTCTCCAGGGAAAGCAGCTCCTGCCCCCAGGCCCCCAGGGGCCCAAGGTGGGCAAAACTCATTCAGCCTGATCCTGGGCCCCGTCATCTTGCCTGGCACCCACCATGTTCCTGAAAGCCATGCCCATCCCACCCTGCCACACAGTGCCTCCTGGGGGCCTCCAGCCACAGGCTCCCTCACTGACAGGTGGCCTGGACAAGGGCAGCATGCCTTTCATCCTAACCCCCTGCTGCAGCCTGAGGGACCCAGCCCTCTCCCACTGGGGAAGCTGCCAGCCCCAGTGCTGAGCGTGAACACCATGGGCACTCTGCCTGTCTTGTCATGGGGCATGGGAAACCCTAGGAAGATGCCCGTTTCCAGCAAGTACCTGTGCCCACACTGTGGGCAGGACTTCCTGAAGCTCACACTTTGGAGAAGCATGTCTAGTCCCCCACACAGGCAAGAAGTCTTGCCTGTGTGCCACCTGTGGCATCATCTTTATGACCCAGAGTGACCTATAGAAGTACAACAGACCCAGACACACCTCAACAGCTCCTGGCTATCCTCCAAGTCCAGTGGGGGAGGGCAGCCTACCAGAGGGCAGGGGAAAGTCGGAGCTAGAGGGAAGGCAATGGGGCATCGGAGAGACCTCCTTCTCCAGGCACCCAGGGTGCCGGGCAGTGTCCAATGTCTGCCACATATTTGTCCCTTGCTGCCACGAGCCTAGACATGAAATCAGAAGCTGTTTACACATTTAGAGACTGCCAATAGGGAAGCCCCTTTGGAGTCTAATGCTCGGCTTCCCCTGGGTTTCTCCTATTGTACGGTGTCACAGCAGAAGTCTTCAGCTGCCAGCAAGTGGCAACAGGAGACATTCTTGAAGAAGTCCTAGAACACCAAGGCCTCCGAGGATAGGCTGAGGAAGTGTGAGAGTCCTGACTCAGGCTGCTTGTCCCACTGTGGGACCAGCTGCTGGTCCCCTCCAACGCCCTGCACAGCTGTCTGAGCAGAGCATGCGTTTGAGGGAGTGGGCCCAGGGCTGGGGCCTGCGGTGCTAGGGTTGAGGCAGGTGAGCACGTGGTTACCCTGGAGCTGGAGAAGAAACAACTGGACGATGGCGCCTCTAGGCTCAGCTGGCAGCCCACATCTGCATAGCGTGTGGTCCTGCAAAAACCATCTTGTCCGAGGAGGACAGCATTGGTCGCCCCATTCCCTACACATGCAGGGACTCCTTCCATTTGGACATCCCAGTATTGGAGCCCAGTGACAGGAGGCACACCACCTTCTACTTGGCCCCCTCCGCCTTCACCCCAATGGATAAGTCCCACCCCTCTGCTTTCATTCTGTCCTCACATAGTTCTCTACCACCACGGAATGCATGCCTGTCACCAGGAACAACTCACTGCCCTTCATCAAAAGTGCCAAGACACAGCAGGAGGGAGGACCGGACCCTGTGGAAGGCTGCCCCAGGAAGCAGAAACCTCTGAGCCCCAGACTCTACTTGGCCCAATTGGGCTGCAGTGTAGGGCTGACCTTTGTGACTATCCTCAACAATCACCCTTGGGCTCTGGGCAGACACACTGCCATGGAAGGCCTGCCTTTTGCCCCACTGAAGATATTCTGACCAGCATGGAGGACCTGGGTGGGAAGAGAAATGCCACAGCCAGAGGGAGCTGACGATGCGTTCCCCAGAGAGGTGGCTTGTGCATAGGGACGAAACATTTAAAAGAATCCACTAGAAAGTGAAAAGCAGCCACATGGCAGCAAGAAGGTGAGGGAGGTGAGAGAACTGGACCCACCGCCACAGGAAGAGGTGGGGGTGGGTGGAGGGGAGAGGGTGTGGCCCAGTCAGGGCATGGTCCCTCCTGGGGCCATCTCTGCTGGAGTGAAGATGGGGCTTTAGGAAAGTCAGCCGGCCCAGGAGGTCTCCTTGTCCACTGGGTCTCCCAGGTGGAGGGAAATGGTGGTCAGAAGAGTGAGCAGCAGCCAGTCCAGGCTGAGCAGAGCTACACCGTACTCCTCATGCTAAGTGGTAGGGACCCCTCCTCCCCGATTTGGGCAGTAAGGGTCCTCTGCTTCCTCTAAATGGGAGGCTGGGGCCAGGGTGTCTTTTGCTAGAGCCAGGATGGTTTTGCTAGACCCCAAGCAAGAAGGAGTCTCTCACGATGATGGGACGGGAGTACCTATCAGTGGGTCCAGGCCATGCTGAGACTGGGCCAAGCTGTAGCTCTAGCAAATTCTAGCCCACAGAGCACAAGCTCCCTTGGAGAAGAAGAAGTTGAAGGTGAACGAGCTGAACAGCCAAGAGGAACTAGAACCTCTGGGAGCAGAAAGCAAGAGAAGAAACCCCAGATGGCTCTGCACAGGCCACCACCCTCCTGCCCCAGAACCAGGACAGTGACCCCAGGGAGAAGCCTGGGAGCCACACTACAGTGCTGACTGCATGGAGGGGAGAGAGGTGGGCCAACAGATGCACCTTGGATTCTCTGGTGTCTCCTTATCTGCTTCTTTGGTTGTCCTGAGGCGTGCAGGGCTGAGGGGAAGGGAACCTCCATTTCCTTCTGCATCTATGGTTACCAGGCAGTGTCTCAACAGCTTGGATAGAAGCAGCTTCCAGCTGGCCACTTGGCCGTGGCTTCCTGGGATCCTTGCTTCTCTAGAAGACAATGCCTTTTCCCCCAAGTACCTCCTCAAGTTACCACAGGGAGAGACCCACTTGCCCTGCCAGTAGCCCTGGATGCCTGCGTAGGGTCGGGATTCTCTCTGCAGGAGAGGCTGGCCTAAGACACAGGTATCCTTTGTTGGATCAGGGCTGGGGCCTGTCTCCTTCCTAACCCAGCTGCAGACGGGACCAGTTTTATGGACAGGTGACCTTGTTCAGAAGGGTCCCATGCTTGCTTTAATGTTCTGCCGCTGGTGTCTTGAAATTCTGAATAATTTTTGAATAAAGGGGCCTGCATTTTCTTTCAGTGCTGGGTAGTCAGGCCTGCGAGAGAAGATGGCTCTGGGCAAACGGGAGGGGTCAGCCTTAGCTAGGAACAGACGGTCGCTCCATGGTAGAGGAGGGGAAGGTGCAGTTGCAGGTAGGTTGGTGCATGTAGTCGTGGGGAGGTGAGGGAGTTCTCTCTGCCTGCTTCTACTTTTCCAGTGGAATAAGAAACAAGGTCACTAGGTGAGAGTGAGGAAGTGGGAGAAGTGTTTACAGTTTGAAGAAACAGGGTGAAGTGTGAAATAGTCTGAGGGTGAGCTGACGGGGTGCTCCCAACATTTGGGACAATTCATGGGGCCCTCAGGCGGCACTGTGTTTACCTGGCGTCTCAGAGAGTCAATTGGCCAGTTAGGACTTCCCACCCACTCAACAGCAAGGCTGCTGGAGCCAACCTAGACAACAGTTGTCCAGCTTGGAGGAAGAGCTTCAACAAATAGACCCATCTAACTGGCATGGGAGCTCATTGAGCTATCTCAACAGCCCCCACCAGTCCACAAATGGGAAGACACTATGGTCAAAAATAAACCACTGACACTGCTCTCATCAAGGGTGTTAATGGCCTCCATGTTGCCAAATCCTACAGTCAATTCTTAGTTTTCAGCCCCCTTGACCCATCAGCGGCAGTGTCTATTTCTTAAAACTCTGTTTGGTCTCTGAGACACTACTCTCTCTTGGTTTGCCTTTTCGTTTACTGATTTCTCCTTCTCTTCCTCATCTTCCCAACCTCTAAGCTTTGGAGTGCTCCCAGACTTCTTCATGTACCTCATTCCCTCTTGCTCCCTAAGAGATTTTATCCCGGCCCACACCTGGAAACACCACCTGTATACTGATGCTTCCTAAATGCATATCTCTAGTTCAGACCTCTCTTCTAATCTCCATTCTTGCACATCCACCTGCCCACTGGACATCTTCACTCGGGGCTCTACTATGCATGTCTAAAACAGAGCTACTGGTATCTCCCACAAACCCTCTCCTCTGCAGACTTCTCCCTCTCAGTTAAATGGCAGCTGCACCCTTCCAGTTGCTCAGCTAAAAAAAAAACCTTGGAGGCATTGCCGACTCTTTTCTTTTTTTCATACACCACATCCTATCCATCAACAGATCTCACTGGCTCTACTTTCAAAATATATCCCAAGTCCAACCTCAGTCATAGCTATTGCTGCCACAGTAGTCCAAGCCACCATAATCTCTAGCTGGGATTATTGTGTTCAAGCCCTAAATGGGCCTCCAATTTTTCTACTCTTGTCCCCTTATAGCTTATTCCTCATAATACAGCCAGGGTGACCTTTTTCAATGTAGGGGAGACATGTCATCCTGTTCAAAACTCTACAGTGGCTTCCTAGATCACTCAGTATAATAATTCAAAGTCCTTACTATTCTCCTACAAAGTACTACATGAATGAATGATCTACCCATCCCCTTCCTCTCTTAACTCATCTTCTACCACTGTTCTCATTGCTCATTCCACTTGACCCAGCTCTTTCTTGCTATTCTTGGAACACTCCAGGCATGATCCTGCCTCCGGGCCTTTCTTTGCTCTTGTCTTTTTCTCTGCTTAGAACATGCTTGCCCAGATATCCAATATGACTTATTCCATCACCTCATTCAGGTCTCTGCTCAAATACCACTTTATCAGAGAGCCTTTTACTGACCATCCCTAATCACTCTCTCTTTAACCTATTATACATTGTATTTTGTTTTTCAGAGACAGTGTCTTGCTCTGTCACCCAGGCTGGAGTGCAGTGACATGGTCACTGCTCACTGCAACCTCAAACTCCTGGACTCAAGCGACCCTCCTGCCTCAGCCTCCTGAGTAGCTGGGACTACAGGTGCACACCACCACGCCTGGCTGATTTTTTAATTTTTTTGTAGAGATGGGGTCTCGCTCTTGCTCAGACTGGTCTTGAACTCCTGACTTCAAGCGATCTTCCCGCCTCGGCCTCCCAGAGTGCTAGGATTACAAGCTTGAGCCACCATGCCTGGCAAAAGGATGGCTGCCTCCTGTTGGAGAATCAATCCCCAGTCTCCCACGTGACAGACAGGGATACTCACCACTATACTAATGAGGACAGTGGTATGTCTTTCTTTATAGTTCTTTTTGTTTGTTTGTTTTATTTCAAAATATTAAGGGAGTGCAAATGTTTTAGTTTGCATGGATCACTTCTGTAATACTTGAGTCCCAGCTCTTCATAGTTCTTATCACCGTCTAATATATAATAATTTTTGTTTATTATTTTTCTACCTCAACTAGAATGTAAGTTTGTTTATCATTATAGTGTCTATATCAATGTTTGGTACCAAGTAACTGTTCAATATTTTTCCACTTCTAACTTAAATCCTGATTGGGCAGGGCCTAGGTCATGTACCAGCTCCCCGGCTGCAAGGGATGCTGGGAGAATAAGTTCTGATATTTATATTGAGAAGGAAAATTCTTCAAACCTAGGAAGGGTTTTCAAAAGTTGCTGAGTATCCACAACTCACAATTTCCTCATATTTATGAGGAAATCTGAATACAGACTCTTTCTAGAATTTTCTAATATCCACTTAATCTTTTATAGCTAAATCTACTACATCCAAACCAAGAGCCTTTTTAAAATTTTTTTTTACCCTCAGCAACTTGCCTTAATCAAGTCTATCCAACAAGTCTCAGGCTTTTTATGGTCCTTTCTCATCAATTTGGGTCACATCTAATTAGATTACAGAATTCTAATGACAACCACAGCATAAGCAGGTTTGGGAACAGACCAGTTCACTCTGCTAAATATACAACTCAACCAGTGGGAACAGAAGTATGCTGGCAACTTTGACAGAAGCCCTCTAGCCCTGAGTAGTTGCAGGCCCTGGACATCAGCATTGTTTCCCGTGGATAACCTTAGTTAATCAGGTGAAACAAATAAGTGGAGGTGGGTTAAGAGAGCTGCTGCCTGCTTTCCTTATTACCATTATGAGAGTGATGACTTTTCATTTATTGACCATCTGGATTCTCTTTTGACATTGGACACACTGGGTTCTTATGTGCCCCCTACCCCATACTCAGGGAACAGCTGGTTCTTTTCTCTTTTAGAATCCTTTGCTGACACATCAGCTTGTTGCCTCCTGGAGGAATAAGTTGCACTTTCAGCCCAATTCTGAAACATGATTGCAAGGAGGAAACACATTTGGAGTGGAGAAACTATATAGGTGTATAAAATGTATTATCTAACCAGGACGCTTGAGAGTGAGTAAAGGGGGCACAATTAAAAATTAGGATGGGATAACAACTGTAAAACTTGGGACGTGTGTCTTGGCAAAACGGGGACATCTGCTAATCCTGAGACATAGAATGCTCATGCAATGGCAATGGTCTCCAAGGCTCACAGAGAGGCTTGTAGGGATTGTCAACATGGTAAATTTTGCTAACTATATGTCACATGGGGGAATGCAGTGAGTTTAGGGATTGAGGTAAACAGTTTTGGCTGTGGTACAGTGGCATTCCAGAAGGACAGACTGCCTGAGATAGACACACAAGGATAATAGAATTCTATCTGGTCAGATCTGTCCCATATCCAGAACACCAACATCTGGTTCTGGTTCCAAACCACTGAGTTCTGGTATGTACTCAGACTGTGCCAGCCCAGAGAGTTGGACGGTGATGGATACCACTCTGTTTACACTTGAAAATGCCATGCCCTGCGATTGCATTGTGTATTGTGTAACTCCAAGATTGATGAGGTGAACCTGGACCAATGGTTTGAGTCTTCTCAGCGCAGGTGCCAGACTATGTGAGTGAGCTTTCAGATGATTTTAACCCCAGCCATCTGCATCCATCTGAGAGATCCCAGGCCAAAACCTGCCTAACCCATAGAAACTATGAGAGATAATAAATGACCGTTATTGTTTGAGGCCACTAAATTTAAGGGTGATTTGCTATGCATTAATGAATAACTAAAACAGGTACAGGTGCTATCTCAACAGAGTGTCCAACAATCAACGGATTTTATACGCTGGGACTTTAAAGGAGAGATCAATGCTGAAGACAAAAATTGGGGGAGACTCTGCATATAAATGGTGGTTAAAAGAGCTGAAGATGAAACCAGAGGACAATGCATTAATTTAAAAGGTCAAGGAGGGATAGTCAGAGAGTTAGGTTTTGGTTTCCAAAACCCCTCTATCTCACTGCTCATAGCTTCTCAGTGTCTTTGCTGCTTTCTCTTCATTTCTCAGGCCTCTAAACTTTGAAATCCCAGGGCTCAGACCTAGGCTACTTCTCTCTTATACTTATTGCCTAGGCGACCTTATCTAAACTTATGACTAAATACTATCCATGTGCTGATGACTCCTCACATTGATTCTCCAGGTCTAACCTCTCTTTTTAACTTCAGACTCATGTATCCAGCTGCCTGCAGTATATCTCCACTTGGAGGTCTACTAGGAATCTCAAACTCAACATGTCCAAAGCCAAATTCCCAATGCTTCCCCAAAAGATGCTTATCCTGCAGTCTTTCAGGAAATAATAAATCCATCATCCAGATGGCTCAGGAAAAATTCTGGGGTCATGTTTGGATCCCTCCATTGATTTTACATGTTTGATTCATCAGCAAACCCTTTTGGTTCGGCCTTCAAAATACACCTAGAAACCACCCACTTCTCACCATTTCCACTACTCCCTCCCTCGTCCAAGTCATCATTGACTCTCACCTGGTAGATGATAGTTGTAGCGGCAGCTTTTCGCTCCTGAACTTGGTAGCAAAGGGATGAATAATTCCTCGAAACACATAGTGTTTAGAGAGAAGGGGAAAGGCCAAAATCTAAAGGAGAAAATGGCCTCCCCAGCTAAGTTCCTCCCTGTATTTATTTCCAAGGACACGTGCAAAAGGTTGGGGCCGTTTGCTAATTTCTTTAATGGCATCCATACAGGTCAGCTGTTTTCAGCTGACCTTTCTTTGCATACAGCAAACAAGTAGCTTCGGGCAGGCATTTTTGCCTGTCCCTTCATTCGCCCTGTTCACGTTCTTTCCATCCATTCATCCTTTCTTCTAGGCCCAGCCCCCATATTAGTGATGAAGAGAGAGAGTGAGTTGCACAGCCAGAAGATAAGGATTCTCAAAGCAGGAGGTTTTAAAAATTAAACTTTTTATTTAAGATAATTGTAGAATCACATGCAGTTAGGAATGATACTTAGTGGGCCCAGGTACCTTTTACTCAGTTTCCCCCAATGGCAATGTCTTGCAAAACTATAGCGCAGTATTACAACCAGGATAATGGCATTGATACAGTCAAGATACAGAACATTTCCATCCCCACAAAGATCCTTCCTATTGCCCTTTTATAACCACACTCACCTCTCTTCCACTCCTCCACCTCATCCCTAACCACTGGCAGTAACAACTCTGTTCTCTAAGTTCTAGAATTTTGTCACTTCAAAAATGTTATGTAAATGGTATCCTGTAGCTTTTAATATTTTGAGATTGGCTTTTTTTTTTCATCAGCTTAATTCCCTGGAGATTTATCTAAGTTTTTTTTATGTCTCAATAGTTCATTCCCTTTTATTGCTGAGTAACACCATAGCTTGTTTAACTATTCTCCTGTGGTAGGACATCTGGGTTGTTTTCAGTTTGGGGCTATTATGAATAAAGAGACTGTGGACATTCATGAACAGGTTTTTGCATGAACATAAGTTTTCATTTTTCTGGGATGAGTGACCAGGAGTAGAATTACTGAATCATATGATAGTTGCATGCTTCATTTTAAAAAATAATTGCCAAACTATTTTCCAGAATAGCTGTGCCAGTTTACATTCCCACCAGTAGTATATAAATGATCCAGTTTCTCTGCATTCTTGCCAGCATTTGCCAGTGTTTGGTGATGTCACTATTTTTTTCTTTAGACATTCTGATAGGTGTAGTGATATCTCATTATGGTTTTAATTTTGCATTTTCCAAATGCTTCATGATGGTGAACATCTTTTCTTGTGCCATCTGTGTATCCTCTTTGGTGAAATGTCAGTTGATACCTCTTGTCCATTTTTTAATTGGATTGATTGTTTTTTAACTGTTGAGTTTTGAGAGTTCTTTCTACATTCTAGGTACTAGTTTTTTGTTGGATATGTGGTTTGAAAATATTTTCTCCTAGTCTGTAGCTTGCTTTGCCTCTGCTTGAAGGATTTTCACAGAGCAAAAGCTTTTATTTAGATAAAGTCCAATTTATCAATTTTTCCTTGACTCCTTGCCTAGCTTTAGAGCCCAAGACATTCTATGATAGTTTTGTTTCTAAGATGTTCTATAGTTTTACATTTTGCATATAAGTTGTGATCCACCATGAGTTAATTTTTGTATAATATGTTAATATGTGAGGTTTAGGTCAAGATTTTTTTTTTTGCGTTTATGAATGTCCAGTTGCTCCAGCACCATTTGTTGAAAAGGCTATCCTTCCCCTTTTGAATTGTTTTTACATCTTTGTCAAAAAATCAGATGGGCATATTATGTGGGTCTATTTCTGGGTTCTCTATTCTGTTTTATTGATCTATGTATCTATCTCTCCACCACAGCACACAGTTCTGATTACAATAGCATTATTAATATTAGGTAAAGTTATTCCTCTCACTTTATTCTTCTTTCCTCAAATTGTTTAGCTAGTCTAGTTCTTTTGATTTTCCATGTAAATTGTAGGATAATATTGTCTATAGCTACAAAAAAAATCTTGCTGGGATTTTGATAGGAATTGCATTAAACCTGTATATCAATTTGGTGAGAACTGACATCTTTTCTATGTTGAGTCTTTCAAACCATGGACATGATATGTCTCTCCATTTATATCTTATTTGATTTCTTTCATCAATGTATGGTTTTCAGCATACAAGACTCATATATGTTTTGTTAGATTTACACGTAAGTATTTAACTTTTTAAGTAATTGTAAATGGTATTGTATTTTTTAATTTCAGTATTCACATGTTCATTACTAGTATATAGAAATGCGATTGACTTTTGTATGTTTTGTCTTGTATCATGCCACCTTGCTAAACTCATTTATTCTATGAGTATTATGCAGATTTTGGGGGATTTTCTACATAGATAATCACGACATCTGCAAATAGGGACAGTTCCACTTCTTTCTTCTTAATGTCTATGCCTTATATTTCTTTTTCTTTTCTTATTACGGTGGCTAGAACTTCCAGTACTATGTTGAATAAGAACGGTAAGAGCAAACATTCTTGTCTTCTTTTTGATCTTAAGGGGAAAGCAGTCAATCTTTCATCATTAGGTATATTGCTAGCTGTAGTTTTTTGGTAGATGTTCTTTATCAAGTTGAGGAAGTTCACCCTCTATTCCTAACTCTGAGATTTTTCTTTTTTCGTCATGAATGAATATTGAATTGTCAAATACTTTGCATTGGTTGATATGATCCTGTGATTTTTCTTCCTTACCCTGTTATTATGGTGGATTACATTGGTTGATTTTGAATTTGAACTAGCCTTGCATCCTTGGAATAAACCCCATTTGGTCATGGTATATAATTCTTTTTATATGGTGATGAATTTATTAGCTGAAATATTTTTAAAGATTTTTGTATCTATATTTATGAGAGATATAACTTCCTTTTTGATACTGTCTTTGGTTTGGTATCAGGATAATACTATTTTAATAAAAAGAATTGAGAAGACTTCCCTCCTTTTCTATTTTCTGTAAGAGATTGTGTAGAATTAGTGTTAATTCTTTAAACATTGGTAGAATTTTCCAATGAAACCATCTATGCCTGGAGATTTCTTTTGGAGGAGTTTTAAATTTATAAATTCAGTTTCTTTAATAGTTGTAGGGCTATTCAAATGATATATCACTTACTGGGTGAGTCATAGTAGTTTGCACTTTTTAAGGACTTGGTCTATTTCAAAGTTGTCAAATTTATGTGTGTAGAGTTTTCATAGTACAGTTGACCCTTGAACAACATGGGAGTTAGGGGCACCAACCCCTCATACAGTTGAAAATATGAGTTTAACTTTTGACTCCTCCAAAACTTAACTACTAATAGCCTACTGTTGACTGGAAATCTTACTGATAACACACACAGTCAATTAACACATATTTTGTATGTTATAAGTATTATATACTATATTCTTACAATAAAGTAAGCTAGAGAAAAGAAAATGTTATTAAGAGAATCATAAGGAAGAGAAAATATATTTACTATTCATTAAGTAGGAGTGGATTACATCAAGGATCCTTAATGTGTCCATCAAGGACACATTAAGTAGGAGTAAATCACATCCTTTCATCTTCATGTTGAGTAGGCTGAGGAGGAGGAAGAGGAAGAAAGGTTGGTCTTGCTGTCTTAGGGGTGGCAGAAGTGGAAAAGGCAGAGGAGGTGGAAGGGAAGACAGGAGAAGCAGGCACATGCAGTGTAACATTTATTGCAAATAATACAAGGATTAAGTGGATCCACGCAGTTGAAACCCATGTTTTTCAAGAGTCAACTGTATTTCCTTATTGTCCTTTTGATGTCTGAGGGTCTGTTGTAATAATCCCTGTTTAATTCCTGATATTGGTAATTTATGTCTTGACTTTTTTTTAATTTATCAGTCTTGCTAGAAGTTTGTCAATTTTATTGATTTTCTTCAAAAAACCAGCTTTTTTTGTTTCATTGATTTTCTCTATTGTTTTTCTGTTGTCAATTTCATTGATTTTTGCTATTATTATTTCCTTCCTTCTGCTTGCTTTGTGTTTATTTTGCTCGTCTTTTTCTAGGTTTTTGAGGTACTTATATTATCGATTTGAGATTTTTCTCTTTTCTAATGCAAACAATTAGTGCTATAAATTTCCCTCTCAGCTTTAGCTCAGTCGTACATACTTTGATATGTATATTTTCATTTTTTATTCAAAATTTTTTATTTTCCTTGAGATGTCCTCATTGCCACATGGATTATCTAGAAGTATCTCTAAAGTTTCAAGACTTTCCTATTTTCTTACAGTTATTGAGCTCTAGTTTTAAGCCATTAGGTTTGAAGAACATAATGTGTATTATTTCAATTCTTTTATTTTTTTTTTATTTATTTTTTTTTTTTGAGACAGAGTCTCACTCTGTTGCCCAGGCTAGAGTGAGTGCCGTGGCGTCAGCCTAGCTCACAGCAACCTCAAACTCCTGGGCTCAAGCGATCCTCCTGCCTCAGCCTCCCGAGTAGCTGGGACTACAGGCATGCACCACCATGCCCGGCTAATTTTTTCTATATATTTTTAGCTGTCCATATAATTTCTTTCTATTTTTAGTAGAGATGGGGTCTCGCTCTTGCTCAGGCTGGTCTCGAACTCCTGAGCTCAAACGATCCACCCACCTCGGCCTCCCAGAGTGCTAGGATTACAGGCGTGAGCCACCGCACCTGGCCTATTTCAATTCTTTTAAATGAGTCAAGTTTTGTTTTTTGGCTGGGATATGATCTATCTTGGTATATGATCCACAGCACTTGAAAAGAATATGCATTCTTTTGTTGTTGGGTGGGGTATTGTATAAATGTCTATTAGATTAATTGGTTGCTGGTGGTGTTGGGTTCTTTTATACCCTTGTTCGATTTCCTGTCTAGACATTCTATCATTTGTTGACGGAGGGGTATTGTAGTTTGTAAATATGATTATGGATTTGTCTATTTCTCCTTTCAGTTATATTGGGTTTTTTTGCTTCACATTTTTTGTAGCTCTGTCATTTGATGCATACACATTTAAGACTGCTATGTCTGCTGGGTGGGTTGACCCTTTTATCATTATATAATGTCCTCTTCTTTCTCTGATAATTTTCTTTGCACTGAAGTCTACTTTGTCCAGTGTTAATATAGCCACTACTGCTTTCTTTTGACTAATGTTTGCATGATGTATCTTTTTCCATATTTTTACTTTCAACCTACCTATATCATTATATTTGAAGTTAATTTCTTATAGACACTATATAGTTGTGTCATGTTTTTTAATGCACTAAGCCAATTTTTGCCTAATAATTGGTGCATTTAGATCAGTTACATTTAATGTAATTATTGATATGTTAAGGCTTAAGTCTGCCATTTTATAATTTTGTTTTCTATTTGTCCTCTGTTTATCATATGTTTTGTTTTTCCTGCCTTCCTGTACATTACGTAAACTTTTTAAAATTCAATTTTGATTTATGTATAGTGTTCTTTAGTATATCTCATTGTATAGCTTTTTTAATTGTTGCTCTAGGTATTACATTATATATACATAATTATCACAGTTTACTAGACATTTTACCAATTCAAGTTACTATAGAAACTTTACTTCCCTTTATGTCTCTTTACCCTCCTTTGTTTATAATTGTCTTAAATATTTTCTCCACATACATTTAGAAACACATCAGACAGTGTTATAATTTTTGCTTCAAACATCAAGTAATACTTTGGAACAATGATCCCCAACCTTTTTGACATCAGGGACCAGTTTCATGGAAGAAAATTTTTCCACAGATGGGGGTGAGGAGGGATGGTTTCAGGATGATTCAAGCATTACATTTATCACATTTGCAGCCACTCCCCAGCACTAGCATCACCGCCTCAGCTCCATCTCAGATCATCCGGCATCAGATTCTCATAAGGAACGCACAACCTAGATCCCTCGCATGCGCAGTTTACAGTAGGGTTTGTGCATCTGTGAGAATCTAATGCAGCGCTGATCTGACAGGAGGCGGAGCTCAGGTGATGATGCCAGCTATGGGGAGCAGCTATAGATACAGATGAAGCTTTGCTTGCTCACCTGCTGCTCACCTTCTGCTGTGTGGCCTGGTTCCTAACAGGGCATGGACAGGTGCTGGTCTGCAGCTCAGGGGTTGAAGACTGTAACTTTAGAAGACTGAAGAGAAGGAAAATGTGTTTACCCATATTTTTACTTTGTCTATTGTTCTTTCTTCCTTCCTGATGTTCTAAGATTCCTTCTTTTATCATTTCCTTTCTGTTCAGAGAGCTTCCATTAGTCATTCTTTTAGGATAGGTCTGTTGGCTACAGATTCTCTTCCTTTTATTCATCTTAGATTATCTTGATTTCTTCTTCATTCCTCATGGATATGTTCACTGGATGTAGCATTCTGGACAGACAGTTCTTTTCTTTCAGCACTTGAAAAATGTGCCACTTCCTTCTGGCCTCCATGGTTTCTGATGAGAAAGCCACTGTCATTTGAATTGTTTTTCCTCCATAGAAAATGTGTTGTTTCTCTCTCACTGCATTTAAGATTTACCTTTGGCTTTAGCTTTCAGAAATTTGACTATTGTGTGACTTGGTATGGATTTCTTTGGGTTTGTCTTGTTTGGGTTTGTTTAATTTCTTGAATCTGTACATTAACATATTTTACCAAATTTGGAAAGTTTTCAGCCATTGTTTTTTTGAGTACTGTTTCAGCCCAATCCTCATTCTCTTCTTCCAGGACTTCTAGAACCCAGGTGTTAGATCTTTTGTAATAGTTCTGTTCATTTTGTTCAGTGTGTTTTTTTCTCTGTTGTTTAAATTGGGTAATTTTTATTGTTATTTCTTCAAGCTCACTGTTTCTGTTCTCTCACCTCCCCAATCTGCTATTGAGTTTATTATTTTGATTATTGTATTTTCAGTTGTATAATTTCCATTTGGTTCTTCTTTACATCTTTTCTTTCTTTGCTGAGACTTTCTAATTTTTCTTGTTTCAATCAACTTTGCAATTTCTCATGGGGGAATTTTTATAATGGCTTCTTTTAAATCTTTGTAATATAGTTCTAAACTCTCTGCCATCTCAGTGTTGGCATCTATTGATTGTCTTTTTCATTCAAGTTGACATTTTCCTGGTTCTTTGCAAGACAAGTGATTTTTTTTATTGAAACCTGGACACTTATGCTATAATATTCTGGATTTTATTTAAACATTCTACTTTAGCTGGCTTTCTCTGAAACTGCTCTGGCAGGGGAAGTAGGAATGCCACCTTGTCCCTGCCAAGTGAGCATAGAAGTCCAGGTTCCCTACTTGGGCTTTGTTGTCATCTGAGGGGAGTTCCAACTCCCCACATAGCCTCCACTGACACTCTGGGTTGGTTGCCTCATTATTGCTGAGTCCTAATTCTCCACTAGGCCTCCCTTGACATCACTTCAGTAAGGAGAGGTGTCTCATTACTGCCAGGTGAGGGTAAGAGTCCAGGCTTCCCACAAGGAGAGTGTGTTTGCTACCACTCAACAGGGATGAAAGCCCTGATTCCCTACTCAATCTCCTCTGACACCACCCTGGGGATGGGGGCCTCATTATAGCTATGCAATGGTGGAAGTCAAGGCTACTCACTCAGCCTTTGCTGACATTTCTGGGGATGAGGCCACAGTTCTTTCAGTGGTGCTTGGCTGCAGTAGAATGGTTATTTTCTAAAGGTTCGCTCTTGCTAGGTACTTTCCTGGTACTTTGGCTAGAGAGAGTAGGCTTTTGTTTGCATTTTTAAATCTGCTCCTGTTGGTGTTCCAAGACTGCCAGTTTCTTCAGGTCCAAGTCTGGGATATATGAGGCAAAAACAAAAGACCCAGGAAATTCATTGCCCTGTTGGTCCTGAGGTCCTAAGGTCATTAGTTGGCCTGCCTTCTTCTCTATACCTTTCAGACTCTTCTTATGTTTGTTTTATGTATAATGACTAGGGATTTTCATTGCACTTAGCAGGAGGAATAGGGAAAAACACATCTACTTCATCTTCCTGAAATTGGAAGCTCTCCAGGAGGTTTTTATATAAAGGTGGAGGAACAAAAGTTTGGAGAGAGGGCAAATGGATGATGATGATAATCTCTATGAAACCTAGTAGAATAAACACCATCTGCCTATGAGAGCTTTAGCTTTAGGATAAAGCCCCAGGGGAGATCCAGTTAACACTAGATCGTGGGGGAGTGGGAATGCATAGGGTTGCTTGCTATGGAATGGGATATGGCAGTTCCAGGGGACACTGTGAAAAGGATTGGGAGGGACAGGAAGAACAAGAGAGGTGAAAAGCACAGTAAAAAAATTCTTGGTTGAGAATACGGAAGGGAGAGAGATGTGTGTGAGGCTTATATTTGATAGGTGATGCAGGTGAGGCAAGGAGGATTGACTGCCTTAGTAGTCACAGATAAATTTGGTGTCACATCAGGGCCTGATTACAGTACACTCTTGTCTTCCTAGTAACTGGGAAATGGCTTCTGCCACAGTGGAGTTCCGGTAAGTAGGAGCAGGAATGACACCTGTAACGTGTGTGTTCCATTTGCCCAGAGGCACACTGAGCCCTGATAAAAATAACCTGAAATGAAGGGTTTAACTTCCAAAATGTTCTGGAAGAGGGGTGGACCACTCACTCACTCAATCCTCACCCCTTATTTTGTCATTCTAATGAGGTTTTCAGGCAAAGCAGTATGATTCCTTTTCATCTAAGCATTGTGGGGGTATATATTTTTGGAATTTTTGAATATTGAAATTGTCACCTTAAAACAAATTATTGTTGCTATAATAATAGTAGTAGTAATAATAAATTTATTGAGTGCTTATTAGATGTCACGTACTATTCTACATGCTCAACATGTTTTAAATCATTTAATCCTTACAATGACCAGACAAGGTAGATACTAACTATTGTACTAGCTCCATTTTATGCATGAGAACACTGGGGATGTGGCAAAGGAATTAGAAATATGTTCCAAACCTCCAACAAATTAAAAATTGGCATAACCATCTTCTCTGTTACCACATTCATTACACGAGAATAACAAAGAATGATGTTTTCCATTCTTTCCCAAATAATACTACAATCCAGCTCTTGTATTTACTTCAGTTGCTGGGATAAAAAGTTATGAGTACTAATCTCATTCATTTCTTCCCTTGCAAATCACTTGATCCATTATCCCTATTTTTCCTGCCTTTAAAATTGGGGCAGTCATACCAGGCCACCACCCCTCTAGCCACAGAGAACATAAGCAATAAGATTTTATTGCAAAACATTTTGAAAATATTGAATTTGTGCTAAATTATTATTCAACCCATAGGGAGCTGGGTGGTGGCTGCATAAGAAGGAGAAAAGCAGGAAATGGGAGAAAAACCACAGAGAAGAAGAGGGGTTGCCTGGTGAGCTGGAACTGAAGAGAACAAAGGCCCAAGGGCATTTCGAGATGCCAGAGATTTGTTTTCAACCTTCTTCACCCCATGTTGGCTCTAGGCCCCTTCAGGCAGTGCCTGTGGGCTTACCTTGGTGCCTCACAGATGGCTACATCAATGTAAAATAATGATTTGAGTCATTGAAAGAGCTTCTTTGGACTGTTCCTCAAGATGGTTTTGCCCTGTCTTTCATCTCCTCTTTCATCTACCTTTCCAAAGTTTCCCTTTAGATGGCTTTCAGGTCCACCCACATTGATTTTGCTTCATGCAGAAGTATGCTGGAGCAGCTCTCTCACAGCAGAGCTGAGCTGGCCAATGCTCACTGGTGTGTGTGCATGTGTGTGTGTGTGTGTGTGTGCGCACGCGCGCACTCACAGCACAGTTCTCTTGCCTGATATAGAATCAATGTCACACAGATTGCATTTATCTTCACAGAGGAAAAATAAGAAGAAAATTCAATGTGATCCTATTATAAACCATTTTTAAACATTGAAAATTCTCCCTTAGTGATGCACTTCCAGGGTGGGGCAAATTTGGAGCCTTTTTGAGTCAAAACTGTAAACAGAAAATTCCTCACTCCAGGATTGAAGGCCATGATGGATCAACTTACTGCCTGAAAATCTGCAGATTCTCTCATCAAATTGGTGCAGAATCTGAGCAGACTTAAGGATTTCCATGCTGTCACTTTTAAGGAAAACTTGACTAATGGAAGACTAAAGCTCAGACTTTGTTTGTTCGCCTCTGTCTTCTTTCCCGAGAGGAATGCTGGCCCATGCTTCTCACCAAAACTTAACACCCCAAGAAGCACTTCTTTCCTCACCTCTGTTTGCAAATAACAGCATATAAACAGACTTTTAAACAATTTAAATAAATTCACAAGCTCTTATATGTCCTTTCTGCAACTATCTCTTCCCCTGCCCTGCACCACACTATGGAACATACGGATGACAAATTAAACAGTCCTGAATTAAAGTTTCCAATATGTCATGTCACTACTCAAGCACATTCAATGACTTCCATTTGCCTACAGGATAAATTCCAAAATCCTTTACATTCTTTTCTCCTACTCTTCTATTATACAACCCCTTCACTTCGGAACCCTCCTAAACACATCTTCCTGTTTCCCCCATCTTGTTCCTCTTAACATCCTCCTCATCTCAACCCTTGACAGCCATCTCCCTTCTCCGTATCTAAAATCCTTCCGAGAAGTGGTTCTCAAAGTGTGGTCTCCAGACCACCAGCATGAGCACCACTTGGGAACTTCCCAAAAATGCAAATGCTCAGGTCCCACCCCAGACCTGCTCACTCAGAATCTCTGGTGAAAGGAACTCACCAGACTGAACAGTCCCTTCAGGTTTGAGAATCTATTTTAGCTCAGATCTCACATCTTCTTAGATGCTTCTCTGGCCCCCACAGCTTTTGGTTAGGCTCTTGAGATGCTTCCATGTTTGCCCACCTCATTTGGCAATCACTATGAGCAACTTTGTTTGCAGTTAGCTACCTTTTAAGGAAGCCAAGGATAATTTCCACCCCCTTCTTTCTTTTCTTCTTTCCTTCCTTCTTTCTTTCCCTCTTTTCTTCTTCCTTTCCTCCCTCCTCTTCCCTCTCCTCTCACTCCTCCATCCCTCCATCTTTTCCTTCTTTCCTAGTCCACCACAGGCCCTAGCACAGTGAATCAGTCAGCAGTTATTGACTGGCTGTGGTTAGGTGACTGAACAGAGTTTATATGGGTTGGTAATATTTTTGTAGCCTTGAAGTCTGTAAAAAAAGACATGTCCTTCCAAAACTTGTTGTTTAGCTCTCATGTCAGAAACAGAATACCAGGGCTGATGGCTCATGGCCCCAACTCTTCTAGCAGTTCTCAAGGTTTAATATTCTGGAGACACTATAAATGATTGATACAGACCAGTGATGTGTTAATTTCCAACGACTAAAGCAGGTCCCAGAAAAATCATGATTTAGCAAACTTTGTTGGCTTGGTCAGGCTACTTAAGACAAAAAGTCCCTAAATGGTGAATCAAAAAGATCAATCTGATCAATCAGTAAGTCCTTGTGGCTCTCTACCCACCCCCACCCAACTCCCCAAGGAAGTGACTCTTCTCAACTTGGAGGTCATCAGGGCCCTACCCTTTCAGTACCATCTCCTTTTATTATTTCCTCCCCTCCTTGCCCACCATGAATATGCATTTTGACATTTTCATCTACAAGACAAGTTGCTCCTAAAGGCCATGACATCCAAAGAGAAGTTAAGAACCAACCAGGTTGCTAAAAGTGTTCTGAGATCAGAGGGAGAGGGCCCTTTGTAAGACACCTCTGGGGTTTATGGTTTTTATTCTGTGACTCTACTCTGGCCTGCAGTGTTTCAATAGGATTTTTAGTTAGTTCTATAGACCATTCCAAGATTCTAACCCCCTTTAGAGGCGTGAACTCTAAAACTTTTTTGATCCAAGCATCTATATAAATAAAGATATTTTGAGCATGAACCACCAATGCAGATATATTTGTTTCTAAATTATATCCGTGTACTATTGCTCTGATGTCTTATGTGTACAATGAAACACATACACGAGAATACATTTTGAAAGGATGGAGAAAAGATAAAGCGAATATTTCTAAAGGGCTCTCCAATTGTGGTGTCTTCCTACTAACATCTTCTGATAGTTTGAGAAACAATAAACAGTCACAGAAAGATCCACTGCACAGGCAGACATTGTCAGGATCCAACCTCTATCCCCTTGGCCCGCCCAAGCCTATCCCCTTGGCCCGCTAGAGCAGTCTTCTGCAGGGGGAATACAAGCAACAGCTCGCCTGTCTCTCTGCACAAAAGCATTCTCTAACTTTTAAAGAGTGATCAGTACCCATGGAAGAGGACTGAAGTGCTGGGGACCTAATACCCTAGGAATGAATCTCAATGAATGAGGGATAGGAGTTACTGCACAAATAATACCCCAACTTCCTTGCACCCCAGAGGGACAATTTGGTTCCACTCAGTCTCTCAGATGGTCCCCAGCAGGATCAAGTCCCACCCCACGTGGTAAGCCTTTATTGGCTTTTTTACCTTTGTATGTCACTTCCCTACTCCATCACTGTGCTTCTTGGAATCACCTCCCAAATAAGTTACTTGTATCTAAATCTTTATCTTGGGGCCGGTTTTGGGGGGGACCCCAAATTAAATAATTGTGAATAACATTTAAAATAGTCTCCGTGATAATTTCTATTTTTAAGTAAGTAATCTGATTAGAATGTCATTATTTTATATAATATGACTGATGCTAAGCTACAACTCCATTTTCTTCTGGTTTTGTAAGCATGTGTTAATGATGGTACCTTTATCTATGGTTTGTTTGCAAGGGTTTTTTTGAAGTTACATACCTATTTTGAGAGGGTTATTAGTTACAACTGGATAACATAATTTGTGACACTACCTAACCAGGAACATGTGAACTTCAATACTTTGCAGTATGCTGAAAGAAGCAATCACATGAGGGCTGCACTGTCAACTCTTCCCAGTGTGCAACATTTCCTCTTTCCCTGGGATACCTCAAAAACCACATGAGACCTATGATCTTCTTATACAGACAGAGGGAGGGCACTGGTGGCAATCTATATATTAAATAATAGTCAAATTGAATTTATCTATCTATCCATCTAGCTCTCTATTCATTCCAACATTTGCTCTTTACACCTCAATGTGTTATCTCATTCACCTTTGGGGTTTGATCACTCTATTTTGCAGAAAACTGCTCTAGAGAATCTAAGGCTATGTCTAAACAGCCAAAGCCAAGTGGAGGACTTGGGTCAATAAAGAATGTACTAGCTCAGAGAGAATCACTTACCACTGGGGGTTGAGGGGCTATAGTAGGATAGGCAGTATTTCCATCAATTGATGTCCATGCATCTTTAAGCTCTTTAGTTACGTGTCTGAAGGAAGAAAGAGAAGTTAGATGCATGAAGTGTAGAGGTAGAGAAGGCTGGAGAAATTAGAAATGAGGACAAGAGAGAAAAAGGAATGATTTTTGTTCTTGCCTGGCTTCATGGCATCGTTTTGATCCTCAATGGAGAAAGGCAAGAGAGTGCACTTGGTGGGGAAGTTGGAATTCTCACCATCAGCAGCAGCACTGGGAAGAGGCCTTCACTCCACTTCTGAGCCGATGACACTGACAAGAGAAAGCCATTGCAAGAGAGGAGGAAATTGCAATCATGGTGGATATGTGGGGCCTGCAGCTGCCATACTGGTTCATAAGCTCCCTGTGAAATCCTGCCAGAGACATTGAGGAATCCTCAATTGGGAGAGGGAGGACTTTTCCAGAAAGCTGGTGATTCTGAATAAGCAGGTGGAGTTAAGAACCAGGAAGTTTGGATTAATTTGGCCTCATTCCTATCCCCAAGGAGACATTTGGGTTAAAATAATAAGTTGGATTCTTCTATTATCAAATAAGCAAATGACTATTAATATCAAATAATCAGTTCTCCACTTTGCTTTGGCACTGCAGAGCTGGCCACATTGCAGGTAAAATAACAATGACATTTTAATCTGTTCACTTCATATTAGGGCAGTATTTAGTACAGGAAGATATTCTAAAGCATCAGTTGATGATGTGATATATAAGAACAAATAAGGAGGGGAACTAATCATAATAGTGCTGCTTCTAAGCAGGTTTGCAAGGGCAGACTTGCTTCCTGCTACCCTGAGTTGCAGAATTATAGGTGTTAGAACCTGCCCTGTAAATGAGTACATCACTCCTCTTGGTGAATCATTTGTACATCACATGAATGATATTTTGTGGACCTGACCCTTAGATTCTTCCAAGTTGAGTAATAATTTATACTAACAGACTAATTCTTGCACCTGTAATTTATAAAACTGATCATTTTCACCCAAATCCTTGCCATTTCACCTCCTCCTACAGTCATGATTTAATAGCTCAGCTGTGAGGTGAGGCCTCAAATTACCAAAGCATCATAACTTTTTCCATGAATAGTATGAGACACACAGGAGGAAGCGAAGGCCACTGAAACCAGTTACACCTCAGGCAGAGGTGTCAGCATCAACACTTTTGGAAGCTTGGTTCACATCTTCAGGATTCTGGGAAGCCATTCAATGTGCTAGAGGATTGGTGGGGGAGATGGCATCCCAACATCTTGAAAGTGTTAATAGACTTTCTAAAGATATCATAATCTATTTCCAGTGAGTAGTTTCCCATGGCTCAATATAACAAATAATCACAGCCCAATCGACAAAATGCATAGACTTTTTACATTGGGTAGCAAAGCAGATCTAATTTTCATACAGGATGCTATCTGCAATTTGGCTTCATTTGGGGATATTTTTCCTGGAGGTTTTTTTTTTTTTTTTCTTGTGTTGGAGGGAGGTTTCCTGTTTTGAGTTTCTTTAAAAAAAAGATTTCCCTTCAAAAAATTTAAATCCATTTTACATGTTTTTCAGGGTCAAATTTTAAAAATCTAATGAAAGACACAAACACATTTAATCAGAAAGTGGTCAGGTTTTATCTGAAATCCTGTATCTACTATTGAAAACAAATGTTAGGCTTATGTGGAAGTGATCATGGGCAAATGAAACTCAGAGAAATGTGATTTATTAGAAATTGTCGTGGATAAATTCTAGAAGTCAGAAGCTTCAAGGAATACATAAGTAATGGTTTCACAAATTTATCCAAATGCCAATAATAATTTAATATTCACCCTCCAAGAGTAAGCACTCCACTTGATAATTATTATCTCAAAATGAATTAATGAACTTTAATTAAGTCCCCTCCAAGCAGCATGATTAAGAGACAATTAATAACAGACATTTAATACTAGTCAAATCTAGTAAATATTTGTTTCTATTGAAACTTTTTGTTCATTTGCCAGATAGGCAAAAGGTTAACTTCACTGTTGCAGTATATCTTCTAGCAAATGGTATGTTTAGAGTTTTAAAGCAGTGCCCTGGGAAACAGTGTGCTGTTACCATGGTCTTGGAATGTTATAATTCTGAATTCTGCAACCATTCTGCAGTCAAATGCCCTAGAAATTTTGGGCAAGCAACCTTAATGCTTCAGATCTTCTGGTTTCTAATCCCATCATAAAACAAATATAATAACCTTTCTCAGCTTCTTAATACTCTTTCCAACCTTGGCTTTAAGGCCATTCTTCACAATCTTCCTAATCTCTCCTTTTATTTTGCCCACTCTCAGTGGCATAGCTAATATATTAATATTTGACACCTGGAGCAGATCATTTTAAAAAATGCACTTTCTTTCAATGCCAAAATTACTTTTAGGATCAATCATATAGTAATCATAATAATCATTTCTTTGAATTGTTCTTTAGTTTTAAAATAAGCAAATAACAATTAAAGGTTTGGTCTAGACAAGATGGCTTAGACCCATTTCTCTCTGCTCCTACCTAAGTAAAAGTATAAACCCTAGAAAAAAACTCAAGAGGCAACCAAAGGAACACTCTGAAAGGTGTTAAGAGGATAGTGAGCTGGTTTGAGATCCCAGTACTGAAGGAACAACACAGCAGTAGGGGGTCTTACATTCCCCCAACCCAACCGAAGAAGGCAATCCAGGCCTGGCATTTCCAGATCCCCAAGCTGGCAATACAAAGCAGCCCAGGAAGGCTCACTTCTCCACCAGCTCAAATGGTAGTCCCTTTGATGACACCAGGTGAGCCTATAGCACTGGCAAGGGGTCTCACTAAACATAAGCAGCTAAGGCAAATTCTTTCCTCCCTCCCCTGCCAGACCTGAAAGACTTCTCTTCTGCTGAGAGATACTGGGTGGCAGGTTGGCACTGGAAAGTGGGATTCTGTCACACACAACAAGCTGCCTGACCCAGGAAGCATTCTTCATCTCTATAGGCCAGAGACTCCCTTCCTCCACCTTGAGACACCAGGTGGCCCTGCCTGGAGAACCCCCTTTGGCCCTCTTAGGCAGCACCACCAGGGACCAGTGGGAGCCCCAGTGACACCAGATAAACCAAACACACCAAGAAGCACTGCAAAGGCTCTGAAAGTTAAACTATCATTGAAACCACAGTCCACAAAAGTAGATCAAGGCCTGCATGCTAAACCTAAACAGGGTGATTGCCTGCTAAAATAAAATATTTAAATAGGACCTAGAGACTCCTAACATAATAGCAGAAATGTCCAGGATACAACTGAAAATCACTCATCATATCAAGAGCCAGGGAAATCACAACTTGAACAAAAAAAGATAATCAACTCACGCATCTGCAATAAACAGATGAATAGGATGCTGGAATTATCTGACAAGGAATTTAAAGAAACCATAGTAAAAAAAACTTTGGACAAGCAATAGCAAATTCTTTTGAAATAAGTGGAAAAAATGGAAAATTTCAAAAAAGAAATACAAATTATAAAAAAGAACAAAATGAAAATCTTATAACTGAAAAATATAATACCAATAATTTAAAAATTTGCTGGATGGACTCAGCAGTAAAGCAAATATGTCAGCAGACAGAATCAGGGAACTTCAGGACAAATTAATAAAATGTACTCAATCTGAGTAAAAAAAACCAAAAAGAACAGATTCTTAGAGATCTGTGGAACAACAACAAAAGATTGAACATTCGTATCATTGGAGTTCCAGAAAAAGGGGAGAAAGAGAGTGGGGCTGAAAGAATATTAGAGGTAATGACTAAAAACACCCCAAATGTGGCAAAAGAAAACACACAGAGTTAAGAGGCTAAACAAACTTCAAACAGGATAAATAAAAAAAAAAAAATCCATGTCAAGACACATCATAAACTTCTGAAGACTAAAGGCAAAGATAAGATCTTGAAAGCAGCCAGAGAGAAATGAGGCATTACCTATCAGGGGACACCAATTTGAATGACATTGTATTTCTGATCTTAAACCATGGAGGCCAGAAAGAAGTAGTAAAATATTTTTCAAGTTCTGGAAGAAAAGAACTGCCAATTTAAAATATTCTCCAGGAATAAAGGGGAAATCAAATGTTTGTAAAAGAAGGACAATTAAGAGAATTTGTCACTATCAGACCTACTCTTAAATATTGGCTAAAGGGAATTCTTCAAACAGAAAGGAAATTATAAAGGAAGGAATCTTGGAGCATCAAGAAGGAGGGAAGAACAATAGAAAGAGAAGAAATATAGGTGAATAAAATAGACTATCCTTCTCTTCACAAGTTTTATACATTATATTTGATGGTTAAAACAGAAGTTATTACACCGCCTGATACTCAAGACAAATAAGCAAAAATAATCACCAAAATAAGGAAAAATAAGCACCACATGTACTCACCAGCAAATTGGTTTCCCTGATCATCACCTAAGAGCACATTTGGGAATAACACCAATTGGGTATCGGACAGATGTGGGGGGTGGGGAGAGGGGATGCGTGTATACCTACATAATGAGTGCAATGTGCACTGTCTGGGGAATGGACACGCTTGAAGCTCTGACTTGGGGGGATGGGGGGGATGGGCAATATACATAACCTGAACTTCTGTACCCCCATAATAAGCTGAAATTAAAAAAAAGAAATTTTTAACCAAAAAAAAGTTTTTATAGACATAGATAAGCTTATTCTAAAATTTATATGGGAAGGCAAAGGAACTACATACCATCTTTCAAACTATTTTTTTAAAAAAGAAGAAAGTAGAAGAAATCACGCTACCTGATATCAACTACATAGCTACAGTAATCAAGATAGTGTGTGGGCATGGAAGGATAGACTCATAGATCAATGGAATGGAATAAAAAGCCCAGAAGTAGACCCACACAAATGTGGTCAACTGATTTTTTACAAAGATGCAAAAGCAACTCAAAAGAGGAAGGACAGCCTTTTCAACAAATAGTATTGGAGCAATTGAACATCCATAGGCAAAAAAATAAAAATAAAATAGAATATTTTGCTCTGGGAAAGACCCTGTTAAGAGGATGAAAAGACAAGCTGTAGACTGAGAGAAAATATTTGTAAACCACATACCTGACAAAGCATTAATATCTAGAATATATAAAGAACTCTCAAAATTGAACAGTAAAAAAAAAACCAATCCAATTATAAAACGGGCAAAAAATATGAACAGACATTTCACCAAAGAGGATATACAGATGGCAAATAAGCACATGAAAAGATGTTCAACATCATTAGCTATTGGGGAAATTACAAATTAAAACCACAATGAGGCCGGGCACGGTGGCTCACACCTATAATCCTAGCACTCTGGGAGGCCGAGGGGGGTGGATCGCTCGAGGTCAGGAGTTCGAGACCAGCCTGAGCAAGAGCGAGATCCCGTCTCTACTAAAAATAGAAAGAAATTATATGGACAACTAAAATATATATAGAAAAAATTAGCCGGGCATGGTGGCACATGCCTGTAGTCCCAGCTACTTGGGAGGCTGAGGCAGTAGGATCGCTTGAGCCCAGGAGTTTGAGGTCGCTGTGAGCTAGGCTGATGCCACGGCACTCATTCTAGCCTGGGCAACAAAGTGAGACTCTGTCTCAAAACAAACAAACAAACAAAAAAAAACCACCACGATGGGCCATCACTCCACACCTATTAGAATGGCTAAAATAAAAGTTGTTCTAACACCAAATACTAGTAAGTATGTGGAGAAACTGGTTCACTCATATATTTCTGCTGGGAACATAAAATGTTACAGCCACTCTGTAAAACAGTTAGGCAGTTTCTTTAAAAATCTAAGTATGCAATTACCATATGACCCAGCAATTGAACTTTTGGACATTTATTCTAGAGAAATGAAAACTTATGTTCACATAAAAACCTATACATGAATGTTTGTAGCAGCTTTATCTATAATCACCCTGAACTGAAAGCAGACCCAAATTGAAAACAGCCTAGATGTTCTCCAATATGTGAACGGTTAAATAAACCATGGTTTGTACATACTGTAGAATACTATTCTACAATTACAAGGAATGAACTATAGGTACACACAGCAACATGTATGAATCACCAGTAAATTATGCTGAGTGAGAAAAGTCAATATCAAAAGGTTACATACTGTATGATTCCATTTATATAACATTTTTTAATGAAAAAATTTTAGAAATGAACACAGTGGTGGCCAGTGATTAGGGATGGGATAGAGGGGTGGAAAAGAGGTGAATGTGGCTATAAAAGGGCAATAGGAGGGATCCTCGTGGTGATGGAAATGTTCTGTATCTTGACTATAGTGTGGATACATAAACCTACTCGTGTATAATAATAAAGTTGCATAGGACCATATACACACACACAAACACATATACAGATGCAAATGAATACAATTAAAACTGGAAAAATCTGACTAAGATTGGTGGATTGTATCAATGTCAATATTGTGGTTGTGAATTGCACTATAGTTTGCAAGATGTTACCAATGGGGGAAATTGGGTAAAGTGTACTTGGGAATCTCTTTTGTATTATTTCTTACAGCTACATGTGAATCTCGAAATAAAAAGTTGTATTAAGTAAAGGGAGGTAAAGCCACAAAACAGAACTGACAGCCCAGAAATAGAATCTATTAAATATCAGCTTATTATTTGCTAACCTAGAAAGCACAAATCAATGAAGAAGGGATTTCCCAGTAAATAGTGTGGAGACAATTGGCCAACTACTTGAAAAAAAATGATAGAGTCCTACCTGAAGACAAATACCAAAAAAATTCTAAAAGAATAAAAACAGAATTATTTAGGGTATCTCAGTTTTACTCAAATAATAGAAGACATCACAACACAAAAGATAGATAAATTTAACTTTACAAAAATTTAAAACTTATCTATATAAAGTAGTAGCCAAAACTCATGGAATGAAAAGAAAATGGGATATATATTTGTTGCCATTGTGATGTACATTTATTTTATATTAAATAAATGGCACATACACACTAATAAGATGCAAACACTATGATTTAACTAAAGAGCAGATAAAGACAATTCCCTTGGATATACAAGTAGCAAGCACACAAATAAAAATGGCTCACCTCCCTAGTAATGGGAGAAATACATTTTAAAGCAAGATGAGAAATTAGTTGGACCAGGCTGATGAGTACTCACAAGGCAGGTGCTTTCAAACACCATATTTGGAGTGGTAACTGGAATATCGTTTTCAAAATCAGTTTGGCAACATATAAATGTTACTGTGTCTGCCCAAGAAATATTACAGCTATGTATTTATTCCAAGAAATAATTATTAATGGGGAACATTGATATACACAAAGATACTAATTGTAGTGTTCTTTGTAAGAGCAGAATTTGGAAATGACCACTTCCAACAGTAGGGAAAAAGTAAGTATATGGTGATTAAGCCACTTAATAGAATTGTATACAACCACTAAAAATGTTTACTGTGATTGTGAAGTACTATTAGAATGCTGTGGGAAAATGATTACTCTTTGAAGATATTAAGAGACAAAAGCAGGACTAAAATCATATGTAACATTATTTTAGTAAAGACTATAGAGACAAACTTGAAAGAAATATACATATCATTAAAAGTGATTATGATTGAATGTTTATACTGAAGATAGAATAGCCTTTTACACTTATATTTAATTTTTAATGAATATAATAATGAACAATTTATTTCAAAAAGGAATAAATTACATGCATTCTACAGTATTTCGACAATAATTATGACTATTTTCTAAAGCAATACCATTGTATTTTTCAAAATGTCACCTCTATTGCCTCTAAAATGTTTCTTCTTCTAAAAACAAGAGCCCATCCAGGATGGCGGCAGCCCACAATTTATGCAACACTTCTGTCAAGTTTGGGAACAGTCCTTTTAAGGCAGGATGTTAATGAATGAGAAATCAAGTCTATTCCATGTGCACAGCATGTGGACATCAGAGACTGATGGGGATGCTTTAGGGAGCTGGGTTGGGTGGCGGAAGTACATTTCCACCAGAAGGCTTAAGAGCTGTGCAGAGAATCAGACCCAGAAGCCTAGCTCTTTGCATGGAGCTGATGTGGGAAGAAGACATGCGCGATGACTGCTGAATGCCATGGCTCTGTGGCTGAGCAATGCCCAGTGTATTCCCCTCAGGAACATGAGGAGCTTAGGTGAGAGAAGCATGCCTCATCTGAGACCCAACACACTAGTGGTCTGGCTCAGAATTGGGCAAGGATAATCCTAGGGGTGAGCAACATCAGAAAATTCACCTGAAAGGGGCCAAGGTAAGCAGGAGGCTAACAGTAAGTTAATTTTGTGAGAGCACTTAGATGTTGACCGGGCACAAAGAGACCAAAAATTCAAAGCAGGGCAATTAAAAATGCTAACCAGCTTAGACAAGAGAGATTTTATACTTGCTTTTTTCCTTCTATAAAATTGTTCCATTTATAAAATTCTATAATTTGAGAAATTTTCCCAGGTGAAGAAAAATGAAGCGATTAAAATCCCTTTTGTATCCTGTTCAAATTTGAATGATCTGGCAATTCCTTTGATCCCTTCAAGTTATAGTAAGAGCAACTTTGCCAGTTACGTTGGAGAGACTTGCAATGCGTGAGTTGGGACAGACCTACCAGGCCACGACACGCTGAGGGTGGAAGGAGCGTGCAGTGCAGGCCGTGGCACAGACCGTCATTTGTGACACTGACTGCCACACTCTCCTTTGGTTATGAAATGCACGCTAGCCAGGTCAGACAGGGAGTATCTATAGAGAAACTAATCACTTAGAACAGCCCGTGGGTTCGATGGCTGAGAAAGTCCTCAATAGCTCTTCTCCCAAGAGACCACTGCAGAGCTAGAGCTGGCTCTCACCAGTGCCAGGCACCAGGACACTGTTTGGGGTGATTGTGGATAATTGCAGCCACTGCTTTTTGTCCTCTTTAACGGTAACACACCTGCCTTGGAGTGTCTCAGCAGTTATTCGTGATCTGTTTTGGGTAATATTCAAAATGCTCGTTATTCCAGGGCAATTTTGCCAATTTTCAATCTGGCTCATTTATGAATGAGTTTTTAAGAAAGGGAAGGTAAGCCTGACACCTGGAAGAGAACAGGACTTGGCATGGGTAAAGGGGTGTGTGTGTGTGTGTGTGTGTGTGTGTGTGTGTGTGTGTGTCCAGGTCTTCTGTGTGCACCTCTCCAAGCCTCATGTTCCCTGTTGGAAGGCTGGGCTGTGTGGGGTCATTTCTGAGCTGTCCTAACCCTGGTCCTCAATGTGCCAGTGTTTCAACCACACTCATGACACAGCTGGCACAGGTATCCAAAATAATTCGCTTCTCCCAAAACAAATCTGGGTGGATTGTTCACTTTTCTAAAATCCACGGCCTTCTTATTTCACACCCCTGACTCCAACTCTCTGTGCTGGCTGTAGTTTTTTTCTGGTCCTTCCTTGGTGACTTATATGGACTCTACTCAGTCTCCTGCAGCCTGGCTTCTCACCTGGCTTGTAAACGGGCTCTCTGCTGATTTGGGCAAACCCTGGTGGCCTCAGGGAACAGTCACATGACTCCAATCCCAAACCCACTCTGTCCACACCCTCCCTCCACGCAGAAAAGGAAGGTGTGTTTGATGGTTGTAATACTTGCAGAAGATGTGGCTATGAAAGCTCCTTAGGAGTAGGAGATCAAGCACAGACACGAGGGGAGAGAATAACGACTTTAACAATTGCTCACTGCAGGCTCCGGCACAAGGACAACTAAAGCAGCTTCTGTGGGAGATGTGAGCCACGAGTCCTCCCTGGGTTTGTATAATCGAGTCAGAAAGACAAGACATAAGGGCAAAGACGGCTACCCCTGTGCAAGGGATCTAAGTCCCAGAGAGAGGAGAGAGAGGGCTTGCTCAAAGGCACTCAGAGCGGTGAAGGGCAGGGGCTAGACGTCCCCTATCTAGGCCCCTGGCTCGGGAGTCTGGCCCTTTGTCAGAGACAACAGCGTGCCTTGAAGCTGCTGCTACAGTGGAAACTGCCACGTGCACAGCTGGCCTTCCAAATTCAGCAGAGCCGTGTACTTCAACCATGTTCTTCTAGTTTAGATTATCACCTTCATTTGTCTTTAAAGCCAGGTTATGAGGCTAATTGCTGACCTACTTCCCCATACTTGTTTTTTTTTTTTTAGGTATTTTGACTCCAGAATGACCCTTACCCTCAGGTCTGGGCTAAAACAAAACAAACAGCCCTGTTACTACATGTATGTCTTAGGATGCTTTCAATTTCAAGTGATAGAGACCTGACTCACAGAAGATTAACCTATAAAGCAATGTAATTATTTTACATAACAGGAAATGCATGGTCAGGTGGCTCTAGAGTTGGTTGTTTTAGTAGGTCAATGACATAGTCATGGTCCCAAGTTCTTTCTTTCTTTTTACTGTGTTGCCTTGAACATCAGCTCCCTCCCAGACCTGGTTCCTAGCATAGTAGTGACCATTCATCCTGGTTTGCTGGGAAGACCCAGTCCATGCCTTCTGCCCTTACATAACTATTACTAGCAACCCCTTTCACCTTCAGTAGTGTCCTGGTTTAGATGATCAATTATATGGTCACCTGCATCATGTTTTTTGCCGCCAGCTGCAAATGGAGTTACATTATCCTCACATCCATTGGGCCAGGGAGGGACACTCTCCTGGAGAGTAAGAACTTACCCAAGAGCCCCCAGCAAATCTCTCCTCTCATTTGTCTGGCCCAAATTATAGCAGAAGGGATGCAATTTTTCTTAGATTAAACAGACCCACCCTAAATATACAGTCAAATTCTGAGGTGTGTCGATTTCACAGGAGAAGGATGGATACCTGAACATTAGTGTTCTGTTAACAAGGAGAATTGGGAAACACAGAATAGAGCAGCCACAAGCAAAGACCTTTATGACAACCCTGCTTCTTACTCATGATAGTTGCTCAAAAATCTCCATGAAATGAAATGCTCTACTGATTGTGAGACTAGACAGAGCTATAACTGCAGTATGAGAGACTTCAATGCAGGGCAGGGGTGGTATTTACTATTATTTTTGTTCTAGCATGTAGCTTAGTACTGTAAAGTAATGCTGTTTAGTGTATGCTTATTGATTGCCTAACTGAAGGTGGAATTCACACATCCTTTGATCCAGCCTTTGCTAATTTTATCCAAAGGGCATAAGACAGTTCACATGAAATCCTCAGATGGAGAATACTGAAGCTCCTCCACCCCCATGCAGACCTCACTGGATATCTCCATTCTATCAAAATAGTCAAAACCTTTCCCTTACCCTATGAGCCCTGAACATTCCCCAGGTAAAAATGTCATTCGCACTGGACTCTTTCTCTGAATGCTTTCCATCCTTTTTCCCCAAGCCTGGCTTTGATTTCAGTCCTCTCTGCTTCTATTACACCTTGCGTTTTCTGCAGCTTTATCCTTTTGCATTGTGATTATGTTTTCAAATGCCCACCTCATTCCATCCCTCAGTCACCCAGTAAATATTACTAACCACCAGAATATCTGTAAAACAAAGTTTCAATTTTAAATACATTATTCAACTTCAGTAAAAATATAGACCTCTCAAGAATCTCTTGAAAGCAATGGACCATTTTCCCCAGACACATTCACACCCATGAGCACTAAACTGATGACATTTACAACTTCAGGGCTTTCAGGAACCCCTTGAGAAACCCACACGATGTTCATATAGGTTGGGTCAAATCATGTTGGTGCTCCCCGTGGTGATGGGCTCAGCCACCAGCCCAATTCAGATATGTTTTCTGCAGAGCTTATCAACACCTACTGGTTCAACCAACACTCAGGGCCTTAACAATTCCAAATCTTAGTCTTCAGCTTAGATTTTGAACTCTAGACCTGCTGTTCCAAATGCCTACTGGACATCTCTAAGTGGCTACTCAACAGGTACCTCCATTTAGAGATGTTCTAACCAGAACTCCCTGCAGCAGACACCGATGGTCTGGATGCCACCGTTTCAATGTGCTCCATAGACATTCAGCTATTAGGATCTTTTCTCTGTACTTGGGAAGGATCTTCTGCCTATGCTGGGTGGCAGTCAGAATTGCCAGAAAATTAGCACTCCCTGGACAACCATTAACTAGCTTCCTCACCTCTTGAGTGGGTGTTTTGCATCATGTCTGAGAGTTTGCCTGTGGGATTAAGCTCCAATTGCCCACAGTGGTAAGTGGCCTTGTTAGCATATCTTCTATTGGCTGTCGTCCCTCTGTCTCGTTTCCCTGCTCCCCTACCAGTGTTTCCTTCACCTTCCAAACCAACTTTCTGCACTGGAATCCTTGTCTCAGGATCTCCAGCCCCAAATCTGCTTCTCTTCCCAGGGACCTCTCTCTCCATGACCACACCCCCACCCACCCTGTCACTCAGGTCAGAAAACCAGATGTCAATCATCCTTACTCTTGTTTCCTCCATCATTAAGCCCTGTTGATTCTACATCCTGAGTACCACTTGACTCAAGTTCCTACTCTTTATCTCTGCTGGCACTACCTTCATTCAAACTCTGATCCTTGCAACAGCCTGGTCTCCCTCCAATCAGCACCCCCACACTGACCAATGGAGTGATCATTCCTCAATCCAAATATCTCCTGGTCACTCCCTGCACAGTCTTTCAATGGCTCCCACTGACTACAAGAAAAAGCTCCTTTATAGGACCAACCAAGGACCTCAAGTGACACCTAGCTTCCTTTTCCCCCTCCTCTGCCGTTCCTCACAGCCTCTACTCCAGACTCACAAAATATCTGCAGCGTCTAGAACATGCTGTATGTGCAAGCTTTGGTGCCTGCTGTTCCCTTCACTCATAAGGCCTTTCCCTTACTTTATAAAACTTCTATTTATCTCTCAGTGCTCAGGAACTGTCACCAGCTCTGTGCAACCTTTTCTGACTTCGCTGCCCTATGTCATTCCCTACTCCTTCCCAAAGCAGGGATGGGCCCACTTCTTAGGTGTTCACTTAGCCCATTTTATAACTCATCATGTACCACATAGTACCACCTTTTATTATTTACTTACTCATCTGTGAGCAAATTGGGGCCAGCAACCATACATTAACCATATCTCTAACTCAAGTCCTTAGCTCAGTGACTGGGCATCCAATAGGTGCTTAATAGATATTTACTGGATAAATGAATAAATCACCCATCTGGCAAGTATGTAAAACTAGATTATGAAGAGATACTTATCTATGTAAAAGAATCAGATCTGGAATGGAAAACTTCTTGGGTCCTTACTTAAAATCACCAAATATTAGGATTACAGATCTCAAAAATCCCCCTGACTCCCCCAGAAGATTTTGTTGTTCTTTCCTGCTGTTTGGACATGTTCTTTCTTCCCTCCACTTGCTTAGGCACACCTTTAAGTGTATGAACACAATTCTTCCACATTAATGTCCTGTTTCCACCCCAAAGCACCACCCCCGACAAATCCAGACCTGGCTTTTATGGATGGACCTTTCTGTTTTCCTTCCCTCTGCAAGGGCAGCCAAGATGAAAAGGCAGAAGGGTGCCGCTGCACATTTCTTTGGGAATGGGGGCCACAATGCCTCTTTCGTATGCATGAATCTGAATCAATATAATCTTTCCTGAAAACATAAACACCCCAAAGGGCAGCAAGTATGAATCACACCGCCACCAAGGATCAAACATTAACCCAGGGTTGTGATGAGGGCAACAAAAGAAATAGGCTAGTAGTCACCTTCCAGGATATCAATGCCTACATTATACATACATACCCCCTCAACACACACAGAACCTTTATGGATCTTTCATCCATGAACTTGCCCAATTATAATTGCCCAGCTGTGTCTTTAGTTGTATTTAGGTTAGGTCCTGGCAACCAAGACCTCACATACCTGATCCAAGAACTCAGAACAGTTCTAGAGAAGTCTTTGGTTACTGAAATTGTTAAAGACATATTCGTAGACAAATATTTCCACAGGTATCATTAATTATTTGGGGCTATTTTAAAACTCCAAAAGCCTGATTGAAGCAGGTAGGAACTGGTACTTTCTGTTCATATTCATTATTATCAACTCTTAAATTTGCATTGTGTGTCTTTCTGCCCCTGTGTGGATTGGGTACTTCTTAATTTAACTCTTCTTTTTCAAAAGAGGAAATTAGTATCAAGGAATGGTACCATCCGGGCTGACTTCTCCATTAGGCATAGCAGGCAAAGTGCCTGGGACTCACAGTGCTTTTAGGGGCCCACAGAAATCTTTTACTTTCTTTTTAAAATCAGAAGAAAAAATGATCTTTTAGGGTGAAGAAAATGTTTTAATATATAATACCAGTATATTCATCTTTACACCAGTGCAATTCTAAAATGTAACTTTCAATATCTTTTTATGGAGGAAGAAATCCACAAAAGCAAAAGTGCCCAAGAAAGTCATAATTCAGCCCTAGGTACTACCACGTTATTCTTGCAACACAGCATGGTTAGAAAAGAGCCTTTTGAACACAAGTTTAGGTTCCCATGCTAATTATGACCTGTGTGGACACCCCAAATTCGTCAAGAGGGAAGTCATGGTTACTATACACAGTGCTGGGCTTGAGAGGTTTTGAACAGAGAACAGCTAGATTCATACTGTTCTCTGCTCTGATGAAAGTAATTTCTGCTCTGCCATTCTCTCGAAAATATCTTCATCCTGTTTTGATTAATAGAAAAAATCTTTATATCTTTGGGGATTAATTAAACCATTGTAGTTGCTTCATTTGCGCTCTTAAAAAATTTTAAGGACATAGTTTCTTTTTTAAATTTCCAAATGCTCAATAGTACTACTGATGTCTATTATTTATTTACTGGTCAGCAACCATATGGTCATCATGCCTGTAACTCCGGTTCTTAGCCCAGTGTCTGGCAAACACTAGGTGCTTAATAAAGATTAGATTAATACATGAATCACTTCTTGGATGGAAATGAGATTATGTCCATGGACTAATTTTTTCTTTACCGATCTCCCACCTTGTGAGAAGAGTCTTCTACCCGTATCACAGTTGGCATTTTAAGGTGATCGCTGAGCCCTTCCCACCTCCCCGCTCACCCCATCGGCCACCCGCTTCCTCCCTCCTGTGCTCCGTTCCTCCCTCCTCTTCATCCTGGGGTCTGGAATGGTCCCCAGCCCTTCGGGAGGCAGTAGGATCCCAGCTCCTCGGGCCCTCCCCGGCGCCCCCCCACACTGGCCCCGAGCGCCCCTTCCTCCTGCCACCCGCGCCGCCTACAGCCACGCCCTCCCCGTGGGCGAGATCACCTGTCCCTCCTCCGCCGCCGCCTCCTCGGGTACCCTTTCGCCCCCCTCCCGCTCCCCCTCCTCCGCCGCCTCCCCCAAGCCCTCCCCTTCCCCGCCTCCTCCCACCCCTTGGTGTATGTAGTAAAGGCCGGGCGCCGCACGCAGACACACACTCGCCCGGACACAGGCGCACACACGCTCACGCACAGCCAGCAGCGGCGGCAGCGACAGCGGCTCAGTGACAGCGGCGACGGCGGCTCCCACAGCTGCGCACCCCCTTCAGGCGGCCGGCGGCGAGGCCAGACCGGAGAGTTCCCGCACCCGCGACCACCCCGCGGCTTCCTGGAGGCGGCGGCCGCGATTGGTAGGTAGCGGCCGCGGCGCCCCCGTGCGGGCCGGGGTCACCCCCTCCCTCCCCAAGCGGACCTGCCACCGGGACGCAGGGGGCGCGCCGGGCTGGGCACGCCTGGCGGGGCCCGGCGCCCAGGGAGGGGCCTGCTCCCGGGGGCAGGACGGCGCCCGAGGCCGGGGCCAGCGGGGAGGGCCGGGCGGGGGCGGGGACGCGGGCCGAGGCCGCCGCCCGTGCGACGCGCCGGGGCCCCGCTCCTGCTCCCGGCGCCGCGTACTGGCCGGCGGGGCCGGGGACGGCCGGGGAGGCGGCGCCGGTCGGCGGGGCGGGGGCCCCGAAGTGGGTTTCGGGCCGCCACCCGCGCTGGCACGGGGCGCAGAGGGCGGTGCACGGCAGACTCCTAGCCCGGGCACCGCACCGGGCCGCCTCCGGATCTGCTGTTCTGCCCCGGCCCGGAAAACCCGGCGCCTTCCAGGCCCTTCGAAAGATGGATTCTGTTGACGTATCTGGCGGCCCTGGCGAGCCGGGTGGAAAGTTGGGTTTTGCCAGATCGCGCTGGGCTCCTCTTTGTGACGCTCAGCCAGCCCCGCATCCCCCAGGAGCCGGGTGAGTGTGCGTCAGCGCCCCGGGAGCCCTGGTGCCCCCCAATGCCCAGACCTGGGGTGGCCGCACCAGCTCGGGCTTTCTGCCATGTTAGGCACCGAGCGACGTTCTCGCTGCTTTTTTGCGTGCGTTTCAGTGGCGCCTTTTGCTGCGGAGGGAGTTATTGCTGCTCTCCGCGTTGGCTTTTTCGGGGTTGGGGTTGTGCTCTCTGTATTTGCTTGTTTGCCATTTAAAGCCCGACTATTGTTCAGGATAAGCTCCGCCTGGGTGGGGAAATGGCATCCCACCACAGTTGCTGGCGAGGGGTAGAAATGTTGCCAAACAGCTGCTGCTTTGTGTTTCCCTATCAGAAGTCCCTGGAGTAGGTTTGGGGCACGACGGATGGATGGAGAGAGGGATGGGGCACGGAGGAAAAAGGTGGCTCTGGAGGAGCAGATTGTCACCCACCCCATGGCACTCAGTCAGCCTCCCTTTCTGCCTGCCAAACTTTTATGAATATTCCTTTTGTGGCAAGGGGAAGCTTAATGAATTTAGCCCAGTTTTCCAAGGAAAAGCAAGCGGGCTTTAACAATGGTTTGAGAACTTAATCAATGAGAAAGACAGGGGGGAGGAGGAGGAGGAGGAGGCGCTGACACCATATCGGGGATGTATGTGGCTGCTTCTTGCAGAGTCAGGTAGGGGAGAGGTGGGCAGGGCAGGGCGCAGCGGTTGGGTGGCCCTGTTCCTGGAACTGTTGGTAGCTCTTACCTGTGCCTGCCAGTGCCACCCACCGTCGTGCCCCCACCTCGTGGGCTGCCCAGAACCCGGCGCTGGGGCTTGAGGGGTGGCTTGCGGCACTGCGCGGGCGGGGGGGGGGGGGGGGGCTCATCTGGCGTTTTTAAGGATATGTAAATATTTTGCTGAGGATAAGTGACATCAACAGAATGATATTCCGCAGAGCCCGGGTGTGCAGCGATGATAAATAGATATGGCCAAACAAAGTTTTGATAACCGGGTATTCTCATGGCTCGCTCTGTTTCGTTTGGGTCTTTGTTTTTGTTGGTTTAGCATTATCTCGCATCCTCTGGTGTGATCCCTTTATTTAGCTGATTCTTGGAAGCTTCTCTTTAGAACAGAGAGAAAAGCAGCCAGCAGGGAGAAAACAATTCTTAGCCTTGCATGCATCGGGCAGGGTTTTCTGTGCTTTTCCCAGGGAATCTTTCCCACCGTTTACTCGATGTCTCTCTTGCTCAAAATTGTTTGATGGTAGACCAAGAGACTTCTGATAACTTTGGAAATGTGGTGTGGATGTGTCTTTGTTACAGTAGAGGGGTGGTGGTGTGGGAGGGGGACAGTAGGGCCGCCAGTGGGTGGGAGCCACCCACCAGCGGGCATTGTGCTCCCACCCACTGTTTCTCCTGCACGTTTTCTTCTCAAAGGGGAACATGAGAGGAGCTATGCCACTTGCAGAAGCTAGGGCTGGGCTGGAAGGCACAGAATCATAAGCCTGGTGGCATCCCAGTTTCTCTGCCCCTTAGAAGTCTTCCACTTACACCCCCCTCCACCACACACATACACACAGTATCCTACAGATGGGCGCTCGCTGCCCATCCTGACACATTACATGCCCACTAGAGGCATCCCGAGGTGGCCCAGCCCCGGGAGCCAAGTCAGACTAGAACTTGGGGTACTGGTCCCTGCTTCACCAGCCCAAGGGACCATTCAGCCACCTGGGCGTGCCTTTGTTATGCAAAGAGGCCAGGACCTCCAGCAGTGAGGTTTGGCCCTGGAAAACCTGTTCATCTCAGTAACAAATGAGCAGTGTTCCAGGTTCTGCCAGGTGCCAGTATGAGAGCTTGGTTGGTGGGCAGTTGGGCAAAAACTATAAAATAATTTCAAAATCTTATGTCCAGAAAACAGAGCCACTGAGACAGGGCCATCCGAACTGCAAGAAAGAAAAAGAAAAGGCCGGGAGGTGTGTGACCACGTGTTGCCGGGCGTGCTGTAGCGCCAGCAGCCAGTGAGCTCTGACTATAGTGACCTGGAAGCTGAAGATAGGACTGGCCTCCCCAAATCCTCGGATGCAGAATGGACATATTCTGCATGTGCGGTAGCCATGCACAGTGTGCTCTGAATCTACAGTAAGAAAATAGCAAGTGTCTGTTCTCTGGTTCCTCTCCTAACCTTAGACTTATGGGGAGGAGGGGAGTAAGGGGAAATAAATGGGGAATGGAGCTAACATTCATTGTTGGCCTCTGTCTGCCAGGCACTTCACATGTGGGAAGCCTTCTCGGGTACCATGTGATGGCAGCGAAATTTTACAGATGAGGAATCTGAGGCTCAGAGAAATTTCCAGTCGCATGTCTGATTCCAGATTCTGGTGGTTATGATTTAAAGGGGCAACCTGTCCCTCCACCCTTGCTCCAAGTCTCTTACTTATTTCTCCCAAAGGCCAGAGTTTTCAGCCCCTCCTGCTTAACAAAATATTATACCTAATTGGTGTAGGGGGGTGAAGGAAACCCACTGGTGAGGCAGCCCAATTACCCATGGTACATGCTTATGTGCCAAGAAGATAGATCCAAAATAGTCCCTAATTATTTCAGATGGAAAGACTGTTCCTTTTCATTTTGGAATCCCCAACACCCAGCTATTGTTTAATAAGTGTGAGTTGAGTGACTAAATGATGGAACTGAATGGTGGTGGGGAGAGAGCTATAAATCACTGTTAGGGGAGTCTCAGCAGGGAATAATACTGACATTTGTCGTCTGGTTGGGGACTTGAAGTTCCTGGTGTCATGCTCCAGTTTTAGCCCCTGGTAGATCCATACCGTCAAGCCCTGGGTTAATCCTTACTGCAGCTGTGTGAGAGGGGCAGCATTATTCCCATCTTGGAGATGAGAAACCTGAGGCTCAGACAGGTTAAGTAATTAGTCCAAGGTCTGTGGTGGGACCAAAGGGTGGCACGGTATTTTTGATGTACCAAGTAAACAAGCACTCTAAATGAACATAAAGAGGGGACTTATTATGCAAATTATTGCTAAAGCAAGTCTCTTAGCCCCTTCCAACTACCTAGTATCCTCTAACCCCCTAGAAATTCTGGATCATTAGGAGAGCCAGGATTTCAATCCATATATGAGGCATTTCTGACTCGGCTTCCTCCCTGATCAGAATATGAGGGAGACCTCAGAGAACGAAGGGGAAAGATGGCTAATTGCACTTTTCCCTCACACAAAAGCCCATGTGGGATTCTGAATTAAGCTTGATTTGGGGATCAGGGTGACATCCTTGATGTAGAGTTGGCAGCTCTTATCTGTGGAGAATGCCTCTGATTACCACTTCTCCCTCCCACCTGATCGTCTGCCCGGGTGCCCATCATCTCATTCTTTCCGGACTCAAGGCCTCTCCTTCGTGGCTCACAGTTTTTGATGAGCCTCTTGAGTCTGCAGCTCCCCTGTGCTCTGTTGGCAGCTGGCGGGAAGGTGATTTTGGCGGCCACATTAGTACTTCTGGATTTCACTCACGATGCTCCTTCTCTCACCAGCCAAGAACACACACACAAATGCACATGCATGCGCAGACGTGGGTGCACATAATTTGATCATGTTTCTGCATCTGCTTCACCAAATTAGATTGCAAAACCCAGAATTATTACTGAAAGAAGTACATGACTTTGGTGATCTGCTGTCCCAGCCCCTACCCCGAACAGACCAGAACAGCTAAGATGGAGGTGGATCAACCAACAGATGCCTTGAGTACTGGTCATACTTGCTGGCTTTCCCAGCACTGTGTGGCAGCCCCCCACAGTGTAGGCATGGTTTATCTAGTCTGTTCAGGCTGCTATAACAAAATCCCATAGATTGGGTGGCTTATAAACAACAGAAATTTATTTCTCACAGTTCTGGAGGCTGGAAAGTCCAAGATCAAGGCACTAGGAGATTCAATGTCTGGTGAGGGCCATCGTCCCAATTCATAGATGGTACCGTCTCATTGGAAGAGGCAAGCGAGCTCTCTGGGGTCTCTTTTATAAGGACACTAATCCCATTCACGAGGGCTCCGCTCTCATGACCTAATCACCTCCCAAAGGCCCCACCTCCTAATACCATCACATCGGGGGTTAGGATTTCAACATATGATTTGTGAGGGGCCACAAACTTTCAGACCATGCCTGGTCCAAGGGCTTATCATAAAATCCCACTTTAATTCCCACCTAGAGGTAGGGCTGGGCTCCTAGAACCTCCCAGTCATTGTCATTCCAATTTCTGCTGTAATTAGCTCTAACAACTCAATAATTCTGGAGAATTCTGGAGTGCACACCCTGCTCGCACCTGTCACTTCTCTTCCCACAGCTTTTTAGTCTTTCAGCACAGCACTGTCTAATAAAATTTTCTATGATGATGGAAATGTCCTGTATCTGCACTGTCCCATGCAGTGGCCACTAGCCATATGTGGCTGTAGAACACTTGAAAGGTGGCTGGTCCAAATAGGGATGTTCTGTAAGTATAACATATGAGCTGGATTTCTAAGGATTAGCACAAAAAGCAGAATGCAGAATAACTCATTAGTAATCTTTACATTGATTACACGGTGAAATGATAATGTTTTGAACAGATTGATTGGTTAAATAAGACATAGTATTTAAATTAATGTCACTTGTTTCTTTTTTTTTAATGTGCCTACTTGAAAATTTTAAATTACATGTATATTTCTATTAGACAGCACTGCTCTGGAGCAAACTAACCACCAACCTTGTGACTTAAACCTCCAGATGTTTTGGGGGCATAAACGCCCTCCATCTCCATGGCAGATGGGAGGCAGGGGGCTGACTCAGTAGCCACAGCAGCCTGGCATCAAGGTGCCATTGTGGGAGGTCCCCAGGAAGCCTACTCGTGAGCATTGGCTCAGTCAGGTTCTGTGAGTAATGTTGGCTCCAGAGACCTAAGGAAATGAGCAGGGCAGGAGGGGGCAGAGGCAGGGCTGGCTTGCATAAAATGCCTCCTTTCCCTGCCCACCCCACGCCAGTGTCCTTGTCCGCTGGAGATTTTCCTTGACACTTGCTCTAGTAGCAGCTTGAAGTAATATCCTTCCCAGGGATTTTTTTTCTTGGAGAATAATGTCCCAAGTAGACACCCTCATGCTGAGAGTGGCTTGCTTGGGGGCTGGGGCCAGTCTTAAAGAAGAGAAAGGAGAAAAGAGGACGCACATGGTTATTTCCTGACAGCGTGATGAGAACAAGAGTGAGGACGTAAATAAAATTTCTGTGAGGCCAACAGCATAAATGCAAGGAGCCCGATTCCACACACCCATAATGCGGCGGATGAGGAAACCTGCTCAGAGGAAGTTCAGAGGAGCAGGAGAGGGCTCTGGGCTGGCACTGTGGTATCATCACAGCCATGGTCATGCATTCCTGGGCCCTTCCCTGGGCTCTGGGCATGGCGTGAATAGACGGAAAGGGATGGGATAATGAACTTGGGACTGCAGTGATTTATAGGTCAGGCGCCTGTGGCTCTGGCTCCTGAGGGGGCTGCCCCCACAGGGGACCCTTGGCTGACCTCCTTGGGCTCCTTGGAAGGAGCTGGTTTTGTTTCACATGGCAGAAGCAGACTGTTTACTGGAGCACAGGAAGAATCCGACATTCTGGCGAAAAATAATTCATTAACAGCCAGGGTATTACCAGTTCCCTGGAAAAGCTCCTCCAGCTGCACTGTAGCAACTGTTCTTTTTCAGCAGCAAAATCGGGCCTTGCTGGCAGCCAAGACTGGGTGTGTTTGGGCGTTTTTGTTGTTGTTGTTATTTTTGCCTTTGTGTGTACAGCCACTTTTGCCTCGTAATTCAGAGAAAGGAACGGAGGCCTGGAAGGGCTGAAATGGTGTAGCTGTCAGCCGTTCTTTCCTTTGTGGCTTATACCTGGAAGCTCCAAGCTAATTCTAGGAACATAGCTTTTCCTGACCAAAGCCCACCCCCAACCTGGGGGCACTGCAGAACCACATAGAATGTTCCAGAATGAAAGGAATTTTGGAGAGTCACAACACCTGCTCTTAAGACCTTCTAAAAGCAATTGGCTGAAGGATTCTCCCCATCCCCCATACACACACCAGCAGAAAGTCCTGTCTTGGCTGTGTGGAATTCTTTTGCTTACTATTAATTGGCACAGTGGGGCCAAAGTATGTGATTCATCATCCCAGTTTTGAGGGCATTTGGAAAGCCAGGCAAGCATAACCAAGAGAATGGGCTGCATGTTTTGCTCACTAAAGAATGATTGAATCTACAGTAAATAAAATGGAATGATTCAGGAAGCTTTTTAAGCTCTGGAAAAATATACTTAAAAAAAAAAAAAAGGTTTTTGCCTGCTTGTTTGTTTTTTAATGCCTCATGCTCAGAAGTGTGGACCCAGCTAGCAAGAAATGGGAAAGAATGACATTTCCTTGTTTTAGCTTTTTTAAAAACTCTAATTGCAGGTTAAGTAAGATACAATGTATTGATTTTGGTTTTGTATGGAACATAACCAGATAATCATTTTATTTTATGAGATATTAATTCCCATCCACTTAGACTGATGAAATATGCATTTCAAATATGCCATACCTACCCCCACCATCATCACAGTATTTCTTTAACATTCCTAGATTCAGATTGAGAACCTATTTCATTATATAGAAAATGAATAAATATGTCCTTAGTCAACATATATGTAAACTCAATTTAGATTTTGAAGAAAATGGGGTTTTGTCTTTTTGATGACTACCAAAATTATAAGTGTTAAAGGCCAAGCATATTTGGCTGTATTTAGAGCACGTTTTCTCCACCTTGGCCCTGTTGCCATTTCAGGCCAGATCATTCTTTGTTGTGGGGGACTGTCGTGTGCACCTTAAGATGCTTAGTAGCATCCCTGCTACTACCCAGCAGATATCCGTAGCATCACACCCCCCACATCCCAGACCTCGCCAAATGTCCCCTTTGGGACAAAATTACTCCTGCTGAGAACCACTGGTCTAGACCAAAATTTAATAAGTAATTTGCGGTTTTTTGGAAAATTCAATTTGAAATAATAAAAGGCACAATTTCTCCCTTTGACTTTTATATATACAATTCATGGAGGTGATTAATTAAAGGTTGGAAGTGGGTCATGTGCCTGATTTAATTCTAAGGTGGGTAGAAGGATCTCTATATAAGATTGTATAAGCATGGAGATTTTTTTTCAAGGCAGGCAATTTTTTAAGTCATAGGTAATTCAGGGGCACATTGTAAGAACGAGCAGCTTCTCTGGTTTTTCATAAAGAGAACAGGTTTATTCCTCCCTAATTTCTTTTTCATATGCACCTGATTCCAGGCATGACTTCAAAGCCACCAGGCACCTTCCTCCACCCCCACCCTCTCCACACTGTCATTTCTCCTGTAGCATCTTAAGCCTGAGCCAATTAATTTAGCCCTTTAGTGTACTTGTGAGAGCTCTGCTCGTAACATCATAATAGACTCATTTCAGATCATAGCAGCCCTTTACCCACTGCTAAATTCTGTTTTCCAGTGCTTTTGAGAGAGGAGGTCAACAGCGGGTAGATGGAACATTTTTCACAATGACTGGATGCTCAAATTCAGGTGTTCCCCACCACCTCTCACACTTTTGTTTCCTCTTCCGCATATTTGTTTCCTTGCAGCAATTCTGCTTGGGGAACTCCTCTAGGAAAGAGACAATATCAGAGCTCCTTCAGGTAGCTAGAACCTGGCAATGCCTGCAGGCAGCAATGACAGATGAAATGTTGCCACTGGGACAGGCCCTCAGCCATCTTCTTTCTGGTGGTCCCTTAAAAGGCTAGAAAAGAGGATCATGCCTTACACAGGGAACAAACCATGGGGAGGCATGGGGACAGACCATGCCTCACCCAGATATGGGCATACAGGGTGGGGGGCAGGGGGGAAGGCAGAGAAGTGGATCGCTCGTTACACAGGGAAAGTGTCCCCAGGTCATCTGCCCTGCCAGTCTCCCAGAGTGGGATAGGTGTCGGGGGATGCTGGTGGAAAATAGGGGCAGGTGCTCAGTGCAGAAATCAACGGAGGCCGCTTCATTTTGCAGCCGTCCAAGGTAGGCTGACCTTTTCCAGAGTGTCTGCAGGAGCTCAGAGTGTTGTGTGAAGGATTCCCTTGCAGGCTAGCTGAGGAGGAAAGATGGAAAGGTGAGCACGCGGGGGCTTGCCAAGCCAGCAGTGTACCTTCACTGGTGAGTTCCTGCCACGCTTGAAGAGTAGTTTGTGTCTTCCTTGTCGCCGTGAAGGGAGAGGCAATGAGCTGGCAGCGATCCACAGTGTGCTGGGCCCAGGCGGATAAATAATTGATTTGCAGCACGTGACACTCGGTCATTCTAAGTTGCCAGCCCCTCGCAGGCCAGGATTCGGGTGATGGTTGCAACACTGGGAGAGGAAACAGGATCATAAATCTGGGCTTTGGAGGCCAGTTTCGTGGTGCAGAGGCCACTGGGGCCACCGCTGTGTGCTGCAGAAGCAAACAGACAGGTCCGAGTGGTATGTTGTTCCTCAAAATAATGGCAATGGAAATGGCTGTGAAAAACATTTAGACCCTTGTCATAAAAATGCAAACAGTCTTCCTGCTATAGGGAAAAGCTAAATAAACTCTATTGCAGCTGTATTAAGTAGAAACAGATTTGAAAATCGAGTGTTTTTTTGTTTTTTTTCTGAGACACTTATTTATAGCAGGTTGGGCAAAGGCTGCCACTATCTCTCGCGACTCCGGAAGAGTGTTTTCCAGATGGTCCTTGCTGTTTTTCTCTTTATTAAGCTTAGTGGAACACAGCCTCACTTGGAAAGGGTCATAGAAAGCAGTGTTATTTTTTTCAGATTACAGTGGCCATTGATTGGCTAACAAATCAATGGATGAGAATGGATTCAGCCTGTGCTGATGAATTTCCTTTTGCATTTTATAAATAAGAAAAATGTCAAGGAGAGCTCAAAATAGGGGTGTTCTTTCGACTGTACACATCAAAGCTTTGAAAACCATACGGAGTTACATTTTCTATTAATTTCCATTTAAATTTTCTTCTAAAATAATGCTCTCCTTCTCTTTGCTAAAACTCTGAAATGTTACCGTTTCCTTTCCAACATCTAAACAATGTCCAGATACATTTCAGATTGAGCAATTAGCTCTGGCTGCAATTTCCTTTTATGAAAAAAAATCACTAAGCCTCTAGACTAAATATGAAATTATTGAATGTGAAAATATCAATATGAGACCATTTGTTCTAAGATCCTTTGTGGCCTATCACTCGCATTTTAAGGAGGTTAGAAAAGGCAGAGTCTGCTCTGCTCTTCCATGTTGGACGTATCCACACCAGGAACCTCAGCTTTGTTTGTGCTCTTAGGAGCTGTGCAGTTGGCTTTGAGGTCATCAGGGCTGAAGTTTACAGCCCAAACCACACGGGGAACCATCATGGAATGTCACATAAACCAGTGGTCCCCACAGACCAGGCTGGCAGACCACTGTCTGTATGGGACAAGATTTCTACCCCTTCATGAAATGGAAGAAAAGTGAAAATGCCATGAGTTCATTTTTTTAAAGCTGAACCTTTCCCACTTTACAAAACTGCCCTTTATTCTGAAATTGTCTTTCCTGCTTTTCTTGGTGTTAAACTTTGTTTCATGACTCATCAAGATAGTGGATGATGTTTGTGTTTTGCCATCTTTATTTGATAAAGTCAAAAGTTGTCCAACTCATATTGGATTTTTCATTTTTTAAAATGTTACTCATCCATAACATTACACAGTCTGGAATGCACCCAGGAGGCCTGAGTAGATCTGGAAGGGGAGCCTTTGTTATGATTCCTAAGCCAGAAAAACCAACCTGAGTAAGGATCCTGGGGCTGCTGCCCTGAGTTCCTTACCCAACTCTTCTGATCCCTCACTCCTAGAGACCTGGCTTTGTCCAACACCCATGTGAAGAATGGAATTGCTTCTTCAGAGGTGTTTGAGGAGCAAAACCAGCCTCTTGGACACTAACAACTGAGCATGCAGCCTCAATGCCAAGAGCCTCAGCCCTTTATCCCTGGCTTCCAGTGTCAACACCACTGCTAGTTCTTGTGGACTCAACCCACTTCATCCTTTCCCCAGCCCAGCCCACCGCTGTCATGAGCACAGGCCTCAAAAGGCTCCCCTGGGGTGGCCCCAGGTTCCTCACCACTCTGCCTGGTGAGTATTATTGCTTCCCCAGCTGCTGTTCTACATGCCTGCATCAGCTTCCTCTTGCTAAAGCACCTCTCTAAATTTCATCACCCTAGCTCAAGAACATTCAGTGACTCCCTGTTTCCTAATGAGTTAGAATAAAACTCCACATGTGAAGCCATGTCCCCATTTTCCTAGCCCATTTTTCCCCTCCTGGAGCTTAGACTGGCCTTCAGTAAGCCACCATGGGAGGGTGTCTCCAGGTTGTGCAACTGCTCTGGGCTATGTTGTGTTTGTTTTCTTATATGGAGGGAGGTTTACAAGAAGGTTACCGGAGCTCTTGGGCATCTTTCTAGATGGAGAAAACTGAAGACTTGAGTCCGATGTAATGGACCATCCTGGGGACGTAGCATCAATTGGAAAGAAAGAAAGAAATAAGAAAGAGAGAGAGAGTGAGGGTGGGGGAATGGAAGGGGGAAGGGAAGGAAAGGGAAAAAGGAAGGAGGGAGGGAGGGAGTAGGAAGGAAGGAAGGGAGGAGGGAGGGAGGGAGGAAGGAAGAATGAAGAAAGAAAAAGAGAGAGGAAGGAGGAAGTGAGAGAGGGAGGGAGGAAGCCCTTCACAAAATGAGGCTTTCTGGCTTCAAGAATTGCAGGCTTACTATTAATACAAGTCTCTTGCTATTATGGGTTATAATGCCACTTTTCTGGCCTGCCAGCAAATGGGTGTTGCTCTGGAGTGGCATTGCTGGCTTGTCCTGTTGAAAATAGAGCCACTTACACAAGCTCTGAAATTGGCAATTGAAACATCGTGGAAAGGGTCCATCCTAGCCAATGCAGACTGTCCATTCCATCAGGAAATGTCTCCAGTAACTGCTCATAAAATTGCAAAAGCACAATATTACCTATCATTTGTCAAGCTCCTGCTATAGGCTAGACAGTTGTACCAGGTGATTTACATATATTACTTCCGGCACCGTAACAACCACATGAGGTTTGTGGGTATTATGAGCTCCATTTCACAGAGGAGTCAGAGGCTCAGAGAGGGTTAGTAACTTACACAAGATCACACAGCTTATAGGAGGTGGCACTGGGATTCTATACAGCCTGATTCAATAGAACTTACTGCAGTGATGGAAATGTCCTGCAACATCCAGTGTGGCATCTACTAGCTATGAATAGCTATTGAGCACCAGAAATGTGGCTGATGTGGCGGGTGTGACTGAGGAGGTGAGTTTTACTGAGTATATGTTTTGGTAGCCACCTGCGCCTAGAGGATGTGGAATCGGACAGCACGGCTCTAGGATGTGCTGCTTTCACTGCATTATTCCGCCCTCTGCTCTCTGCTGGATATGCCTCTGGCCTAGGATGCCCCCCAACTTTACATCTCTCTTCCTCCCTCCCAGCCCAACACAACTCAACCTTTTCTCAGAGGCCTGCAGACCAGTGGTTTTCAAGCACTAGTGTGTATTAGAACCACCTCCGCAGGGAGCAGAGGTCACGGGCTCCAGGGGAGGGGCTTCTTCCCACTGCTGTCGTGGGGAGCTGACCCTCTCCCCATCCCAACTTTACTTGGGCGACAGTTGGGTTTGGTCACTCCCTTGGCAATTGTTCTTGAATTCATTAATTTTAATTTGGGGCTCCTTGGGAGGGGATGAAGAGCCAGTCGTGGGTGAAGTAAGAGGCATGGTCTCTAGACATTCCCGGACCACCTTGGTGATTTAGGGCAAGCCCAGGCAGAGAGGCCCATTTGCTGTCCGATCTGCTGTTCTCTGTAATTAAATGGGGCAGAAAAGTTAACTAGGAAAGAAAACAACTAAGCAAGTGAGACAGATAATGAAGCTGGATCCACACCCCCCAACCTCCCTGCTTATTCTAATTATTTAAAGTCTTTGTCCATTTCAGAGGGCAAAAGTCAGCCCCCCTGGGGCAGGCCTGGAGGTGAGGGGTTGTGAACAGCCTGGAAGCCAGGAAATGCCTAGACAGGTCTCTGAATGGGGATTGTGATATTGGCCACCTTGACTCTTGATCTCGATTTCAACAGTGCTGAGGATGTTCTTGTCTGAAAAAAAATACAGGTGTAGCTGGGTGTGGTGGCATGAGCCTACAGTCCCAGCTACTCAGGAGGCTGAGGCAGGAAGACCGCTTGAGCCCAGGAATTTGAGGATGATCTATGATTGGTCCACTGTACTACAGCTTGGGAGACAGCGGAAGACCCCATCTCATAAAAAAACATATAGGTGGAAAGAAGTAGCTGAGGTTACTCAGGAAAGTGACTTTTAAGCTGTTTTCCTTATGCATATTTGTAAAATAAAACCGATGCGGAATTGGTTTTTTCCTGAGCGTATGCACAAATCTGTTTTCTCCCCCAGGGCCTGTACTTTTTTTCTTTTCTCTGTCTCTCTTTTTGTGTCTTTGTTTTTTGAAGAGCAGAAATCATGTGTCTTTTTTATGGCCTGGTCTCAAACCAACATTCATTGTCTTGAGCCAGGCAGCACTTGCTAAAGCTCATTTGAATCACAATGTATGACAATCCAGCCGCCTTTGGCTCCTGGCAGTGTACTCTGTAGCACTTATATGCTGATAACATGTTGCATAGAAAAGTGCCAACAGGTAAGTTTCCCCCAGTTTGTCTGTTTCCAAAAGCAAGTCTCCAAAGGCGTGAACTCAGAGCCTCACTTTGCATTATTACAGAGGTCCTGTCCTCATTAATCACTGGTGAAATGTCAAAGTCTTGTGCTTTGAGTACTTCCGTCTTCCTTCCACTTAACTCTGTGACATGTATCTAAGAGAAAGGTCAGCAAATACAAGCATGCCTGTGAGTCCCAGAGTCCTGGCCCTCTCTCCTCTTTATCACCATCGTGCACCAGGGGCTGACGCCCACCTTCCTCAGGTCAACTGAACCTGCTGTCAGCTCCACTGTGAATATTTGGAACCCAAAGCTCTTCCTCCCCCATCCATATAGGATGCGTCTTCTCTTCCTTGAGATCTGTCACTTGCCTCCTTTCTTTCTGCAGAGGACTGCACCTGACACTCCGCCCTGACGCTTCATCCCTTTTTCCCTGTTCTGTGGCTGGGGGCGGAGGACTCCATGTTCTCCAAATCCAAGATGGAGCCCAAGCACCTGGTTGGGACTTGAATATACGTGCTTGTAATTCAGCCACGTAGAAATTTTAAGAAATGGCTATTTTCATTTGTAGAACGAGAAAGCTAAGGCAGCAAAATGGCAGGTTCTGAGTGATGAGCAGAAAAGGTAGGCAGGGCCCAGATCATAATGGTCCTGTTAGCCTTGATAAAGACCCTGGACTTCATCCTGAGCAGTTTCAAGGGGGCGCATGACATTATCTAATTTATGTGTTTGGTCTTTTCCTCAATGGAGAATGAAGGGTGGTGGGGGGGCTGGGGAAGGTTGACCAAAAAGGCCCTGCAGCAGTAGTCCAGGGAGAGAGAGGAAGAACTGCAGCAGGGGAGTGACAGTGGCTGGATTTGAAAAGGATTTAGGAGGCCGCCTCTGTAGGACTTGGCAATGCCTGGTAGACAGAACCAATTCTGACAGCACTCTGGTTTCTGTGTTTTAGCCCCCTTGGTGGGCCAGGGAACTCAGAAGAAGGGAGAGAGTGGCTTCTCATGCCCCTCCCTCCCTTCACAGCTGGGTGTGGCGGCAGCCCAGGCCTGGGTGAGTCGTCACAAAATCTTGGTGTAGCTATGTAACCCTCTGAGCCCCCAGTTCTAAAGGAAATGCCATGAAAACAAATGAATGGGTCACCAGAGCCTTTAAAACCACTCTGGGGACAAAAACAAAACCTGACAGACATAGTCAACAGCCAGGAGCACCTTCAGTCAGCGACTTCAAATACACTTCACTACTCCATATGTTTTAAATAGGGCAGACTCTGTAAGCAGTGGGGGGCTGCGGGGTGAGCCTGCTGGTTCAGGCTTTGACCAGGCCCAGCTAGGGGAGAGGGCTTTGGCTGCTGGCCCACCCCTAGTGTGGCCGATCATCCTGTCCTCATTTGCCCAGGATTGACAGTGTTCCCAGGACATGGGACTTTCAGTTTTAAAACTTGGACAGTCCTGGGCAAACCGGGCCGAGAGGTCACCTCACCTCTGCCAAGGGAGGCGTTGCAACATGGACAGCTGAGCTGGTCGGGGCCAAAGCAGTGGAGACTCAGTTCAGTGTGAACTGGCTTTTGTGTGGGGATGCCACCACAGAGCAGAAAGGGAGTTTGGGAGCAGAAAGGGCAAGAACATATCCCAAGCCCTTTCCAATAGCTTCTCTGGTTCTGAATGAAATGCTTCTCTTAAAATAGCCTGAGATCTCCATTCTGCTTTCCTGGAAACTATAGACTGTGCCATGTCCTCCTTGTATCCCATCCATCTGAAGTCTTATGTGGACATTTCAGGTGAGTGAACAAATCCTTAAGTCCTACAGGAATCTGGGACTTGTAAGTCCTTAACCAGACGTGGGAATTTTTTAAACTGGGTCCAGGGTAAGAAAACGATTTTACATAATGCATTCCTACATCCTTAAAATCATAATTAGAGAAGACTTTGTATTTTTCTTTAGGAGCAGCAACATGCAGAATCATTTGTAGCAGTAGACCATTCAGATCTTAATTTGTAAAGTGACTGTAGCTCGTCATTATTCATAACTCTTTTGAAACCAAATGAAATTTTTTTTAAGTCTTCAAAAGCTTCCCTTCTCCACCCCCATCCAGACTATTTCTCTTGCAAAATAAACCTCAGTAAATAAGCAGACATCATGTTGTAAAAGTAGGAACAGAGGAAAGCTTGGACGAGGAAGCTAATGAAAGAGAGTTTTCCTGTTGAGGTCTGGTGCAACCCTTTGGCCACATTCAGAAATGCAGAGAGAGACACAGTGAGGTGACACACTCATCTTAGGACACCAGTGACAGGGAAAAGCACTCAGAGTCCATTCTCATGGTGACATCTGAACCCTCAGCAGTAGGAATAAGGAGGGCAGTCTGGGAGGAATTGAGGTCCGAGAAATAAAAGAGAAAGGGAAAAATAGAGGACGGTATGAAAAAGGGAAGAATGAGATTCTGCAGGCACATGACTCAGATAGTAGAGAAAGGGCCGAAATAGAACTTCGGAAAGAGCCCCCTACAATACCCTGACCTAAAATGGGTCTGAGAGTGAAACTGAGCCTTGTCATTTGTTTGTGCCCTTCTGGATGGCTGTAGGAGGAGCGGATATTAGTTAGAGCAAAATTACCTACAGCATGTTCTTTCCGAAGCATAAAGGACGTGGTGAGTAAAAGCTCAAATAATAGTATCAACATTGTAAAAAGGTTTTCTATTTCACATACACTTTAGGTCAGAATCTTTAAGTAGTGGGGTGACATGGTTTATTTTCTTGGTAATGTTTGGTTTTTTTTTTTTTTGAGACAGAGTCTCACTCTGTTGCCCAGACTAGAGTGAGTGCCGTGGCGTCAGCCTAGCTCACAGCAACCTCAAACTCCTGGGCTCAAGCGATCCTACTGCCTCAGCCTCCCGAGTAGCTGGGACTACAGGCATGCACCACCATGCCCGGCTAATTTTTTCTATATATATTTTTAGCTGTCCATATAATTTCTTTCTATTTTTAGTAGAGATGGGGTCTCGCTCTTGCTCAGGCTGGTCTCGAACTCCTGAGCTCAAACGATCTGCCCACCTCGGCCTCCCAGAGTGCTAGGATTACAGGCGTGAGCCACCACGCCCGGCCAATGTTTGGTTTTTAAAGCCAGTTGTATGGATGGAAGAAGTCATAAAAATTATCCATCATGAATTTTTGGTTTTAGATTTTGGTCTAAAATCCTAACATACATAACAGAAAAGTGCAGATATTATTAAGTATACAGCTTGAAGAATTTTCACAGATAGCACACCCATGTCACCAGCACCCTGATGGAGACACAGACTACACCGGCCCCCAGAAGCTTCTTCATGTCCTCGTCATTACCCTCACCAGCAGTAGCCACTGTCTTCCAACAGCATGGCTTAGTTGTGTCTCATATAGGAATTTTAAAATCATTGCTTTGTGTATGAATACCAAAAAAGAAGTCCTGTATGGGGGGGAGGGGTAGACTATTTTGTAATAGTTTCTCTGGCTGCTCTGAGTTAGGCCTGTTGAACAGGAAGTTTCCAAGCTGGGTTCTTGCTGGCATAGGGTTTGGGGCAGGCTGGTCTCTGCTGCCCGGGACAATGCTCGCTGCAAGCCAGTAACCTGCTCTTGACCCTACTACCCCTGCCAAAGGCAGCCACCAAACTTGCTTCATCTGCCTTATTAAAGCCTCGTCAGATCTTGCAAAGACACATGTCTCAAAGCACTGAGAATGGGACAACAAAGTGGCCAGGAGTCCCCGAACGTATTGGCCTTCTGGAAAGTAAGGCTAAGCACAGCCACTAAAATAGCATCTCTAGCGTGGACATTTTTCTCCAACTTCCAAATGAGAGTGTGATTGATGAACTTCCCTTCTTCATAGGTTCCGTGGTATTTTGCAATGTGCTTTCTGCACCCTTTTCTTTTTGCTGCAGGAAGCAAACAGTACGAAGGTGGGAAACAGGCTATGGAACATACATCGTCATGTGTCTGCGGCGGCATCAGCAAAGGACTTATTTGTTCTCCTGGGCTGTGGAGGGCTGAGTGATTGAATGCTTGCCAAGCTGTCAGTTTTATGAAACAAATTCCCTAACCCCCTTGGCCCAGAGCTTTGCTCTGCCTGAGATGGAAAAGAAATAACTTTTAATAGAAAACTCATTGTGAAAATCTAAGATAAGATTTCAGAGTGACTTCTCTCCTAAGAATAAAATGAAATATTGAAGAAAGCATTTGATGAGGAACTCTTAGGGAACCTTATTTCCCAGTTCTTAGTTAACAAACTATGTTAATAAAAATATTTAGACTCTCATGATGCATAATGCATTTTCATTCCTAGTGAGCTGGCCTGTTTGTATACACAGATGTTTCCTGTGGCCCTTCTATCATTGCTTCTATTTTTTTTTCTGAAACAATATTTCTAGCAGGAAATAGAATCTTATGTTAAGAACCTAAGCCCCTCACAGACTCTGTTAGTTTGTGTGAGGATATTTTCATCTCTAGATTTAATACTTGGAAGAGTGGGGTGGGAATCTTTTTTTGGTCATGAACATGGAAAATACTTTTAATAAAAAGCTAATGCAATGAATCCATTATATCAAGACATTAGATAATTCTTCCTTGGCTTCTAGATTAGACCTGACCGATAGATGCATCCAGGCACATTCATTGCTGAAGGGCTGCATGGCTTTTCTGTCTCCTTTCTCACTGTCAAAGCCACCGTGAGTAATGTCTGCCCTTTCATACAAACCTTAGGTGTGTTCAGTTGGGTTTTACAGATTTTCCAGAGTATTGTTCTCACAGAGCTGCAGTTTCCTTTCCAGCACCAGGAGCACTGTGGCAGCACAGCTCACCAGCTCAGTTTCCCTGCCACTCTTAGGAGCACATGGAAATAAATTAAAAATAAAATCCGCAGGCGAGTGTGCTAAGGAAGGAAATGAGGTTTTACACATCAGCACTTTTCAAAAAGAAAAAAGATGAACCTGTCTTAATTGAAAAATGGCACAATGCCGTAATGAAAACTCAAGCTTCAGGATTCGGTCCCTAATATCTCAGCGATGAGTGTATGTTTCCTCCTGTGGCTGCCCCTGTGAGTGAATTCTGAAATAATCAGGTAGTGTGTTGAAATAAGATATCATTCCATGTTACTACAGGAGCGAGGCATCGCCCTGTCTGGCTGACTGGCTGGTCACCGCCTACATGCCACGAGAGGAAGGGATGCCTCCTTCACTGGTTCTTTGGAGTTTTATTTTCTTTACCTTTTAGTGAATTTTGTTTTTCTATGATCATAAAAGTAAGACAGGCTTATACTTATTTTTTAAAATTTATAAATACAGAAAGATGATAAAAGAATAAATATCATTTGTATCCCTGCCACCCAGAGATGGCCATTATCGATGTTTTTGGTTCATGTCCTTAGACGCTCTCTCTATATATACATATAGACTATATATATCTTTTATCTTCTCCGGGAGTTTGGAAGGTATATTTTACAATCAAAGTCTTCTTATGCTTAAACTGATTTTTTTCCAAAACTCTGCTAGTTAGTTAACGTTTCTCTGATCGTTAACATCAAGAATAAAAAGCTATCTATTTTATTACCTCTCATGTGTGACAAATTTTAGCATGTTTATTCACCCTCTTCCTCTGTCTGGCCCCCAGGCTTGTTGATTGCCAAATCCCCCCCAGCACCTAGAACAGTGCCTGATATCTAGCAATTGCTTAATAAATATTGATGAACCAATGAATGAATTATGGCGGTTTATCCTCCCATTACTCCCAGGAGGTGGGCATCGTCTCCTGAGGCCGGCCTTTTCCCACCATCCTTTGCTGCCCCTCCCTAGAAGTTGGATTAAGCCATAGGTCCCCCCCCCCCGCTGCTGCCCCTGCTGTCCTCTGAGTCTGCTCTTCCTGGTTTTCTGTGGGGGAAGACAATGGAAAGCGCTCAGTCTTTGGAGTTAAACAGACCAAATTCTCAGGCCTGCCAATTACTACATAATGGGACAAGTGTCTTAACCTCTCTGGGCCTCAGAGATCCCATCTGCACAATGGGCGGCTATGATAACCTGCCTGGCAGGATGAGTGACAAGTATGCAACATGCCTGGTACACAGGAGGGATCCAATGTCAGCAGCTGCTAGTATTTTGCCCACTCTCTTTCCAGTGGCAGCGTAAATAAAGAGCCCTTGGGGCCCTGGAATATTGCCTTTCTCTTTGCATTTCCAGTCGTTTTATCTAATGAGCACAGGAGGATTTCTGATGAGTTACTTTATGCTTCTCTGCCAAGTAAATCAGAGAAATAGCAAAGAATTGAGTGGCCCTTCTAATGATCTGTTTCTTGTGCTTCCACGGCTGCTGCACGTGCTTCCTCTGCAGCAGGACACCTGCTGCACTGTAATTGTGTGTTCCCACAGCTGACTCCCCCACAAGACAGTGAATGTGCCTTCCATCTTGCTACCCTCAGCCGGGGACCCCCAGTGCTTGTAATTAAGCAGTCACTCAATATATGTATATTGAGTGAATGGATGAATGAAAAAATGAATGAGTGAATAGTATTATACACATCTTGCCCCTATCTCAACCACACACGTAGACTTTCTGCAGTCTCCCAGATGATAAAAGCAAACCTAACTGTAAAATTAAATCGCTAGCCTTCTGAATCTATAATATAAGCCTATGACAGACAACACATAAGTACTGGTTCTGCAAAGTGCCAACTTAAGGGAAAAAATGATGCTTCCTCTTAGTTGCCATGATTAAGTCCATGGATTCACCAGTTAACATATGAGGTTCTTTAGCGGGGAAGAAGAGTGACAATGTAGGCACAGTACAGCTTCTTATCTGCAGCTTTTAGTTTGAGTTATACGTGTGCTGGCATCTCTTTCACACAGAATCTGATGAGCTGGCATATATTTTTGACAGCATCTCAAATCTTGTGAAAGTCAGAGCTGGGGGCTGGCATTGTTTTTTAGTAATATCTCAGATGGTGGCAGGACAACCTTGATAATAAAAAAGAGAGGTTTAAAAAGATGTCTTCTTAGAGTTCTTCCAAAAAAACTAAAAGTTCAGCAAAAACAAAAGAGCATCTGAACTTACTAGAGCAAAGGTTTCTTTAAGCATCAGCTTTTTGCAGACTGGACATAAATAAACACACACAAACACAGAGTCATTGAGATATGTTTCTTTCTCTGGTTCACTGTAGCAGCAATTGCTGGTTAGTCCCCAAAACCTGTGTTGTTTGTCTTCCTAGGCACCCAGCTAGACTACGTTTCCCAGATTCTCTTGCAGTTGTATGTGTGGCCATGTGCCTGAACTCCGGCCAATGAGATGTGAGTGGAAAAGACCTGTGCACCTCTGGACCAACCATAACAGCTTTCCAGATTTTCTTCCAAGCTCTTTTCTTATCCACCGGCTGTCTGAGGTGGAGTAAAGCCCCAAAGTCACCTTGAAAGCCACAGTTAAAGATGGCAGAGCCTCCTCTGCCTAGGGGAGGTCATTGCATGCAACAGAACTGCCTGATCTAGAGCCCTCACCCTGGACTGTTACCTAAACAAGAAATAACCTTCCATTATTGAGCCATTACAAGTTTGGAGCTATTTGTTATGCAGCTTATCCTACCTTAACTAAGTCATACTCCTTGGATGTAAAAAAAAAAAAAAAAAAAGGAAAAAAAGCTGACAGTTTTCAAAGGCCTTTTATGTGCCAGGAATTGTTTATGATAATAATCCTTTGTATAGCTACACAAAGAGACCTCATTTTACGCCTATACGTACAACTCCAAGTGGGAAGGGGGTGAGTATTTTGTTTACCAGGGTCACCCCAGGGTTGACACAGAGGGTGGCATTGAGTAGGCTCTCAAAGAGGCTTGTTGATGATGGATGAAAGGAAGGTTCAAGAAAGCAAAGTCACATCCCCAGAACCCATAGCTAGAAAATGCTGAACCCACTATTTCATCTCAGTCTGCCTGGCTTCAAGGTCCAGCTGGTTACTGAGCATCAGTTACCCAAAATTTTAAAAAAGAATGGGTGGGGAGCCAGTGATGGGCACTTAGAAAAAAATGTCTTAGTCTCTTATCCTGTATTTCTGATTGAAAAAAGTAGCACATATTGAAAAATGAAAACATTATAGACATCTGAAACAAAGGAACAACACTGTGTGATATTATCACAGAGTGATAGAGAGAAAACTGGTACATGCTTGATTTTATTCTTTAGGTTAACACACACATTCTCTCGCTCAACAAAAATTAGTTCACCTTATATATAGAAAAATCTATGTTCTCTCCCACTACGTGACTTCTTCACTTATTTTTCCCTTAAAATAATTTCCTTGGACATTTTTTCCATGTCAGGATATGCCAATCTGTGCCATCCTTTGCAATGACTGGGTAATAGTCTATGTAATAATCTGTGATAATTAACCAGTTCCCTCTTGGTTGACATTTAGGTTGTTTCCAGTCTTTATAACACAAAAGAGCTGTGACAAGTGTGCTTGTGCATATATCTTTGGGGGAGATTCCTAAGAGGAAAATTGTGGGTATGCTGATGGGCATTTGTCACTGTCTTCCACACGTGGAGACCTATTTCTGCAGAAGGTCCAGATGGTTGACAGATATTGAAGTGGACTCAATGGATTTAGTTCTTTGAGTTAAGGTAACAACAGCAGAAAAAAACAAGTGTTTCCAGAATCTCAAAAGGCAGCAGCTATGCTCCGAGCCCCTGACAAAGACTAACAGTGAGGAGGTGCTAGCACCCCAAATGGAGAGGGTGGCACCTTCTGGATGTTGGCTGGTTTCTTTGCATCCTCCTGGCAATGAGGTCAGCATTGTCTGGAAGATCAGAGCTGATCTGGCCCAGGGAGGGCACTGCTCCACACTAAGAAGTGAAGCAAGGCTACTTGCAGAGAAGGGGGCAGTAAGACAGAGGGGGAGGGGGAGGAGGGTGTATAGATGTTGCTGCAAGGTTCCTGCTGGGGCTGAAGCTGAAGATTTCAGGACACACACTCGGCAGGACCAGGCATAAACCTGATGTACCTGGACAGCTTTTGGATTAAGCAGGCGGCTCCAGGCAGATGTCTTTGTCTGCAGGCACAGCTGTATGCGCTCTGAAATGTCCCTGTCCATGAGGTATGTTTCTGGAACGATGATGATGATGATAATGATGATGACAGTGGCCGTGGTTGGCGGCGGGAAGAAGGAGATGATTACCCAGACAGTGCTGTAGCACTAAGAGCTGACCCTGCGAGGAGAGGGGCTGCCTCTCCTCCGTGTGTGTGTGTGCGATCCCCTGTGGTCTGAGCATCTGCTATGTGCCTTGCGTGTGTATGCGGGTCTGTGCCGTGTGATGTGCGCAGTGCTGTGTATGTGACTGTGTGGGCTGTGGAGTGTGTTGCAGTGGCAGTGTAGGGTGTGAGCGTGTGTTATGTTGCAGGGTGGTATGGGCATTGGGGGGTGTGAATATTGATGTGATGTGTGAGTGTGTGCATGTGCTCTGTTGTGTGTGGATGCTGTTTGTGGATGCGTTTGAGGGGGTTGCTGATGAAATCTCCCAGACCATTTGTGTTGCCCACCAAAGGCCCCAGGCTCACTTCGAGTTTTTCCTCCTGTCTTGCCTGCTTCCTGTGGCAAAAATGCCAGCTTCACTCAAGAGAACCCCCTTGACCATTTTCTCCCTCAGGAGGCTGAGCTCTAGGGAAAGGCTTAAGTTTCCACTGGTCACAGTTACAGAGAGGGAGGAAATACTCTCTAGAGCTGTCTTATTTTATTATTCCTTTTCCTTATTATTCTATTAGTCTGTTTTCTATTTTTATTGAGGTATATATAACACACACACACATATATATATAAAGTGTACAGTGTACACAAATCTTAGGTGTTGATGGGTTTTAAGTGCATGTGTATTCACCCATGTAACCACCCCCAGATCAAAATAGAATACAGTGCCAGCACCCCAGAAAGCTTCCTTGAGCCACTTTCTAGTCAGTGTCCTCCAAAGGCGAACACTGTCCTGACTGCTGTCTCCATAGATGAGTGTGTCTGTCCTAGGATCTCGTGTGAATGGAGTCGTGCAGTATGTGGTCTTTTGTGTCCGGCTGTTCTCACTCAGCAGAATGCTTCTGAGACTCAGCCGTGTTGTTGCTTGTATCAGTAGTTTCTGCCTTTTTATTGCTGCAGAGTATCTTATTGTATGGATGTATTACAGTTTGTTTATCCATTCTCCTGCTGACGGACATCTGGGTGGTTTCCAGTTTGGGGCTATTGCAAATAAAGCTGCTACGAATATTCTTGAACATGTCTTTTGGTGGCCATATGTAGAGCTGTCTTAATGTTGCCTGTGATAGCATTTGACAAAGATAGAGCTTGTAAAAAATAACCCCCTGACAAAAATCAAACAACGACAACAACAACAAAGCCCTCCACTTACCCCAGCAGGCTTCCCAGGAAGAATGAAGCAGTCAACTTGTCTAAGGCCTGTCGTGAATCCGACTACTTCTCTCCTTTGGGGGAAGAGACCGTCACACTGGGGAGGATGGCAGGCTTGCCTGGACACGGAGTCCCACTGCCAAACACATATCATCTCTGAGAACTTCAGTGTTTATGGAACCAGGTTTCCCAATGATTAAATTACTCCTTGGGAGGAAATTAGGGTCATTGGAAGGACCACTGGCTGCTTTAGGCTCTGTGAGGTATGATTTGAGCTCCAACACCAAGGTGTTCCCACGGGGAGCCCTGTAAGGTTGGGCGCAGACAACATCTAAAGATACCAAATTTACTTTTAGGGAGCTCAGACCTTGGGAAAACCCAGCCTGTTGCCTGTCCACAGGGTGCCAGGAAGGATTTCAGGGAGCGAAGAGAGACAAACAGGCTTGCACCTATGCACTGGTGGTTTTCAGACTTTCTGGTGTGTGCAGCACTTAACCCCTTGACCAAGTCTGTAGCAGAAGCTATCAGGGCTGACCCCTGTGTCCCAGACACTCGCCTCCACCTGTGGCTGTCCTCTCCACGACTTCAGTACTGGCCCTGAAAGCATGCTTGGCCCAAGCACAGGGCAAGCAAGAGGCCCTGGAGCTTACGTCCCCAGAAGCATCCCTCAGCCAATGATGCAATGGAATTGGAAGACAGATGCCCCAGCTTCCTCCCCCTCAGTGGGGATAACCCTGGGGTTAACTCCAGTGGGATCGAGCAGTCAGCTGCTCATTAATGCACCCTGTGTTGGCTGCCTTCCCTTCCCACTCCCCCATGGGTGCTGCCCGGGATCCCCTCGCACATACACCATATGTACTCAGATCTTGGTCTCACGATCTGCTTTTGAGGGATTCCAAACTCAGCCATGCTTCTCCCCAAGGAAAAATGCTCTCTGGCACGTACGTGAATTTTGTTTGGGAATTTTGCAAATTCCATGGCACTGTTTGCATCGCCCACTCTGGGGTTCAGTCAAGCCACCGCCAGGTATCTTTGCTGCCAAGAAGTTTGTGATCAGAGACTGACTTGAGGGAAGACAATCATAAATACAGATGATCCCTGACATATGATGGTTCGACTTATGGTTTTTCAGCTTTACAATGGTGTGAAAGTGATATGTGTTCAGTAGAAACAGTATTTCCAGTACCCATCCATACAACCATTCTGTTTTTCACTTTCAGTATAGTATTCAATACATTACGTGAGATATTCAACACTATGTTATAAAATAGGCTTGGTGTTAGATAATTGTGCCCAACTGTATGCTAATGTGAGTGTTCTGAACTTACATTAAGGTAGGCTAGGCTAAGCTATGATTTTGGTAGGTTAGGTGTATTCAGTGCATTTTTGACTTAATGATATTTGCAATTTGTGATGGGTGTATCGGGACATAGCCCCATCCTAAGTCAAGGAGCATTTGTAGCATTTAATTTTCAAGCTGCAATGAAGGCAGACAGCCTTCGTCCTGTTGCTCCCTGTCATTGTCACCCCCAATACTGTGCCAATAGATGTGTAACTGTGGAGAGGTGGGAAATGGAAGCATTTAAGACACGGGATTGGCGGGTAGGAATTGGGGGGGGGCGGGTGTTGCTGTTTAAGGGGATTCTCAGCCACTCTGTAGCCCCAAGGAAAACGGCTTATCGTAAAATACAGAGCGAAAAGGAAAAGACACAAATTGTATCTCTTCCATGATAAGTTGTTTCCTTTAAAAAATAAAACAATAAAATCAAATAAATAGTTTTGATTCATTGGGAACATAAGACTCCTGAATGAATTTTTTCTTTTGATTTTGATTTTCCAAAATGCAGCTGTAATGTAGGTGTGAACATTTTAAAAAGAATTCCAAGATGAATCCTTTTGGGGAGAAAAATCATAATGCACAAAGCAGTTTGTCCAGTTTCTTTTTAATCTTTTCTTGGAGAGGTATTTTTCCACATAAGAAAGGGAACAGAGGAGAAAGGTGGGGCTTAGGGCAGAGGGATATAATTAGCTGTAACATTCGATGATTTGAGTTTGAGTTTGCGGTTCTGGAAGGATAAACACATGGACCTATCTCAGTGGGGCTGGGGTGATCCGGGGGCCTACAGCATATAAAGAGGGCAAGATGTCAAACTCCAGATACAGATCTTGGTTCATCTGTATGGAGGGCGCAGTTGGAGCAGGCAGGGCTGGGGAGGGGGGAATTTGAGGGTACAGATAAAGTCAGGCTATATAAGGGTTGGGGACGCAGAGGGAGGAGAGTGTGGTTTTGGTTTTGAAGGGACTCCCTTTTGCCTGGTGCCCCTCACTGCCTGGGGCAAATTCAGAAGCACACAAACTGTTTAAGTTACATTCTATTAACCTCTCCCCAGCGGCTGGTCTGATCCAGCACAACGCCACACACATTTTCTAATCATTTTGCTGTTTCACTGATTGCGGAATTAGAAGCATCCACTGTCTGGTGAAAGTAGGTCATGGAAGTTCCTGACTTCGCTATGTTGCTAATAGATTTCTGAATGGCAGCATACGGGCGCCTGAATGTGACATTTGAGCGAGCAGAAGAACAATGGTGATCACTCACTGACGATTTTGCGCTTGAGTCATTCTTTTCTCCCGCATGAACACATGTGGGGGAGGTCTCACAGATTACAGGTGCTGGGAAAAAGTAAAGGAAGCACTGAGATATTCAACTGAAAGCAAATCAGTGCTGTTATCAGCACTTCTTGTGGCTCTCTGCCATTTACCTTTCTCATCACAGCTCTCCTCCCTGGCCCACCACCATGGAAACCTTTTCTGTAACTCCTGCCATGTGAAATGGTCTTCCACACATGATCTCTTTCCATCAACCCAACGCCCTCCCCTCCTATGAGCTGCCTTGGAATCGCCATCTCTCCTCTCTTACCCTGCCTCCTCCTGAACCTCCTTTTTCCTCCTTTTAGTGTTTTATTTTCTTTCCATATGATTCCAGCTTAAGGATATTGTTGGCTTCACAGAACCCATAGAAAATGAAACTGTGTTGCCTTATAATAAAATAGTAAAACGTTTAGGTTGCCCCCAGGACAAAAAGTAAATTGAGTTGAATTATAAAGGCCTAGACATCCTCAGATTCGCCATATGGGCATTGCTGTTGTCAAGTAATTATTTAGATAGGGCATGCTGGGGTGTCTCTCTTGCTTGCTCTCTTCTTTTTAAAAAAAAAATGAACATTTTTTTTTTTTTGTCTAAACCACTTCTTTCTTCTAGCCCCAGACAATGGCGATCATAATTATGTCCAACCAAAACATATTGCTTGTGTGTGTTCATGTTTAATTTGAAAAATGACAACAGGGATTTCTTTGAAGTCTCATATTCACCCAGAGCTACCCTGCCAGTGGATGCTCTAGAATCCAGAATTTCCTCGAGGACGAGAAAGAATAAATCAACATAAAATGATGTAATAAAATCCTCTTAAATAACAACCAGGTAGTAAATTAACATATACACGACCTTTGAAATGATCATGTATGGAGAAGTTGAATCCAGCAAACAGCTGGCTGGGTGCCTGCCCTTGACTAATAGGCTGAGAGATACAGCTGCTAGAAAGATATTTGAGAGTTAGTCCTAAATGCAGAAATCTGTCTTTTATTTTAAAAAAAAACACACATCAGCTTCGTCATTTGACAAACCCTAATTTCATTGGGATTGACAGCATTTAACAAATGAGATTGAACAACCACCCCACTCAGTTTAATCTAATTTAATTTGACAGCCAAAGCAGGTAGGTAGAATAATGTACTTACAGAGGAGGTAAGAATGTTTTCCCTGGGGTTAAATGACATGGCTTGCTGGATCAGGCTTAAAGCAAGTATCTCCTCTGTTGCTTTTGTATTTTTGTTTTGCTTTACTTTTTTAATCAAGGTATAAAGTAAGTAAAGTGAGCTCATCTGAAGTGTACAAGTTAACAAATTTTTGCCAATGCTGTACATTCATATAACCACCACTCAAATCAAGATGTTGAACATTTCTGTCCCTGAAAAAAGTTCACTTCCCAATCAATACAGCCTCCCTTCTCCTGCCCCCAGAGTAACCACTACCCTGACTTCTAACAGCAAAGATCAGTTTTGCCTGATTTTGAACTTCATATAAAGTATATTGTATAGTATGTGCTTCTCTGTCTGGTTTCTTTCATTCAATGTAATATATTTGAGATTCATGCATGTTATTGCATGTATCAGTAAGTCATTCTCTGTTATTGCTCCGTAATATTCCATTATATGAAATTAACATCATTTATGTATTATCGATGGACATTTGGGTTGTTTCTGGTTTTTCCCTTGCCTTCAATTTTAACTTATTTTTTCTAAATGGTCTATAGAAGGGCATCCTAGAAATAAGCAAGAATAATATGCCTGTGGGTAAACTTGTCCCAAACTGGTGGCAAAGTCCACTCACCACTGCATGAACAAGCCTTCTGGATCCCGGGTGGCAGGACTGTCTTGGGATATCTTTCCCTTAAGATTGAAGCCAGCTCCAGGTACTCTTGTGTCCCCAACAGAATTGTTGGGTGAGGAGGGGCTTTGGCACCTCACCTCCATTAACTCTGACATGGGAGAAAGGGAGGTGAGCTTCAGAAACAGATGGGTAGGTGGGGCCTGGGGCGGGTTTGCAGGCAGCCAGGGAGAGGAGCAGTTTCTCATCTGGAGTGCACAGGTATCTGGCACCATGCCCACCTTTGGGCTGACTCAGAGATGCAGCTTAAATTGGGGCATCTCTCCTGATCATTCTGACACCTTCCCACTTTCTAATGTGGGAAATAAGGAAACCATTATTGCCTCTCATAAAGAAGCTGACCAGGCAGCCTGGCTAGAGTAGGCATTTTTTACTGGGCAGAAATGGGGCACCAAGCAATGTCACCTTATCGGGCTGCCCCACCCTCCAGCTGAGGGGTTAGGCAAGCAGCTGTATGTGCAGGTACGACAGGGTTGGGAACTCCCGGGAGGGGAGAAGTCTGCAAGCTGCATCTGATGGTGTGGAAAGGAAAGGAGAAGGTAAGCTGTTTAACCATCCCAGTTTGCCTGGGAATGTCCTGCTTTGAGCATTGAAAGATCCAGGGCCACCTGGGAGGCCCCTCAGTCTGAGGCAAACTGGGAAGGTTGGTCACCCTAGAATAAGGAGCCCTTTTCATTCATTTATCTGCCCATTCTGTTAACAAATATTCTGGAACTTCTATTACAGATCATGCACCTTGCAAGGATTGGGGGATAGAATGGTAATGGACAAGGCAGTAGTGATCCCTGTCCCCCTTTCCAGAGTACTTCCTCTAACGAGAAAGGTGGGATTTAAAGAAGTGATTACAACACAGTGCAATGCTTTCTTTGACGGAGATAGTAAGGCAATGAATGTTTTAATTGGGAAAATACTGGAGGCTCTGGAAGCATGTGGGAAAGACAGTTCTCCACCCATTCTTTATCTCTTTAGCATATCCACATAGTTCTAGGGCTGCTCAGAAAAACAATTTACAGCAATCTCTGATGTACTCATAATGGCTATGGAACAAAGAGGGTGAGTTGATAAGGAGATAGAAGATTTAGGTCTGTTGATATAATAATACCTTTGTGCTGTTTTGATCCCCAGTCGTGTAGCCACATTTCTTCTTCCACTCAGAGTCCCTGTTGGGTGGTGCAACGCGTTCAGTGTGTAGTGAACAAGAGTCCTTGGTGTTTTCCATGTCCATAAATTCAGATTGACAGGCACGCCCTGGCAAACCTTCTGCATCTTTTCAGGTCATGCAGATAAAATGGGGAGAGGGGAGAGGATGATGTTCTGGGGTTAATAATTCAGTATGTTAGTAAACAGGGCTCCAGGGTGGAAAAAGTTAGTGCCACATTTTCTGTGTGTTGTATTACAACAGAACAGCATGTACTTCTATGTATCTAAAATTAATGGACATGTACTCTTGCCTAAGAGGCCCAGTTATTGTTGGTTTTTTAAAAAAAGCTTTTTAATGCACTAGAAATATATGGCAGCTGTTGGAAGAGCTGAAAGGGCAGCCCAATGCAATTCGACAGACACCTATTGAAACATATATATGTAAAATACCCTCTGAATGTTTTACTTGCCACCCCGCCATCACACAGATCCAATAAAACAAAACAATTCCCCCAAAACTAAAGCCCTTATCTCTGTGGGAACATCTAAACATTTAGTTCAGTGTTAGACACACAGCCAAGCAGGACAGGTGTTGAATTTTAGCACCTCTTTCTTGTCTTCCTGAGCCTAGAGTGTGCTAATAATGTTTCTTTAAGGTATGTCCTTTTATTGATGTCTGTAGAAAAGGTAGGGATGGATGGTTTTTCTAGAGGGAGTTTTCATTGTTTTCATCATGTGTTAGAAACAGTGCAGACAGATATGTTGGGTCGATTTCTTTTTCTTCTTTCCCTACTTTTGCCATCATGCAATTAAAACAAAGACCCTCCCAAACTATTCTTTTTCTATCACATGAGAAGCAACACCCCACTTACCTGCTCCGAGTGCTGGCCCTTTGAGAATTCCTACTATCATGCAGCTGTTTCTAATCTAGCTTGTGACAGGTCTAGGAGGGACCACACCACCCTCCCCAGATGACCTCCGAGCTTTCCTTTGCAAGGAAGCAATAATGGAGACTTATCCATGAGGAACGAAGTGCTCTTCCTTTTACAGTTTGATGGTGCCTTCCTTTGTAGCTTGTTCAGCACGGCTTGTCCTGATTTATGATTTTTTGCCATCTGGTTTATTTCTCTTGTTGTTTTGTATTGTTTTAAATATGCTGGAGGCCAACTTTAACTGAGTCTTTTAAAAAAAAACAAATTAAAAAAGCAAATCATAAGAGTGTCATTTGAAGGTTAGGGATGAAAGAGAAGTTTAAATGGCACTCTGATCTTCCCTGCAAAGTCCAGTAGCTAAAAATAAAGTTCTTTTTACTTTGTTGATTATGTAACAGAACACGTTCTCAGATGTGAATGCTATAGAATGTTGCCGTTCAGAGAATTTTTGTTTGGTTTTTCTTAAATGTAGGTTCAAAAGTTCTCTCAAATAATGGAATTCATTTGGTTAGTAGTTGAGCACCTTCTGGGTACAAGCCATTTTGCTGGACAGGGTTGTGGACCACTTTGTGAAGATGAGTTCTAACCAGAGGCAGGACTTGCTTTTCAGTTGGTCTAACATCAGTTTTCGTTCTATTAAGCCTTATTATTCTTTGTACAGAAAAAATTATATGAGAGGGGAGTGGGGAGGGAGTCCGTTTGTAAGGGGAAAGGATGGAAGTGGGTGGGGCAGTCTTTGTTTTAAAAAGAGAAGGTACTCTCTGAGTCCTGGGTGCTGTCTGTTCTGGGAAGCCATGAAATATTAGTGACCTGGATAACTATGTTTAAACCATATTCTTATTAAAACCAGCAGTCCTGGCTTTCCCAGACAAAGAAATTCTGAAATAATTTTGGAAATACATTCACAAGAGTGGAATTCATAAATGGAACTGTACGGCCATCAGCTGCACTGTTTAGACATAAAGTTGGATGAGCAAAGGGGGAATTTTACAAGTATGGATTCAAAGCTTTTAAATGAACTTGCCTAATTGGTAGTAGTGATGTAGAGCATCTTGCTAGAAGGAAAACAAATCTCATATCTAAAAATGTTCTCTTAGATGTAAAAGCAAACGCAGCCTCAAACAATGCTTGCAAAAAATCTTGGTTAAGGATTTTGGAAAAGATTTAAGGATCATGGGTTATTGCCTGGCACTTGGTAAACTGCTCCACACAATTTAGAAGCCTTGTCAAGAGGCTCCTAAATCTAGCCGACATTAGAATCACCGGGGGTGGAGTTTAGGTCCTGTATGTTCTTGTACTCCATCAGATGTACGGGCTCAGGCTCTTGGGGGTCAGATGGAGAATCTGTGTGCTCAGAGAGCTCCCCAGGTGATTTTGATAGGTTAGCCCTGTTTGAGAACTGCTGACCTAGTCCATTTCTCCCGGCAGGATCCAATCCACACCGTCCTAGACAATGTTTTGCCACACAGATGTCCATGAAATAGCATCTCAGCACATGCCCTTGACTCTGGATTGTGCATTTATTCATTAGCTGAAGCCCAATTTGAAAATCCAATCAACTGTATGATTCCTTCAAACGACTGCAAATCAAGTCACATACAGTGCTTCTCGAGGTTTATTTTTGTTCATTATTATTCTACTGAGTGCTCAGGACATCCGACTGCTCCCGGGTTGGTGAGCTAGAGATGTAAATAGCTTTTGGATTCCTCAGGTGTCGAGATGGTTAAAAGGATAAATGGTGGTAAGTGAATAAAAGGATGAACGTTGGTGAGCAAATGAACAAAGATTCAATAAGACTCTATTCTAATCCATACGCAGTGTGAGGCCCTTTTACAGCTTCCCCCGCTGACCCTCCTAGTATCTTTATGGAGATGTCTACAACTCCATTTTACACAAAGGAAAAGCGGAATGATGATCCCAGGCTGCAGAGCTTGGGGGCAGAGCCAGCAGTCAAGTCCAAGCTGTCAGCGTTGACCACACCACCTAGTTACCCCATTCTCTTCCACTCTAAGTCTGATCCTGAGTTTTCCTCTTTTAAATACCCGTACAAAACACTCTAAATTTTCTTGGGTTCTGCCCTGGGGTCCAGCTTGGACAGCTGGTTTGGCCCTGGCAGGGCTTATCAAGGTCCACTCGCTTCTGCAGAGACCCCCATAATCCATCTGGAGACACAGCTCAGCTCTACTCTGATTTGGCACGTTTGAGAGGAGTCAAAGGGAGGGCCATTCGCTTCGGAATTGTACATAGGTTTCCCTTCTTCTCTAGAATGTAATTAAGAAAAAGGGCTCGAGGAATACCAAATTCCAAGCCAAGAGCATTAAGAAGCTGCCAAAGGAAACGGGTATTAGCAGCCTCTGCTATGTGCCATGTGGGCCAGGGCTGTTCTTAGCTTCTCGGCAGGAGGGAGTGGCCATGGTTCCAGGAATCAGGAGAGAGAGAGAGAGGAAAGCAGGAAGGTGTTTGCCTCTTCCCTGCAGATTTTGTAAAGGTGCAGTACAATCCAGGCTGGCATTTCTCAGGGATTCACAGATGGGCCTGCCCTTCATGGCCTTGCCACCATTTTTATTAGTTTTCTGGAAGGTGGTCTCTGGACCAAGACTAGGGTGACTCATCCTTAGCACTAGTGACATTTGGGGTTGAGCCAGTCTTTGCTGTAGTGGTTGTCCCATGGCTTATAGGATGTTTAGCAGTATCCACGGCCTCCACCTACTAGATGCCAATAGAACCCCTCCAAGTTGTGACAACCAAAATTGTCCCTAGACATTGCCAAATGTCTCCTTGACAGCAGGGACAGAATTGTACCAGGATGAGAATCACTGGCCTAGAACTATATAGTAGGAACAGGAAGGGAAAAAGACATCTGCTGCAGGGATGGGGCACAGGGTTGGAAATGATGGCAGGATCATTATTATCGTTATCCTCTAAGGGGGAAGTATCCACCTGCCCATTTACCCTTTTGGCATGCTGCCATCCCACCCACCTGTCCTTGGTACAGGGTACTGTGGCCCAGGCTAGCGGTTAAGAACATAGACTCTGGAGCCAAGGCTACAGTAAGTTCAAGTCCCAGCCCTGCCACTGAGTAGCAAGTTCCCTCTTGTTTTCATGCCTCAGTTTCCTTGTCTGTAAAGTAATGATAATAATAGCATCTCCCTTGTGGGGGTATTTGTGAGGATTAAATATTTGTAAACATTTAGAAGAGTGCCTGGCACACAATAAGCACTTTATATAAGTGTTTTGTAAGTAGAACATAAATAATCTGGGTGAAAAAGCTTTAAGTACGCAAGTCAACAAACGTTTACTGGATGCTGAACAAGGCCCCACCCCTACCTTCCAGGAGCCAGGCGTTTGGCCATGGGCCAACAGTAACTTAGGCGGGCTTCTGAGCCATGATTCTGTGGCTTGCAAGGGGATCACAGGGTTCACTCCCACCCTCTCGGCACCAGGGGGTACTGTGGGAGCAGAGCCCACTGCCCTGCCTGTCACGCTTTCCTGTATAGTCTCAAAGTCAAGTCGTCTGTATCCCAATGGACATGCCATCTGGCCTTAGCAGTGCTTCATACTTGGCCTAAGTTGAATGCTGCTTTACTGTGCATCAGCTCAACATTCCACGTGACAACGACTCAACTCTATATATTTTCAGCTATAGCTAAAATAAATTGAACCCATTTTTCAGTGGCACCTCTGTGAGGAATTTGAGGTATACCAGTCTTTGGGTACACTAGTTGGGAATACTGTCCTCCCTCATTCCCTTCCTCCCTCCCTTCCTCCAAATGAAAATTCATTGAGCACTGTCTATGAGCCAGGTGCTGGGGACACAGCAGTGAGCATGGCAGATGAGGTGGCAGAGATAGACTATAAACAGTAAACAGAAAAGATAGTTTGTGAATGTGATAGGCACTGAAGGAAAGACACAGAGATTGATATGAGAGAGAATAACTGGGATGGAGGTTGTGGCTATTACACATGGTCATAGAACCTTCTCTGAGGACACTGTTTTGATTCGAGATGTAAAGGTGAAAAGAAAACAGCTGTAGGAGGGGCATTCCAATCTGAGAAAACCACCAGTGCAAAGGCCCTGGGGCAGGAAGGAGCTTGGTAGCTTCTGGAAAAAGAAGTATTCTGATAGAGGAGGAAAAGTGATAGGAGATGAGATTGGAAAGGGTTAAAGTGGGGCCAGATAGGGCTCTGTAGGGCTTGGCTTTTATTTGAAAGTACAATGAGACACCATTAGAGACATTTATGCAGATGAGTAAAACAATCTGATTTATGTTTTAAAAGAAAGAGAGAATGGTCAACTGTGCCGAACACTGCTGAGATGAATAAGATGAGGGCCAGGAGAATCTCTCAGTGGATCTGGTCACATGGAGGTCAATGGGACCTTAACGAGAGCAGTTTCAACGGAGACATGGAGGGCAGCTGGTCTCTTTGCCTTTTGGTTTTAGAACATACAATTTCATCAAGAAATAGGCATTTGCATTGGAAGGAATCAATAATTCATTAACATTTCTTAATACTGCTTTGGTCAGTTTTCAGAGAATTACTTGGTTTTATTCTCCCTTCAATAAAAGATTTATTGTAATGGTCACAATGATGGTGGTGGTGGTGATGTCACCCTTGGTGTCCAAGACATCACTGCGTACCCACCATCAAGCCCTTTGATGATTTTCCAGTGTGGGACGGTATCAGCCCAGCCACACACACACACACACACACACACACACAGAGCCCCTGGGCCTCTGTGCAGTTCATGACCCGTGTTCATTGCAGAATGGCCAGCCAAGGCTGGGGCCTGCCTGTGGCTCAGAAGAATTACCCAGGCCCCTTATAAACGGGCCAGGCAGGGCACAGAGGGGTGACCTCGGCCTCCTCAGTGCCATGTTCTGATGGCTGTTCTCTGTGTGGCCTTTCACTTCCAAAGTCCACCCAGGCCCTTAACCTTGCCTGAATTTTTAAGCCCAAGAATGGTAGGAAAATCCCTCAGAACAAATCCTTAAAGAGGCATTTGACAAAGCATACAGAAACTTGCACTTGGTGAAAAGTGACTGTAGAAAAAAGTCTGTTTAGCACAAGCTGAAATATTACCATGCTTTTTATGCGGTCTCCTGCAGCATTTTGGAACTCAGACCTTTTTCCTGACCGTTCCCTTTGATTTCCTCCCCCCACTGCTTTGATTTTGTAACACAAGAATAATATTTTTTTTGGACTCAACTTCTTATAAGTGGTCTTACCCAGGGAACGTTTTTAAATTTAAAGATGATTCTGTTTTCTCTTAAGTACCAAGAAGTACGTACACATACAAACACATTTAATCGCTTCAGATGGGGTGGTTTGACATTTTAAAGGCATATTGGACAAACTTTGTTCCCCTTGATTCCAGCCCCTGAGTCAAAGAATCATGATCTTAATGCAACTGCGCACACAGAGGAGAAGGCCCCTCCTCACCTGCGTGGTAGAGATCATGTCCTGAGGGCAAGCCCTGGGTCTTGACGAATGGATTTCTCCTAACGTGTAGTGCCTTCAAGGTGGACTCAAAGGCCAATCCATCCCATTTTCAGAAAGGGAAGCTTTCTAAGTCCCCCAAGTTAAATACCCATCTTCAGTGTGTTGGACAAGGCTTTAAAATGCTCATCTCTCCATTCTTACCAGCTGGCAGAATTGGGTTGTATCACTAACCACACAGGGGTACATTTTGCAGTTAACTCATCCTGGGGGGTTGCTCTGCTCAAAATCACACATCAGGCCCTGCCTTACTGTGATTTTTTTAAAAGGTCTAGGTGACTGGCTGGCGGGACTTTCCTATAAGCTTTCTCTTACCTAGAAGAGTCTCTTTTGTGCTTAGGCTGTTGAACTCTGGGGTCCACACTGACTTCTTATCTGAAAGTCTGTGCAAATGCCAAACCCTAATGAAAGAAAAAAAAATATATGGGCCTTGACAGAGAGTGTCCCTCTCTCACCTCCCCATGGAAGTTGGATTGCAAGAGCACCGTCGCCCTGGAGTGTCTACCCTTCACTTGTGTAGCCCACAGATCTCTCTTTAATCAGCACTGCAGGCACTTGGGAGAAAATCCAGTCAGGGCCTGCATTTCCTTGGGGTGATTCCAAGAAGAAGATTTTCTAGGTCAGTGGGTATGAATGATTTTAAATTGCCCTCCAGAAAGTTTTTAACCAATTTACTTCCTTATCAGCAGACATTTGCTATGGTGCTATATTCATTCATTCATTTATGCATCCATTTATTTATTTATTCACTTATTGATTCAGGACCAAGACTGTATGCCAGGCACTGTGGACCTGTAAACAAATATTCATCAATTCCTGCCCAGGATGGGGTTTGGTGGGTTTTCTCTTTGTTTCTATGAAGCGACTTGAGACTCTTCTGGGCCTCCTGAGGACTGGCCAGGATAAGCTCTCCATTCACGTGGAGGGTGGGGGCCAGACTTGGGAGGAGGGGTCCTCACGCCTGGTCGAGCATCGACATCACCTGGGGAGCTCTATCAAATCCTGATGCCTGGGCCTGACCGTGGAAGATTCTCATTTCCTTAGTCTGGGGTGTGGCCTGCGGTGTCCAGATCTCCAGTTGAGTCTCCTGTGCAGCCAGAGTTGATTCTTCCTCCACACCGTCTATCCCAGGGAGTCTGGCCTAATGAAAACCCTTCATCAGGCCCTTACCACCTCTGCTCTTGACCTTACACTTGTCACTTTAGACTTGATGGTAGTTACCATCCCCCACACATCTTGCCCGCCGTGGGCCATGGGAGCCAGGCTTATGTTTGAATGGACTAATCATTGCCATGGAAAGACTGCTGAGAAGAAAAGTTACCTCCTTTTCATCTTACTTATTGTTTATTTATAGTTTCAAATACAATTCTTGCCTTATCTGTTTAGCGTTCCACAGTGAGCATCCTTTTATTATAATAACAATAGCTAACCCCTGTTCCGTGCTTACCAGGTGCCAGGAACTGCTCTAAGAATTTTGCACATGTTAACTCACTTACTCCCCTTAGCAACCCTGCAGCATCTATACTGTTATCATCCCCACTTTACAGATGAGGAAACTGAGGCATAGAAAGGTTACAGGATTTGCTCATGCTCACACAGCCAGCCGGTGGCAAGATGAGCATCTCCAGCTCATTTCATTTAGTGGGGGTCTCTTCTCTGCCAGTCAGAAGGACTCCTCTTGGGTCATTATGCCTTTGTGTTGTATTTTCTTTCTCAAATCAGAACTTCGGGGACAGGTGAGTGTACATCTGTGAGATCTATCAGGGTCCCTAGGCATTCACAGTGGCAGAGTGGCTCAGGCTGGAGAGCTTAGGAAGAGAATCGTTCAACAGCTTCTCGGCCAACAGATTGAGTCACTTTTTTTGCAGCCACTGGACCAAGTTGTCTTGGTCTTGTGGAGACACACAGCTTAAGTAACTAAAAGCAGATGGCCCTTACCTGTGCCAAGGGCGGGCAGCCCCTCTGCACTCTCACATCTGCATACTTTCACAATTGTCCTCACCAGAAAAAGGAGAGGCGGAGGAAAGCCTGGGCGTGATTCAGAAACAGCCTGGATTCATCTATCTTTGAAAATACGTAGAACTTCTCATCTGCTTATTCTCCTGGGAGAAATCAGAGGCTCTCGGAAGTCAGTAATTGTGATCTCTTGAGTCATAATTTCTGCAGCTGTATCAGAGCCCAGTGTGGGGACACAAGATGGAAACAGCACGTGGGTCTGTTGCCATAGACAAGGCGGACAGTGGAGGGGCTGAAATCTCCTCCTGGAAGGAAGGGATTAGCTGCCCAAAGAAGAAAACAGATTTGAGAAATCCATTTACCCTGAAGGTTTAATAGGGAATGCAGGTCAGACTTACTCAAATGTCTTTAGTCACGGGTCTCTCTCCTGTTTTTATCTTGTACTCGGCTCAGAGTTTCAAAAGAAAGGGGGTAGGTGAACCTTTAAACCCCTGACCTTAATATTTCTATTCACATTATTAGGAATAAGAATTTTTGAACTTAAAGGATAGTAGTAAAATACATGTAAAATTATTATTCTACTACTTGTATATTTCTCAGTTATTTGTAGGTTATTAAGACAAATTCTTGCTGCTGCTTATATGATCATAGCACCCAACTCAAAATTTCAAAGAACATCACTAGCATATCTTTGATTTTTCTCTTGAGAACAAATATCACCTATGATAAGAAAATAATTTGGAAATATTCACATGAATTTTGACATGGCAATAAGGAATTGGCCATTAAAGAATGTCAGAATCCTAATTAGTCTGCAAACAATCTTTTTCATGGTAAAGAACTTCCGCTTGGAAGAATACCACTTCAATATACTATTTGTCACCTCATTACCTGAAAGCTGCTCAGAGGCATTTTGTGGAATTCAAGTCATTTGAAAAGCCCAGAAGAGCAACATGGTGTCGCAAAGATGCACAGAACCTTGGATTGTAGCCATAACCCTGCCCGTACCTAGATGCATGGCCTGGACCAAGTCACCTTTTCTGAGCCTTTGTTTTCTCATCTGTAAAATGGGTTGTACTAGATAGTCTTTGTAAAATGAAAATTAGAAAGCCATACATGATCTAGCCCCTGCCTTTCTTTCCTACCACTCTGGAATTTGCTCACTCCTCTCCTTCACACACACACACACACACACACACACACACATCTTCTTGCGGTGCTGGAATGCCATTATGCCATGGTGTCTCCTTTTCTTTGTCATTGCTCCATAGAGAGGCCTTTCCTGATCACCCTCCCTGAAATAGTCCCTTCCCCACCCCCTGCTTCTCACCACTCTCAAGCCACTTACTCTGATTGGCTTTCTTCTTAGTGCTTAGCTGCAACAGAAAATGTAAGAAGACATCATGGCTCTGGTACAGAGGTGGACAAAGGGGCTGTTGGAATGGAATAGAAAGTCCAGAGACAGACCCACATGTTGTTGAGTTGGGGGATGGCTTCACACATGTTTATTTTATTATTTTAAATTGTGTGATATTAAAAATTAAAAAAGATGTTTAAATAAAACCAAAAATGTAGGCCATGCATGGAACAGTGTCATGATCCAAGGATTATGATTATACAAATTCTGCACCCATATGTAGTCCAAAAGTTTAAAAAAAAAAAAGAAAAAAAGAACGCTAATGTGGCTGGAGGAGATTCTTTCTCCAGCTGAGAGGTTGGCATAGACAATCTAGAAACTCCCTTAGAGCCCAGACTTGATTCTATATTGAGCATCCAGCAGTTTCTACTTCACCAACAGTAGGTGTCATTTTCCCCATTTCACATTTCATAGGCAAGGAAACTGCAGCCCAGAGAGGCCAAGTCACTTCCCCAAGGCCACACAGTTCTCAAGGGGACAGAACCAGGATCTGGGCACGGGCCCGACTCACGAGCCCGTGCCCATGCCAGTGGATCATAAAGCTTCCTTTGGGTATAGGAGGGCTGAACACGGTGAATGCGTGACTGTGGCCAGCTTCTTACTAGGGAAATAGAAGATTCCTCTCCACCATGCAAAACAGGAGACCTTTGCCTTTAAGGAACTTCCAACTTTCCACTCCAGTCTGGGCTTTTATGGGTGCCGCATCCCAGAGACCCACGGAGGAGGTCTCAGTAGCAGCACTTTGAAGTCTCTCCCACAGGGCCCCCTCAGTTAAGCAGCAATTGTTGTCCAAAGACCAACATGTTTTGGCTCTTGCTCGCCTTAATACTCCCTCTCTGTTCCCAAATACAAAAATATTGGCATTTCTTGGAAAGTGGTTTTGGCTCAAAGCCGATATCTATCCCACACTCGCAGGCCAGCTTTCCTTGGGGCCTCTCTTATTTTATTTCATTGAGCGTTTGTGTTTGGGGGCAGACATTGCTGCCTCCTTTGTACCTGAGGTAAGGGGCCCCCTGGCAAGTGACCTGGGAGGTGTCCTCGCCCCCTTGCTATGGCCAGTCTCTGCTCCATCTCCCCTCTCCACACTTGGCTCAGGAGTGGTCAAAACCCACAATGCACACACACAGAACCACTGAGGGTTTCCCCCTTTCTGTGGTCATTTGATAGCATTTTAAATGTCTCTTCCCTTAAATCAAGGGACAATTAACATAACGTAAATTTGTAAGTGGTCAGAGGGATCAGTTCTGACAATCCTATGCACCTGTATAACCACTGCCAAAAAGAGCCTATAAAACACTCTCAGCTCCACAGAAAGACCCTGCAGGTCCCTTTCCAATTCATTCCGTCCCCTCCCTCCCCAGAGCAACCACTTTCTGATTTCTAGCATTATGAATATTTTTGCTTGTTTTTTGATTTTGTGTCAATGAAATCTTGTGGTATGCACACTTTTGTATCTGACTTCTTTTGGTCAGCACAGTGGTTTCGAGATGCATCTATGTCACTGTGTGTTGCAGTAGTGCATTGCCTTTTATTGCTGAGTAGTATTCCACTGTGCGGGTATGGCCAGCCTATGGATCCATTCACCTGTTGACAGACATTTGGGTTCTTCCCACCTTGTGGCTCTTATGAATGGAATTGCTATGAACATCTGTGTACAAGTCTTTTTGTAAATGTATGTTTTTATTTCTCTTGGGAGAATACCCAGGAGTGGAATTGCTGAGTATAGGGTAGACAATTATTGAACTTTATTAGAAGCTGCCAGATGGTTCTCCATAGGGGTGGAACCATTTTACCAGCAGCATACAAGCATTTCAGTTGCACCATAGCCTCACCAACTTTTGGTGGTACGGTCTTTTTAAATTTTAGTTATTCTAATAGATGGGATAGGGTCACTTCCTTTTATTTTATTTTGTTTTGTTTTTTATTTTAAAGGCCATTCTTAAGAATTTTCCAGCATGTCAGTCAATGCCAGCTGAGACACTGAAAAGGTCCTGCGGGAGGGAAACCGGGTGTTAAATGTTTATGAACAGGTTTCCACTCATCATCCCTGTCCCTAAAGCAGAGTCTTTCCAGCCCCAGGGGCTGTCTGTGGCCTGCCGCAGGGCAAGCTTGAGGCCAAAGCCCTGGAGGGAGGAGCTAGGGGAGGGGAAGGAAGCAGGCAAGACAGTCCAAGTGGATGGAAAAGAGGAGGGGCCCCTGCACGGGGAGCTCAGAATCACACTGTGACAGCCTCAGGACAAGTCTCAGGGCAAACTGTGCCTCACACCCACAGGCACTGATAATCTGGCATGTAAGTAGCCAGACCAGTTCCCGATCCTGTTCAGGGAGTCCCAGCCAGCTGTCCTCTCAACTGCTCTGACCACTCAAGGCAGATATGACAGTATTTCTGAGGCAGACTTTTGTTACCTTCTAGTTGGCAGAGGCAACTGGAAATCCTTTAAAACCAGTTGCCATGCATGGAACTAGTTAGGTGGCAAGCACTGGAACCATCCCTGGGGGTGCCAGCTGCTTATTTTCCTGGATTTTCCAGCCCTGTCCACACGGTTGCCTCAGGAAATATTTTAGACCAGGGGTGGGGAACCTACAAACAAATCCTTTTATTTTTATTAATACATTTTGTTTGTCTTTTATATTTTTATTTTATTTTTAAACTGAAGGTATTTAAAATACCAAAGAATAAAATAAGTTTCAACAAAATAATCCTCCCAGATTGACTGGCACAATTAGAACATGAATAAGCCATAAAGGCTAAATAAACAGCTGCTATGCTCATGATTTAGTTCTAACTTCCCCTGCCTGACTGGTGCCAGTACCTCACCAGGCTGGTTGGTGAGAGTTTATGGGGGTCGAGTGTGCCAGTCTGTTATCAGCTTTTCACAGTGGTGCACTGTGTTTCTGTTTGAGGTGGAATTTGTGAATAGTTGCACAGCTCGACAGTATTTTTTAATTCTGTCTGCTTAACAGTCCATAATGTCAAAGGAGACCAAGAGAATGCTGAAGGAAGAAAACAGATTGTTTAACGAGGATTGGGAATTGCAATATTATCTTGTTTCTGCTAAAGATAAGATGATTTGCTTGCTTTGTGATACTGCAATATCAACATTAAAGAAATTCAATGCTCATCAGCATTATAATACTCATAAGGACCACAAATATTTTAAATTAGAGGGAGAGGCACAAAAGATTGTATTGTAGAAATTGAACAATGAAAAGCAAAAGCAAAGACAATTCTTTCAAGCACAATAAGACCTGCAAATAATGCCACTGAAGCAACTTATAAAGTAGCTTATATACTTGGGAAAAAAGGGAAGCCATTCAGTGATGCAGAAATTGTGAAAGAATGCATTGTCTAAGTTGTAGGATGCTTAGAACCCTATAACGCTTCAAAGTACAAACAATTGCCTCTTTCAAGGAGAAGCATAACTGATAGGCAGCACGAATTAGCCTTTAACTTAACTGAACTTCATGCAATACTTCAAAAGGAAAATATATATTATTCAATCATTTTGGATGAATCAACTGATACTACTGACTCGGCGCAGGTTTTATACTTCGTTTGGATCATAACAAAAGATTTTCTTTGCTACGAAGAGTTACTCGCCTTGGGCACTCTTGTGAACACAACACAGAAAATAGATATCTTCAGCAACTTTCTACACAAATGTCATGAAGTTGGACTGAATTTGGTAAATTTAGTGAGTGTACGTACAGACGGTGCACCTTCCATGATGGGAAAACATGAAGGGTTTATTTCAGAGATAACAAAAAGTATTAACAGATTCAGATGCTCTCATTTCTTTTCATCCTATCTTGCATCAGCAAAATCTCTGTGTTAAAGCTACTATTTTAAGTGACACTTTGCAACAAGTTATAAGTATTATTAACTACATTTGTGCAAATGAAACACAGCCTCATCAGTTTTGTAACATGTTAAAGTTGAATGATGAGGTATTCAGTGTGGATCTCCCTTATCATTCTAAAATGGGTTGGCTATGGCAGGGACAGGTGTTAGCCAAAATTTTATGAAGAACAGAATCAGCAATGTGAATTATTGAAAGAAGATTTCTATAGGAATGCAGCATTTCTGTGTGATATCATGTCAAATCAAAACGACTTGAATACTTCTTTGCTGAGGCAATTTATGTAACCAAAGCATTTGTACCCCCAGAATACTCTGAAATAAAAAAATAAATAAAAAGAAAAAAGAAAAGAAAACTAAGTCTATATATGATATGTGGCAAAAAATCCAAGCATTTTGGAAAAAAAGCTATCTTTTTCCAAAACATTTCTTCATCAAAAGGAAATTTTTGATGAACATTTTCCCTAGTTAGCAAAGGTCATTGATAGAGCAGGATGATACATGTGAATCATTTGAAGAATACGCAGCTGTTATAGACCTATAATTGGAGAATACAATGAAAGGTTCACTGACTTTGAGAATCATGACTCACTCAAATTAACATTTCAGCCTCACCTAATTAATATCACCAAGGCACCTAAAGAACTACAGATGGAATTGATTCAGCTCTTAGTAGATGACATTTTAAAGTCATTGTTTGATGCTAAGAAAGATCCAATTGAAATATGGAAGAATGCAGGATACCCATGCCTTGGGAAACATGCCCAAAAAACGCTTTCTTGCTTTTCAACCACTTATTACTGTGAATCTGCATTCTCATACCTAACCCAATCAAGATGCCCTTAATGTCACTAATGACTGATACCCGTCCAGAGGATCAACTGAAAGTGTGGACCTCCACGCTGCAACCAAATATTCAAATGCTTTCCAACAAAAAGCAGACAGAACAAAGTCATTAAAAGGTTAGTTAACTTTAAAACTAACAAATAGTTCTCATTTTTTGAAATATTAAGTACATGGTAGTTAGATTTTTACAAAATAATGTACATTTTAAAGTATTTCTAATTGAAGTTCCTTGAAGGTGGCCTTGATTACAGCTAAATTAATTTGACCTTCCAACATGAAGAGGTTCCCCACCCCTGTTTAGATTGCCTCTAAAATATTTCAGCCAATCCATATATTTTGAATATGACTAATTTTACCCTTTTCTTATGGTCATCACACTAATTAGCAAGCCACCAATTTCACCACTAACCCCCGAGAACCCCATTTCTAGCATTTTTGGTGCTCTTTAGCCAATGTTCAAATACTGATGGCAGTGAAATGATAACTGGAGTTCCGGTAACAGCCTTGGGATGGGGGCTTCGTGATTAGAACTTGAGCTGCCCCACCCTGGGATGTGCACTAATAGAACAGAGGTTAACTGGGTTAGGGCTTCACCTGAGTCACAGCTGGGCAATGTCCCACTGTAGGTGCTGGTGTATTTTCAGGTAAATTACAGACATTGTAGCCCTGAGTTGGGTATCTCTGGAGCCAAGGAGCTTAGGCCTAGGGAAAATTTTATCAACCTTGGTTTGGAGGGCCATAGGGGCTGGGTTCAAGTCATATTTATTGCTGGGTTTGGGGTGAGTCTGGGGTTCCTCATCTGTAAAATGGGAATGATCCCTGCCTACCTCCTGAAGTGGTTGTGAAGGTTACAGAAGATATTTGGATGGGCCCTTTGCACACCAAAGCTCCTGCTGTGTAGAAAGTGTTCTATCAATCCAGTCATTCCACTGTGGCAAGGATGCTGTGTCTTTAGAAGAATCAGCATTTGGGGAGAGGAAGCCAGAAAGAGGGCAATAACGTTGAAGAGTAAGGCAAGGGCATGCTAGTGGTGGAACTTCAGCAGTCAGTGGGGGGAAGGATACTTTTGAATGAGCAATCTTTGCCTAGAAAATCCATTATGTAGAGCACTAAGGGAAAGCTGGCCCTAAACCCTCGAGCCATAGATGGTGAACCCGCCCCTCAAAGGACTGTCTACAGGGATCCTTCCTGTAAAGAATCTGGTGTGGCAGCTTTCACCTCTTACAAAAATCAAATCACGGTGGATAACAGACTTAAACCTTAGGCGTGATATAATCAGAATTCTAGAAGAAAATGTAGGAAGGACTCTTACAGACATTGGCCTAGGCAAAGAATTTATGAAGAAGACCCCCAAGGCAATCACAGCAGCAACAAAAATAAATGAATGGGACATGATTAAATTAAAAAGCTTCTGCACAGCCAAAGAAACAGTCACGAGAATAAACAGACCACCTACAGAATGGGAAAAAATTTTTGCATACTACACATCAGATAAAGGACTGATAACAAGAATCTATTTAGAACTCAGGAAAGTCAGCAAGAAAAAATCAAACAACCCTATCAAAAAGTGGGCAAATGACATGAATAGAAACTTCTCAAAAGAAGATATAAGAATAGCTAACAAACATATGAAAAAATGCTCAACATCCCTAATCATCAGAGAAATGCAAATCAAAACCACAATGAGATATCACTTAACCCCAGTGAGAATGGCCTTTATCAAAAAACCCAAAACAACACATGTTGGCGTGGATGTGGAGAGACAGGAACACTCATACACTGCTGGTGGGACTGCAAACTAGTGCAACCCCTGTGGAAAGCATTATGGAGGTATCTTAAACAGATTCAAGTAGACCTGCCATTCGATCCAACAATCTCATTATTGGGCATATACCCAAAGGAAAAAAGGTCATTCTGTAACAAAGACACATGTACCCGAATGTTTATAGCAGCACAATTCACAATAGCAAAGATGTGGAAACAACCCAAATGCCCACCAATACATGATTGGATTAGTAAGCTGTGGTATATGTATACCATGGAATATTACTCAGCTATAAGGAATAATGAAGATACGACATCTCTATGGTTCTCCTGGAGAGAGTTGGAACCCATTATATTAAGTGAAGTATCCCAAGAATGGAAAAACAAGCATCACATGTACTCACCAGAAAATTGGTTTCCCTGATCATCACCTAAATACACATCTGGGAACGACACCAATCGGATACCAGACTGAGGTGGGGGGTGGGGGAGGGGATGGGTGTATGCCTACACAATGAGTGCATTGCGCACCGTTTGGGGAATGGTAATGCTTGAAGGTGCTGACTCGGGAAGGGGGGGGTGGGGAAGGGAGGGATATATACCTACATGATGGGTGCAATGCGCACTATCTGGGGAACAGACACGCCTGGAGCTCTGACTTGGGGGGAAAGGTGGTACATGGGCAACATATGTAACCTGCAATTCTGTATCCCCCATAACAATAAGATGAAATAAAAAAAAAAAAGAATCTGGTGTGGAGAAAGGGCAGAAATCCCAGGTCTCCCTGCTCTGCAAACCAGCAAACCATCAAAGGGCACAAGGAGAGAAGAGGGTGTTGTTGTCCTAGCAGTTTCCTCTGGCGAGAATCGAGGCATGCCAGCTTCCCAGGTATGTTTTTCTGTGTTGTGCCAAGGACCTGCTTCTTCCTCCCACACCCCCACCCACTCATATGGACCAGGGCCACCTGAGGAGCTGTGGGGCTCCAGGGATAAGGCTGATGAGAGCCCTGCCTTTTCCTGTTCCTGGAGGCAGCTCCCTTCCCCCCCCCCACCAGCTCTGTGAATGCCAATGAAATGGACTCTGTCAGTGGATATTTATGCAGTTACCCAGCAAAGAGTGGTCCTCACCCTACATTAATACCTTGATTCAAGTCAGAAGAACAGCCAAGGTGCCCAGTGCTTTTACTGCAGAAAAGTTAGCACGTGGAAGCTCGGAATTGGGCTCTAGGCACTTGGGCTGCTTCTGTAGTTCTGGTTTTCAGCCAGCGGGTTTTGGGATGCTCTGAGCATGGGGGAAGTAATAGATGATAGAGTGGGAGCTCCCAGTGGGCACAGACAAGTCTGCCTGTCCCCAGCACTGTGTGCAGGGTGGGTCCCAGGAAGTCCTGTGTCAGTTAAGGTAATGCTAGCTGCTGTTACTAACAAATTGAAAGTGTATTGTGGCTCAAACGCAATAGAAGTTGATTTCTCACTCACATAAAGCCCAAAATGGATGTTCCTGATGGCAGGTGCCCCTCCCTCCTCCAAGCCATGATTCAAGCATGCAGGCTTCCATCCTGTGGCTCTACTGTCTTCAGCAGGTGACTTCCAAAGGGTTCTTGTGCATACAGCTGAGGGAAGGAGAAAGGGACGGAGCGTCACGTATGGAAGGAAGGTCTGTGGGAGCCAGGACTAGAAGTGGTGCATCTCACTTCCATGTGCATTCTGTTGGCTAGAATCCAGGCACGTGGCCACACCTAACTGCAAGGGAGGCTGGGAAATGCAGTCCAGGAAGGAAAGGAAATGGGTTTAGGGAACAGCTGGCCAGTCAGCCACAGCTGAAATATTCCTGGGAAGCATGGGAATGAGCCCCTCCTGGCGATGCAAGCTGGTCCAGAGGCACAGGAAACGAGAGTTGAGCTCCAAAAAGAAAAGGCAACACCTGTTTCAGGTTGTGCCCTTCAGGGGCCAGCAATTGCTAGCTGCAGTGGTAATGGTGGGGAGAGGCGCTCAGGCAGGCCTGGGCCAAGGCAGCAAAGCTAGGCAGACCTGGCCGAGCTGCAGACGCAGTTCAAGAAATTCTAGGTTCTGGTCAGAGATAGAAGACACCCCCACTTCTCCCTCCCTTCCTGCCCTTCCCTACTCCCACCTGTCCCCACACGTGCTACCGGGAACTTTTGCTCTCTCTTTCCCCACCTCCCCCAGACCTGCCTTCCCTGCAGTGAATGTTGTTCATGTTCTAGGAAGCTCTGTCCCTCCCTCTTCTCAAAACAACCATTCCCTGGGGAGTCACAGCTCAGTTTCTGGGGGTGGAGGGTGGGGTGGGGTAGGAAGCAACAATCCAACAAACCAAGTCACCCCAAGGTGGTACTGACCTGCTGGGGTTGCTGAGAAACTGAGATGAGAAAATCAATGTAAAATACCTAGCGGGGTGCCTGGCACGTAATAAGTAAATGCTTAGTAAGTGGTTTATTGTTATCATCTTGTGAGAGCGGCAGTGAGAGAGAGAGAGAAAGGGAGGGAGGGAGTACGGAGGAGGGAGGAGGAGCTAGCAAAGCCCTGCAAATTAAACTACTTGCTCTTTTCCTCCCAACCTAATGGTCTCACTATTGCCTCGATGACCTCCTGTTCATCAGGGCCTGGGAAAACATCAAAATTACATTGGTTGAGTTGGCAGTCCTTTAGGGCACAAGGTTAATTGATGAGGAGCAATTCTGAACACCCTTTGGAGGAGCTAGACACCCATCTAATGTTTGAAGTACCCTTGTCTCTCCTCCAAGCCCCTACCAGCTCTGGGCTCCAGCCCCCCAGCCTGCTGGCCTGTCCCGGACACACCTGTCCTCTTCTGCCTTTCCTCCTGTCCTGCACTTCTGGAAAACCCTCCTCCAGTCCACCATCTCCTCCACTGAAATCCTACCCATGTGTCAAGGCCCAGTTCACATGTCACCTGCAGCAATAAAGATTTGATGACTGGGATTCAGAGGGAGAATACCAGAGATGGAGCAGGTGAGGAGGAGGGGAATTGACAGAATCCTGGTTTGAGGATGCCTCTTGACTATTAGAGGGACAACAGGTGGCTTCATTCCTACTTGGCCATGGGGTGTGTGTGGGTGTGTGTGTGTCTATGTGTGTGTGTATGTGTGTGTGTAAACACATACATTCCAGAATAACTCTTCCCCTAAAGAAAATAGGAAATAACACCTATAATCTTCATTGCCAACTAGCCAGATGTTATGCAGCTGATCTTTTTCCTTCCCCCACCTCGACTTTGTATTGTTTATGCTATATTAGCTCCAACCATGATACTTGCTTTAGTATAAATACAGTGAATTTGTAGGGACTTCAAAAGGCTCACCAGCCCTAAGGTTCTGCAGAGTGTGGTGTTCTGCTCTTGAGAGAGCTCGCCTGCAGGCAGAGGGGTGCTTTTGACAAAACAGAATTCCAGGAAAAAGTCTCCCTGTTTAAAAGCTGAGCACTCCCTACCCTCTTCTTCCTGCATTGTCTGCGTTCTTCTCGGATTGAGGTTATTATTATTATTATTTTTAGGCAGTGTGCAACTGATGAAATGAAGCAGTATTTGTTTATTTATTGTTCTTGGGTCCCCGAGTTGGAACACAAGATCACCAGAAAAGAAACTCCCTCTATGACTCATCCCAGGAACATCTTCCATTCCAGCCAGCACAAATATGATTAAAAGAACTTTCTGGAGGGCCCCAGTTATATTTTAGCAAAGGAGCACATTAGCCAAGCTGACCATGTCTTGAACATTTTGCTTTTGGAAAGATAGTCATCTCTGGCCTCCTTGTGTGCCTTGTTCTTTATGAGTTCTTGAGTCACGCTCCTCTGTGAGTTGATTCGTCTGTGGTGTGGACATTGTTATTATATAACGGAGTGTCTTGTTCATGAGGGTCAGAGAAGCTTCTACCACCGGGGAAACACCTGGTCATGGTGGCCTAAATTAGTGACATTTAGGTATTTGCATAAGAAGCATTGAAACTTTCCAGGGTGTGGCTGGTGTAGCAGACACTGTTGGTGCCCTGTCATGTCCCCTCACACTGGCCTCTGTGCACCAAAGGCTTCTTACTGCAAATCTCTGTGACTCTCCCTGAGGGTTCCTGTTTTAATTTTTGTCCCAGGAGCACACTAGGTCGCATGCTGGGCTAGCTGGGAGTGCCAAGGCTTGCATACCTCCTCTAGGAGCAGCCCTTGACCGGTGGCGGATGGGGTTGGGGAGCCAACAGCCCAGCTTCCTAGCCGCTCGGTGGAGGTAACGCTGAGGCATGTGCTTTACTTTGTCTCCCAGCATTCCCCAGTGCAGTTGAGCTCTGCAGTGGTGACTTGTTCCATAAATTGGCTTCCTTCCTTTCCCTGTCTTGCAGCTTCACTCTTCCACTGCTGTCTTCTGGGATCTGCTCCCAAATGAATTACTTTCAGTCAAATCCTTGCCTTAGGGTCTGTTAGTGGGGGAACACAAGCTAAGATAACTAGCCAGTTGGGTTCACCAAACCCAGCAGCCTGCCCTCTTCACCTCTCTCATCATGTTCATTACCACTGGTGAGGGTCTTTCAGTTTCCACTGTGGCTGTAGCACTGCAGTAGTATGTTGTGCATTGGGGTGCCGTCCTTTGAGAGGCAGGAATTCTTCATGGAAAACTGGTAAGACAGAAACCAGTTTCGGGAGGTGGCCAGTTCAGTGACAGGGCCATTTACCATGCAGTAAAGACCACTCTGGATACTGCTAAAATCTCTGCACCAGGAAGGCACATACTGAGGAGGTTCCTGTTGGGTGAGCAATAAGTGTTTGCTGATTGAATCTATAAAGGAATGAAAAATTGACTCACGCTCATGTCCTTTCTTAGCTCTGAGTGCTTAAGGGTTGAGGTCATGTCCCCTCCCGCTTTATTTACCCTCAGGTGCCTTTTAATGGACCCAGCAAACTGGGCCATAGTTGTAGGCGCTTGTCTCTACGGAGAAATTTCAAGACAGTTAGGAAGGTTCTTCCCCATGACTGGTATCTGAAATGCCTCAATTGGAGCTTCATTTCCTTGTCCATAGCTTTATCACTGACTGGATTGTGTTTATTATACCAAGAAAGGAGCTTTATCAGTCATACACCTTATTGAGAATGAGTTTATCAGCTGCTTTCTGGAAAATCCAATTTTGATGGAGGAAACCCAATTCTGACTGCCCAAGGCGGGGTGGGAGGTAAGGGGTAGGCAGAAATAAAGATTAAACACCAAAAGATAAATTTACATTTTTTCGAGGTCTGACAGCACAGCCCAGTCACAAGTGAATGTGCTTGGTGATTGTATTGTAAAATCATGGGAGAAGTTCCGCCAAAATTTGGACCACCTTCCTTATGTGCTCCTAGTACTTGAACTTGTGAGCATTGTCATATTTGTTTACTGTATCCTCGTTGCGCCGAGAAGCTCCAGCCCCGCCCCTCCGTCCACACCGCTGCGCAGCAACCGAGCTGTTGCGGCTTAACAGCATCCCCTTGTGGCCAGCCGAGTAACTGTCAGTCAGTGTTTTTCTCAGCTGCCTTCGGTTTCTGTCTTTATCCCTTTTCCAGCTGAGCAGCCTGTCGCTTGGACCTATACATACTTAGTAATCTTCTCTCCTTCAGCCCTTGCCTAATTACCTCAGAAAATCTCTTTGCCTCATTATCTCAGAAAATCTCTTTGCTTTCTCTTTCCCTCTTATCCCCTACCCTCTTCCTCTCCTTCTCCACTCCTCCCTTGCTTTTGTGAGAAAATGACCCTAATCACCACTAAGTAGGAGAGGAGAGCTACTTAAGCCCTTGTGCAAAGGAGAAGGAAAATTGAAGGATGTGCAGTGAAATTATTCATAGCCAATCAACAGAAACTCCAGACCCTGTGAAAGTGCCCATGAGTCCATATCCAAGGGACAAAAGACTCTGGCCACCTCTTCTTTCTCCCCCCAGCCTTTCAGCCTAAATGAGAAACGGATTTTTGTATTTATTTAACTGTTTCCCACTGTCTTTAATATCTAATATCGAGACAGCGTTGTTTTCTGTTTGTGCTGCAAATGTTCAATTTTTTGGTTATGTGGGTTTTCGTGGGCTGGCCTGGAAACCTCACCATCATGTGTAACACTAATTCTATGGTAAGTGCCTTCCTGGTTCCTAGCAGCTGAGTTTTAAATGAACCTTTGAATAAACAGGGTTACGAATGTATAAACCCATTCAGATGCAAAGACAGCATTTGTGATGCTTCTCGGGATATTCAGAGGAAATATGGCCAGCGGATCCAAGAATGAGGACAGTGATGACAGCACTGGCAATAAGAATGATGATGAAGATAAAGACAGTCATAATGACATGGGGATAACAATGCTGACGGTGACAGCGATGATACCAGTGATGATGACAACAATGATGATAGCCATGATTTACTGAGCACTTTCCATGTGCCAGGCACTGTGCCAGATACTTCACTTAGATTATCTCCTTTAATCATTACAACCACCCCATGTGACAGGTTTTTAAAAATCCCCGTTTCACACAGACAGAAACTTAGAATTTACTTGCCCAACCAAGGTCACATAGCTAGCAAAATTAGGCAAGGTTGAAATTTGAACCTAGGCCTGTCTGAGTTCAAAGCTTGCACTCCCAGAGTGAGGTTGGCACTGTCTCCCTGCCAATGGTTGGTGAGGGGCTCACATGTGTTAGAAGGGGAAAATTGGAACTCCAGTCCTTTGTACTTCAGAAATCTGCACTCTTCCTTCCAGTGACCCCTCGGAGGGTCTATTTCTGGCACACTGATCTCTGGAAAATGTCCTGCTAATGACACAGGATTATAAACAGTCTTTTTCCCAGAACAAAAATTTAACCTTTGTATCTCAATCTAATTAGAAAGATTTTTTTTTCTTCCAGAGGCAGGTTTTCCCCCCTTTGTTCCAAATTTAAGAGGTTTCTTTGTTGCCAGAAAAATTTCCAAAAACCATATCTCTTTAAGATGATAGACCCTGGCCTGAGACCTTAAATGTGACCTGTGCTCCTGAGGGCACTTGGGGTCCGGGGTGTCTGATGGAAGGCTGAGGGGCCTCGGCCCAGTGCAGGGATAGGCACTGGCTGGCTCTCACGGTCCACTGTCCAGGTGACTGGACACTACCACCAACAGCAGATCTTCAGATTTTCTTCTGTGATGCTGAGGTTCACCAAGACTCGAGGAGGGCAATTCTTTCCTTAGTGTCAGAGGCAGCTGTCTGCAATATAAACACTTGTTCTCCACCTTAGAGCTATCCTTGCACTAACATCACCTCCTACAGCTGTCTAGGGACTGGCATTTTCCCTTTAGAGACTTCCTCCTTTACCTCTGCAAGAAGTGTGAGCCCTGAAGGGGCCCTGTTAAAAGCAGATAATCCTGGGAGAATATGGATTTGGTTAACATCTTGGGAATGGAGCTGAGAGAAAAGGCAACGTGCCCGCAGAGAAAGTGGCACCAGTGTGGAGGAATAGTACATGCAGGAATGCCAGGCACACAGTAGGTGCCCACGTCATTTTTGAAAGAATGAATAAATGAATGGGCATGAATCCAGTTCCCTACTCCAGCCCTGCACTGAAGCCTGTGTGGTCCCAGGAACCACCATAGGTCCCTTGTGGGGAGGTTAAAGGTATCTGGAAGTACAAAATGAGATCATAAATGCAAAGACACCTGACATTCTCTGCTAAGGTGGGAATGGAGGCACAGTGACCCCATGGTGTCCTCTCCAACCATTCCCCCAGATCCCTCTCGTGCTCTGATATAACCCAGCCAGCACTTGGAAAACCAGGCCTGGGAGCTCCTAGCTTTCTTCCCTCCGCTTCTGCTCGGTTGCCCACACTTGCCTGTCCTCCTGGGCCCGCAGCATTTCCTCCTCTGGCAACTCCCCGAGGGCTAGGTTTGACTTCTTCCCAGCAGACACCACTTGCAGGAGGCCTGAGTGACAGTAGGGCAGTACCCTGTGCTACAAAAGAGGAAACTGAGTCCCAGGGGTATAAAATGACGTTCTTATAGTCATGAAAAGCTTGTGTGTGCCTTGGGTGTCTATTAGGCATCCCTGACTCAGAGGGGGTTATTTCTTCTTTTCTATGAAGCTCCTCACCTATAAAACTCTTCTTGACATTTTGATAGTTGACTCAAACTATCCCACATACTTTGGTGCTCCATGCTGGTTACAGTGGAGATGTTCTAATCTGGGTGGCGGACTCTGCTGACTCTATAGCCAATGTGTTCGACTCAGATGCTCCTCAACATCCTTTGAAATTTGAAACAAAGGCAACAAGTGAGGCAATGTGCCTTTGAGGAAGGAGCCCAGGTCTAGGAGTCAGTGTACACCATATGTGTCGTATGAGCTTGGCCAAGTCACTTGACCTCTGAGCTTCAGCTTCCTGCTCTGCAAAACAGCAGGGGCAGGCTGGGCCAGAGACCCTAAGTAAGGCTTGTTCAGGCAGGGGGACCCTGGAAGTCTTGCCTCGCCCTAAGAGCTTCACGTCTCCTGCTGAGTTGCAACGTTTTCATTCTTGCACTCCTATCAGAAAAAAAAAAATTTTTAAACACTCCCTCAACACACACACATACACATATAATTCGATTATATATGTCTTCCCATATTTATTTATTACATACACTATAAAATAGAAAAATGGGAATAAAAAGGATGAGATGATAAAATGAACATAAATGAATTTTATGACACCTTGGGGCATGACCTTGTCTTCTCTCCAAGGGAAGACCTTGGGGTACCTGCTGTTGATGGCCAGTTTATGCTGCTCGGCTCCGCCTCTTCTATTTCTCACGAATATCAGATCAGAGCTAATATTTGTACTCTGTCCTCTCTGGCAGAACATCCCCATACATAGCCACTGCCCATCCTCATGAAGGTTAGTCCCCGTTGCAATCTGCATGGCCACCACTGTTTTAATAAATTAAGCAGCGTGTTGGGGAACTCATTTCCAAAGCTAATCTGGGTATTCATATTCCTTTCAGAGGACTATGTAGATCTCTGGATGGGAAAAGCAATCGACCAGAGGCAGGCAACTATTTTGTGTATTCTTCATATTTTAACCGATTTGGGAATACATTCATGTGGTAATTATGTTCACAGCTTTGGTAAAAAGGCCCTGTGCTGATGTTTAAAGCTCAGAAAATTTAATCACTGGGGCAAGTAATTGACAATTATTACACCCTATGGGGAGAGAAAAACCATTTTTTACCCAGTTGGAATTACTTCTTAAATATTTAGTGCATCTCCGGTCCTCAGTGGTACAACCATATCCACGTTGAATTAAAGGATGAAAATTATGCTTTTCTTATTTGACTCATAGAGAGTGGCTGGTGATTTTTATGCAGAATTAGGCTAGTCATTGAGAGTGTGTTTTAAGTACTGGATTGAAAGTAGAAAATAGATTCAGTAGAGTGGGGATGGAGGGATGCTTAGCACAGGTCTCTGGGGTGTCAGCCTTGCAAGAGGGAGAGCCATCTCGCCTCTTCCTGGGGTGCAGGCACATGGGGAGACACCGTGAGGGCGGGGGGTGGGAAGAGGAAGGAGTTTGGGGGTGTTGATGGTTTTGGTCTTTTCTGGGAAGAAGGAAGTTCAGCCATTAAGAAGGGTGGCTGACCAGCTGCCTTATGCTGTGGCCTTTAGATGAAAGGTTCCTAGCCTGACTGTGCATTAGAATCACCTGGAGAATTCCTAAAAAACACCAATGCGGCATCCCAGAATAATGAAATCAGAGTCTTGGGGCTGGGATCTATGCATGTAGCATGGTTTTTTTTTTTTTTTTTACAGTGCCCAGGCAATTCCAATGCATAGCGAAGTCTGAGAACCAGTGGCAGACCAGCACTTCTCAGGCTTTAATGTGCGCACAAATCCTCCCCGCCCCCGCCCCAGGATCTTGTTGAAATGCAGATTCTGATTCAGTGGGTCTGGGTTGTGGCCTGAGAGTCTTCATTTCTAGCAACATCCTAGGTGCTGCTGCTGCTGCTCCTCCTCCAAGGACCCCACGATGAGCAACAAGGACACAGACAATCCGATTTGGACCAGAAATAGGTTGATAGCTGCCTACACGCTCCATAAAAACCAAAGCTGTCGATATTTTACAGCTGGAAACACATATCTTGAGAGAACTTTCAGGATATATTTTCAAATATGGTTGTTTTAGGGGAAGAAACTTATCTTGATAGAAAAATCTAGAGGAAGCTTATTTCAATGGAAAAGGAGAGCATGTCACATTTACAGCCTGTTGGGGATGAAGGGGACATCCTCAGGAGCAGGGCTGGGGACCTGGATCCTTCAGAATGCCTGACTTGGGATGGAGGACTGAGGAGGAGACTTTGAAGCCTGTTCCAGAGCCTTTTGGTCCTGGGGGTGGGATCTGCCCAGTGTAGCCCGGATCCCTAAGGTCGGTTCCCCTGAAACTGAGCGGACCTTCCCAGTGACCTCACTCCAGTAATCCCAGGGCCTCCCAGGGCCCTCAAGCAGCAGTGGGCCCTGGCTTGAGTTGCTATGAGATAAACCCCTCCCCACCTCCTCACTATACTGAAGTACCCATTCCTAAAGCATTTGCTCAGGGATGCTTGGCACTGTGGACCAGGGGCCTAGTGGCTGTTTTTATAGTTGTTTAAATGCTTCCAATTCACAAAATAAAATCAAACCTTGCTCTAGAAGATGATCTGGGCCTCTGAGAGGCTTTCCCAGCATGTCCCAGGGCTTTTGTCCAAATTACCGGCTCAGAAACCAGGCTTCACCTGAGGTGGTTTCAGAGCCGTGGTTCTGGGTCAGCTCACAGCCATATTCTGAGCTTCCTGCAGCTTGAGTTGGTGCAAGGTCTTCAGGAGCCCCCACTAGGATCATTTAGGATGTGCCTGAGGGCATTAGGGGTGAGGGTATTAGGTCATTTGTGAGCTAGCGTGTGTGTGTGTGTGTGTGTGTGTGTGTGTGTGTGATTTAGACGGTGTTAGATGCCCATAACCAGGAAAAATAGGTGGGCTTTAGAACCTGGAGAATAGTTGAAATTATCTGAGTGGTCAAGTGTTTTTGCTTTTTAAATTAAACCGTGAATGAGTCTTCATTATAAAGATGTCAACATGCTCAGAAGTGCATAAGCTGAAATGGGTGCTTTGTGCAAAGGTCTGGAGGAGGAGGCTTGAGAGGCGGGAGCAGCTTGCATGGGCACCACCGGGGCACAGACGTGGGGCAGGTCACTGACTGACCTCCGGGGAGTTAGGCCTAAAGTTGGCTTCCTCATGAATGTAGCTCCTCAAAGGCAAAGCAGCCACTTTGATTTTATTTTTGTGGGTGAGTCAGAGAAACTTAGGATAAACTCATTGACATCCCAGTCCTGTGGGGATCCTCAGTGTCCACAAAGTGCCGTCTCATTCGAGTCTCCTACTGGCTGGTGAAGGGGGCTGGCCGCCATGTTCTACCGTGGCGCCTGTGAGCCTGGCCCTCTGCTCTTGCCACAGCAAGAGCCTGGTGACCTCTGTGAAAACTGGCCTTGCGTGAGTTTTAGTCAGCCTTTTGGGTTGCAGGTTCCTCATGAGTAAAAAGAGTGAGGAAGCAACGAGAGGAGTTGTGAGCTTTAATGCCCGTGCCCACCTCGACATGCCATGATTCTATAAACAGCGGGTCTGTGACAGGAAGATGAGAATGAGAACACCAGGCTCTGGAAGGCCGAAGTGTTCACTCATGCACTGGTTCATCCAGAAAATATTTCCTAAGCACCTGCTATTCACCAGGTATGGTGCCAGGTGCAAGGAGGGAGACAGTCCCCTGCCCCTGGAAGAGCAGGTGAATAGGCAATCCCGGTATGGGGGCAGGGCAGGGGCAGGACTGGACAAGGGGAAGTCGGGATCCTGTGGGAGCTGGGGGGGAGATCTCAGGAGAAGTGACTCTGGGGCTGAGCCCCCAAGTCTGACAGACGAGCAGGAGTTGGGTGGGTGAAGGCAGAGGCCAGAGAATACTCCAAGCTCAGGGGCAGACCCTAGGGAGACTGGGCTCTGGTATGATTAGATCTTCTAGATAATTAGAAGAGGGGTTCAGATAACAATTCCGTGACCCCACAAGTCTCCAAGGCCACCTTCGATCCCAGACAGTCCTGTCTCACCTCCCCATCTTCCCTGGGCCCCCAGGCTTTTCCCCAAAGTCTCCATCTGGGGGCTGTGGGTCTCCAGCAACCCACGGATCTAGGTGGCCCACTTCCCACCGGGCCGCACTGCCATCATGTACTGACCCCTCTCTCGCACCCCCAGGGATAATGGCTGGAGGTGGAATGGATAGTGACCTCATTTATTTATTTATTTATTTAAGTTTTAAATTATTGATATTATGGATACGTAATAGTTGTATATCAATTACCCTGATTTGTGACCTCATTTAAACCCATTTGAAAACGACGTTTTGTAAAACCCAAACACGACATCCCCTGTCACCTCCAAAGAAACTCACACCCCCTCTGCCTGAGCATCAGTCAGCTTCTGTGATGCTCCTGGATTTGAAGAGGTCCCTGCCCACCCCCTGCCCGTGCTAATCGGTGGCTTGGCTGAGTGGGGGGCCGGCCCTCCGCCTGCTCTCCAGTCATTATCTGGCTTCTCGGCTCATCCTCAGGGACAGAGGTTTGTCTTTTGAACCCTCATTTCATAAGCTGGTGTTTTTAATCCTCAGGGCATCACTGACGCTTCCAGTACTGGCTCCTGCAACAGGGACACCTGCTGTGCCCCTCCTCAGTACATCCAGACCCCCCCAGCTGCTGCCCCACAGTGGGAGGGATGCCTGCTGGCAGGTTGAACAGCAGCGGGAGGAGGAGCAGAGAAAAAGAGGGAAAAGGGCTTTCTGGCAGGTGGAAGGGAGCCTGGTGAAGGCCAAGTTTGTGTTTCCCTCACCTGGGTGTCCCCGGGCCAGTGTGGTACCTGGTGGGGACTGGGTGGAAGAACCCAGCAGCCCATGGCTCCCTAGGGAAGGGGCTGTGGCACTCACAGGCCTACTTTGGCTGGGTAGTCAGGCAGGTCCAAAGCTATCCTGTCAGAAGAGGAGGAGGTGAGCGTTGGGCCAGGGGCTTTTCTCCCCCTTGCCCCTGAGATGCTGCGTGCTGCTCCCCTCCACCTGCATCCCGGCCTGGCCTGCATCCCATGGGGCCTTGGCCCTGTTCCCAGAGACCTGCATGCCCCAGCAGGGGACCTGAAGGCCTTCCTGTAACTCATGGGTGCTGAGTGCCCTCCCACTCATGTGACATCTGTCTCAGGAAGGCAGGCTGGGGGCAGATGGGTAACTGCAAGTAGGCTGAGAGGATGGAGGTCCCCCAGGCACTTTGGTAACAGAACCATAGCCGCTTAGGGCTGCAGGCCACAAGGACATGAAGAACTCCCTCGAGGAGGGGGACAGAAGAGGCCCCTTGAGGAGAAACAAGAACAAACAACAGTAACTGGAAAGGACCTGGCCCCACGTTAAAGAAATGTGATACTCAAGTACTCTTTCTTGCATGCCTCTGCAGGCCATGCACTTTGTGCCGAAGGGGAGGCTCTGGGGACCCTCTGGTCTGTGGGAAACAAAATGCATGGAGGGGCGTGGCCCTCACAGGTCCCACAGTGGAAAGGGAATTTGGGAATTTGGCCCTGAACTCTAAGCCCAGCCTCCGTGTGCCCTTAAGCTAGTTGTTCAACCTCCCTGTGGAATCAGTTTTCCCACCAACAAAATGGGCATAATTACAGCCCCCCCCCCACCCCGTGACAGGGTCATTCTAAGGATTGCAGGAGCTAATGCCTAGGAAGCTCTCAGCAGAGGGCTGGCACATAGCAAATGCTCAGTGAGCCTTAGCTCTTGCCATCTGTGGGAGGAGCAGGGGCCTGCGGGAGGTGCCCTGCCCTGGCAAGGTCCCCTCCTCGCACTCTGAGCAGGAGCTTTCTGGGGCAGTTTGCAGCTCTAGACCAGAGCCAGGCAGGGAGGGGAGTGAGGGTTCACAGGAAATGATGAGAGCTGGCCCCTGAGCAGAAGGTGTGTACAGGAGCAGGTGGGACAGGCCTCCAGGAGTTTGCCTTCTCTTCCTTGGGAGGGAGTTGTGGGAAGCAGACAGGGAAGGAGTGAGGGAGGGAGACTGTCATTTCTAGAAGGGCGGACAGATGCAGCCACAGTGAGAAAGCACTGTCACAGCTGGATAATCCTAACCCCACTGGAAGCCCCAGTATGGCACAGAGCATGTCTTGACTTCTGCTGAGTCCTCCTCAGATGGGTGGCTGCATGTGCCTTCTCTGACCCTTGCTTGTCCTTGCTGTCCTTGTCCTTACCAGTCACACCCCAGCTTCCCTTCCTCACAGGTTCTGGCCACTGTGAAGGACAAGGGTCTGGCCTCAGGTTCTTAGGGCCTTCACAGGGCTGTGTGCATGTGGCCAACAGAGATGTGTCCTGTTCATGTTGATGGTTCTCCTGACATAACTTTGATGCCAGCAAATCTCTGATCGGAGCTGTGTGCCTCCACTAGACTATAATCTCCATGAAAGCAGGAACCTTGTCACTGCATTTTCAGCCCTCAACAAAGCGCCAGCATGCAGTGGGCATTCAGCAAATTCATTGGTTGGATGAGTGCATGAATGAGTGGGGTATTAGAGGCATGGTATTTTCTAGGCTGAATCAGGGAGCATTCATCTCATGAAGAGCCAGGCCCTTCAGCTGGGGCAAGGCCCCTCAGCCTCCCTGGGGCCAGGCTGCTCCCAACTCTACCCCAAGTGGGTTATTGTCCAGCATGCTGGGTCACCTCATGGTTTTCAGAGGGCACTCTGCCCACAGGGAGACAGGTCTGGAGCCCTCACTTGGAGGCACGGCCAAGGGCATGGCTCCCCAGAGGTTTCCCACAAAGTTCTTTGCACAGCATCCTTCCCCTTCTCCTCCCTTCCTCCCACCTCAGAGAAACTCCTTGTTCTGTGCACTGGACACATTTTGATTGCCTGGAATATCACGGAGTTGTTCATTTGTTAAAGCTGACTTCCTGTAGTGGGACATCGTTTGTTTGTTTCTAACCCCATGGTGTGCTGGGCCACCTCTCTTTCTTGTTTTGGAGATTGTGTTGGTAATTTGGGGGTGAGGAGGGGAGGGCAAGATGACCACAGGACTAAAGTCTAAACAGCTGGGACAGGCAAGGTCAAGTATCTGAGTTGCCCAAGGCCTGCCCAGTGAAACTGAGGGTTATTGAATTATTATTGAGCCCAACCAGACTCCAGGGCTGCACAGATCCCCAGTTAGACATGGTGCCTGCCTTCTCCATGGTAACGAGGCTAAATATGGCCGCGTTTCCATGGAGAGCCCTATCGCAGCTGCAGCCCTGCTTCCTCCAGGAAGCACTTGCACTGGGCTCCTTTGGCCTCTCAGGAGGTGGCCAGAGGTCTTTGGGAGGTGCTGGGGACATCAAGGAAGTGTGATGTTTGTTTTGAAGATGTTTGTTTCCAATAAGTGTTCCATTTCGCCAGCCCTAGACTCATCAGTGTCCCCTCCTCTTGGCAGTTAGATGTTAGGAGAAGCCACGGGTCAGACAGATGAGCAAGTGGTGCTGGGCCCGACGATCATTCATGCGAATCATCCCGTCTTCCTCTGCTCCGGGGAGTGGATGTCCCTGTTTTTGGGAGGAATGAGGATGTCCTTGGTCAGAGGAAGACAGTGAGACAACTGTAATGACCCTTGTGTAAATGCCCTGCTCTTCCTATCATCAAAACTCTTTTGGTCTAAGAAGTATTACTACGAAGAGTTTTTTAAATGCCTCTTTTCATATTCGTAGAATAATCAAATATGACAAGGTTTTGTTTTCTCTTCCTTCAAGGAAAGTAAGTCTTGACTGCTTACTTGAACTTGAACAAGTCAAATCTTCACATATCTTAACTGTCTGCCATAGCAATCTGGAATAAAACTTTGTTTTTGTTGAAGGCTAAACATACAAGGTGAGAATTTGACTTAAACACACCCTGTGTAATCTTACTTGGCTATTCACCGATTGCATTGTCTGTGTTTATAGCTTAGTCATCTGTCACACTGGGGCTCTCCCTGCACAGCTGATGATATGGGTTTGTTCACATATCTTAGGAGATGTCTATAACATGCGCGTATACATAGACAGGTTACGCCCCCTGGTTCACTAAGATGTGGAAACTTTCTAAAGACATGGAGAGAGCTTTTAAGGCAATTATTAATATAAAGTCTCTTAAGGAAGGTTCATGTCCTGTGCTCTGTGTTGCAGGCCAAGCGGCATCAGAGCTGAGTGATGGACGACCTGCAGTCCCAGAACCTCTCCATGGACATGACCGACTCCCCTCCCACCTTGGCCAATAACAGACTGGAGAATGGCATGGCCCAGCTGATCACCACGGAGGCCTGGAACATCAACTCCACCGACCTGGTAAAGAAGGCCCTGGTGACCGTGCCGGCCCCATCCATTCTGAACCCCCCTGCCGAATCCCAGGGCGGCATGGCTCTGAAGGTGGCGGCCACCGTGCTGCAGCCTCTGTGCCTCGGGGAGAGCCCGGTGGTGATGCCCATTCACATGCAGGTGGAGGGAGGCTCCGCGCCAGAGCTCAACCCCAATGGCAACGCCACCTACGTGATGACCACGCAGGGCCCCGTGCAGCTGCCCGTGGTGCTGGAGCAGCATGTCTTCCAGCACCTCAACTCCCCTCTGGTCCTGCCGCAGGAGGCGCCGTGCTCCTCCAGTGCCATCCACAACAACCTCTTCCAGGGGGCTGAGGACCCCGAGGCCCAGCCCCAGCTCCTGGACCTGAGACTCCCCAGCCAGCCGCAGGAGCCCACCTTGCCCTTTGAAGCTGTGCTCCAGAATTTGTTTCCCTCCCAGGGCACTCTCGGCCCCCCACCCTGTCAGCCTCCTCCTGGCTATGCTCCTGTGCCACCCCAGCCCTTTAACTCACCTTTGTCCCCCCTGGTCCCACCAGCCACCCTCTTGGTGCCCTACCCTGTGATCGTCCCCTTGCCTGTGCCGGTCCCCATTCCCATCCCCATCCCGGTGCCTCAGAGTTCTGAATCCAAGTTCAGCCCCAGTTTCCCCAAGCCACCATCTTCCTTCGGCCTGCACCCCTTTAAAGGCACCCAGACCCCTCTGGAAAAGGATGAACTGAAACCGTTTGACATCCTCCAGCCGAAGGAGTACTTCCAGCTCAGCCGCCACACAGTCATCAAGATGGGCAGTGAGAATGAGGCCCTCGATCTCTCCATGAAGTCCGTGCCCTGGCTCAAGGCTGGCGAAGTCAGTCCCCCAATCTTCCAGGAAGATGCAGCCCTAGACCTATCACTGGCAGCGCACCGGAAACCTGAGCCTCTCCCTGAGACCCTGTATGACAGCAGTGGGTCAGTGGACAGCCCAGGTCACGCAGTGATGGAGAAACTTCCCAGTGGCATGGAAATGCCCTTTGCCCCTGCCACGCCCCATGAGGCCTCAGCCATGATGGATAGCCACAGCAGCAGCAGCAACGCCGCCGAGCTGCCCAGCCACCCCGGCAGCGAGGTCAAGGCTGAAAATAACGTTGAGATTGTGAGCGAGTCCCAGGCAGCCAAGGTTATCGTCTCAGTCGAAGATGCTGTGCCTACCATATTCTGTGGCAAGATCAAAGGCCTCTCAGGGGTGTCCACAAAAAACTTCTCCTTCAAAAGAGAAGACTCCGTGCTTCAGGGCTACGACATCAACAGCCAAGGAGAAGAGTCCATGGGAAATGCAGAGCCCCTAAGGAAACCCATCAAAAACCGGAGCATAAAGTTAAAGAAAGTGAACTCCCAAGAAATACACATGCTCCCAATCAAAAAACAACGGCTGGCCACCTTTTTTCCGAGAAAGTAAATAATGGCTTTTTAAAATTTTTATGATTATAATATGGGAAAAGGTGCATTGGTTTTATAAAAAGGCATTTAAAACAAATTATCTTTGTTAATTATTTTGGGGAGTAGTTGGGAAACGGAAAGGTGAATTGGCTCTAGAGGCCCTGTAAGCTAGTATCATTTTCTTTTTCAATTTTTGACTTTTCACAAATGAGTAAATAAGAGCAACCTATTTTTCAAGCAGATTGCACATTTTTTGCAGCTTTAATGGAATATTGGGTGAATCAGAGGGGTAAAAAAAGCTATTTTCATTGCCACAAAGTGCTTTGATGATGTAATACCTAATAAAAGGTAGGATGAATATTTCACAATAAATGTTTGTTTGCACTAATTGGTTGCAGTATTCTGTCATTTATAAAATTTGCATTCCTTAACTGGCATAATTGGCCAAAACTCTTGCTTGTAAAAAGCTGTAATTTATCTGTGTTTAGAGAACTGAGCTCTTCAGGCATATTGGGAAATATTGTCCTATGATCCCATGAAAGGAGAATTAGGAATATGTATGACCTCGAGCAGGTCGCTGCCCCCTCTAGCCCTCAGGTTTTTTTCATTTATAAAAATGTGGCAAAGAGAGGGGGCAAGGCAGTGAGTTTCAAGTCCCTAAGGCCCCTTTTATTTCACATAGTTTTTGGGTGTGTAGAGAATTCTATGCCTGGACCTTGCATAGACAAATGTCTCGAAAAGAAAAAGTACCTTCTTCCCTCCCACCGACTCCCCAGAGATTAGCTGGAAAGGGCCTTCTTTTCAAGGGCAATAAGAGCATTTTTCTCAATGACTGAAAATCTTGCAAGTCAAAAGTATTGCCGCCGGCCACTCAGAATGAGAGGAAAGTCCGTTGCCCACGGATTAGGAGATGTCTTATACACTTTCCCAGCCTAGGGGGTGAAGGTGGGGAGAGGGGAGAAAGCCAATCCTTTTTAGTTTAGCCCAGTGATTCCCAAATGGGGTGATTGTGCCCCCCCAGGGGACATCTGGCAATGTCTGGAGACACTTTGGGTTGCTGCAACTAGGGGGAGGGGTTGCTGCTGGCGTGCAGCGGGTAGACACCAGGGATGCTGTCAGACAGTCTGTAATGCACAGGACAGCCCCTCACAACAAAGAATGATCCTACCCGAAATGCCAATAGTGCCGAGGCTGAGCAGCCCTGGTTAAGCCATTTCTTGATGGATGGAAGCGACACACCTGGAAGGAGAGAACAGCGTGTTTCTCTTCCCTGACAGCATAAGGCCACCCACACAAATGAGGAACTGTGAACGTACGTTTAAAATAGACCTGCTAGGTGGCACATCACACTTGTGTCTGAAACTGTGCTGGCGAGAGACTGATTATTACATGCCTGCTTTTAAACTTAAAGCTCTTTTTTATTTTTTTTTCCTTCTTGCAATTAGTATGTATCCAGCTGTTACAGTGAACACGAACAGGAGGAAAAGCAGTTGCGAAACTGTTCTTTTATTACCGGGCCCTTCGTGTATAGGGTTACAGCTTTAGTTGGTTCTGTACCATACACCCAGAGTGGATTCTCTTTTTCCTGCTCTTTTCCTGTGTTGTTAAAATTTCTTTTTCAAAGTGCAATCATTTTCTTTTTCAAAGGGCAACCAAATAGCCATTTCTCGGCTAATAGCATCAGCCAGACTCCATCCTTTTAGCTTCTATGTGGTGCAGTCTTTTTCCATTTTCAATCCCAGTGTGGGCTTCTGGCTGTGCTTCCTGAGCATGGCATGTGTCTTCTAGTTTCAAATCAAACACAAAGGTGCCTAGGGACTAGCATTTCCCATTCACCCAGTGTCTTTTCTCCCCATGCTTGCAGCTGTGTCTACTGCCACTGCGGTGCTGGACGGCCTTTGTACACCAGCCAGTGGGGCCCGAGCCTTCACAGAGCGCTGGGAAGGGCTGCTGCTTATCTGGCATCGAGGGAAGCAAATTTGCAATTTGCCCTTTAGAAGCAAGTGTTTAACACTGAGTGACACACAAGAGGAAAGGGAGGAATTTGGGGCCTGTAATTACCTTATAAACCTCAAGCCACAAATTTCTCTTTGTTGTATCTGGGATGCCCTTTTGCCTTCAGATGGCAGCTCTGGCTGGGTGAGAAAGGCTGGCTCCGCGGCCAACCCTGGGTGTTGAGCCGGCCCGGGCCAACTCCCAGCCCTGGGATGGATTCCTGGAGTGGGCCTCCGCACCCACCCCAGCCATGTCCACTTTTGTCCTTGCCATTCAATGCTGGAGGCCTTTGTGGGCGAGGCTATTGTTGTGGGGACTGGCTGTAGCATTGCAAGATGCCCACTGGGGTCTTTGAAGGCTGCACCCAGAGTGTTGTGTTGGGACCAGGGTTGTGCTGTTGGGGCAGCGACACCTTCTGCCAGCCCTCCTTCCCGGCCTTTGATGGAAACTGGAATCCAATCCACTTGGCTACATGCAGGCCAGGGAGTCAGGAGAGGGGAAAAGGCCCAGAGCGAGCCCAGTGAGCCCTGGTGGTTCAACGCCATGCCCCGTCCTGAGTCAGAAGTTTGCAGACTTTCACACAAGCCTCCAAGTAAGAGCCATCAGCCTGGAACCATGGTTCCTGCTCTGAGGTACGTAATCCCCTAGGGCAGCGGTCCCCAGCCTCTTTGGCACCAGAGACTTATTTTCATGGAAGACAATTTTTCCACGGACCAGGAAGTAGGAGATGGTTTTGGGATGATTCAAGAGTATTAACATTTATTGTGCACTTTATTTCTATTATTATTACATTGTAACATATAATGAAATAATTACACAACTCACCATAAGTTGGGGACCTCTGCTCTAGGGCTCACACAGTGGGCCACTGGCAAACTCTCAGGCCCCATCCTTTTTCTGCTTGATTCAGCCGGCTGTGGTCACTCTGAGCTCCAGCCCCTCACAACTGTGTCGGGTTAACCTACTTTCGGGTCTCCGCCATGCAGGATTTCCATCAGGTTTTCTCTCATGACTTAAATTTCCCATCTCTTCTCAAAAATGCTTTGGGCCAGCCAGCCTGAAGATCAGCCTTTCAGTGTCTTTTAGGAAATGTGATTACTGCCCAGGAATGTTCGTATTTGCTCAGACTTGTCAAGATGGCATCAGCTGGCTTCAGTTCAGAAATGATAAAAAAAAATTGGAACAAGTTGTGAAGATCCATATTTGGGGGTAGCGATCCTCCTGGAAGAGTAAAAACTAGTTAGTTGATCTAGAGAGGGGAAAAAAAAGAAAGATTGAAAGAGGTTGCAGTTGCTATCCTAACCAAAAAGGTCCTTGACAGTGAATAGAAAATTCTAAAGTGAAGTCAAAGATTTGTTTAGATTCAGAGGCAAAACTCTCACACTTTTTGTATGAAAAATACGTCTACAATGGCAAAAAATCCAAAGAAAAAGAAAGAAGGAAGGAAAGGCGGGGGGGGAGAGAGAAAGAGAAAGAGAAGGTAGCCAATTACTGACAGAGGATGTCAGTATACTCATTATCTTCATAAATAGCATAATTAATAAAACAGAGCAGGAAAGGCTTTATATTCATTGTACAAGTTAGGAAATTGAGGCTCAGCAGAGTTTTCTGCTTTCAGTTTTTAAGCATCAACAACTCAAAAATATGTACTTTGCAATACTCTTAAATATTGGTTCTAAAACCCAGTGAACTCACAGGAATTTGGACCCTTTAGGGGCAAAACCAGTATGAATTAGTGAAAAGTCTGAATTACAGATTTTTTTTCAATTATTTTCAAGACCACTCCAGTTAACTGTAATGCCCAGAGCACTTGGCACAATTGTAAAGTGGAGATTTTAAGCTGAAGGGTGAGGAAGCCAAGCCTCTAAAAGCCACATTCAAAAGCTGCTAAACTGCAAACTTTAACAGCAGGGAAAAAGTGTTAGAGGTCATTCTGGCAGACTTTACTCCTCATTAAATAAAAAGGCAGTTTTCCACAACAGCTCACCACCACCAGGTCAAATAACTGACCTCCCACATCAACAAGACAAAATAGGCTGTATTTGAGGTCCTTAAGGTGCCATTTTAATAAATTGATCATTTATTTTAATTAACATATCAATTGATTTTACAGTAAGTAGTACATATGAGTGCTTGAAAGAAGTAGTTTCAAAATGTTACACATAATCCACTTGCAACTGTTATTAGACCAAGGGATTTCTAAACAAAGTGAGATTTTAGCTATGCCCTGCTGAGATTATGAGCAAGTCCAAGTTAAAGGAGATGGACGGTTGAGGTTTACTATATTAACCCAACTTGTAGGTATTTTCCATCCAAATGTATTCTATATATGCACTCAGGTAAAACTGTAGGCTCACTCTATTGATAATGATGATAAAAGTTGCCTGGAAACAGTCCTCCCTCTGTTAAATAATTTTTTAAGTCTAAGGGTTTGGTAAGCCAAGCAATTAGTAAAAATTTAACAAATCCTTATGACATTGACGGTACCATGCTGTTGGTCTTGAATGGTATTGGGAATGTGGTTTTATTTATGGTTGCTTCAAATAAGGAACTTAAGGATTTTTCTTCAATGCAGAAATTTTCATTAGGACACATTTCAAGCCACAGTAAGAAACACCTTGTTGAACAGACTGAATTCTTGGAGAGTAGGAACTGAATCTTTTTTCTTCAACTCAAGGGTTCTCAGCCTCAGCACTATTGACATTTGGGGTTGGATGATTCTCTGCTGGGGAGGTGCGGTGAGGGCTGTCATGTTCAGCAACATCCCTGGTCTCTCCCTGCAAGATGACAAAAATATCCTCAGACATTGCCAAGTGTCCCTGAAGGCCAAAGTCATCCCCTATCCAGAACCATTGCTATATCTCTGGGGCCTGACATCTGACCCACAGCAGGGGCTCAAAAAGTCCTTGATGAGTGAATGTAATCAAGAAACAACCAGGAAGAGGAACTTGTAGCTGTGGTCTCTGATGCTCTAGTCATACTTTCTGATTTTCTACCATGAAGCTGATCTGCCCAGGAAACAATTACGGTATTATCATTTACCCATCCAAAGGGCTGTCATTCATTCAGCATGTTATGGGTCCTCTAGAAGCTTCTCCCTGGTAAATGCAGTCCAGCAGGACTACCCCACCTCACAGAAAGGGCAGGCACTCTGCCAGTCCTGACGGGATGCCTTGTCATTTTACCAACGCCACAAAGCTGGAAGGACCCATTATTCAAAACTGTCTCCGTGATGACTGTTCATTGGTCTTATTTCCAAGGGCAGCATAACCCAGGAATTTACAAACATTGCCAGGAAATTGTGGGGATTTTTCTCATGTTTTACCTAAATCCTTTTTGCTGTAATCAAGCCTAGTGTTTTGTTTGTCTTTCGTGGAAACAAAAGCCAAATCCCCTTCTCTTAGTAGTTCCCTATTTAAGAACCAGATCTTTCTGTAGCCTCCTTTCCTTGGTCTCGAGAATCCCTTTTATTGACACCTTCTCTGAGTTCCTACTTTTAATCCTTTCTTCCTCTTGGTTGCTCTTTCCCCAATTTCTCCATCTACTTTGTAGAGTCAAAAACTCCAGGTAGGTGATAAAAATATTCTAAAATTGATTGTGGTGATGGTTGTACAACTCTGTGAATATACTTTTAAAAACTTTGAATTGTACACTTTAAAATGGGCGAATTGTATGGTACGTGAATTATATCTCAATAAAGTTGTTATCTTTTAAAAAAAATAATAAAAGAGCCCCAGATAGAAATTGAGAACTGATTATGGGTTCCAGCAAATCCTCCTAGAACAGAATCTTTGATCATTTATATCCCTGTCAGTATATACCCACTCCCCACTACCCCACCATCTTTGTTTGGTTATATGGCTGTTAATCCATCCTCACTTCTCGTTGGGCCCCACCTATCTGAATTTCCCAGGTTTTTCTTTACTGTCAGAACTTTGCTTGGAATGTCATCCTCCATGTCTCATTTCTTAGAATCTGGAATCCCCTCCCCCAAGTGGTTTGCCCTGACCAGGCCTTCAGCTTGGTCCTCCCATTCCTCTGTCGGGATTCAAACTATATTTGGGGCTGGGCATGGTGGCTCACCCCTGTAATCCTAGCACTCTGAGAGGCTGAGGTGGGAGGGTCGCTTGAGCTTAGGAGTTTGAGACCAGCCTGAGCAAGAGCGAGACCCTGTCTCTACAAAAAATAGAAAAATGAGCCGGGCATGGTGGTGCATGCCTGTAGTCCCAGCTACTCAGGAGGCTGAGGCAGGAGGATCACTTGAGCCCAGGAGTGTGAGGTTGCAGTGAGCTATGATGACACCACTGCACTCTACCCAGGGTGACAGAGCGAGACTCTGTCTCAAAAAAAACAAACAACAAAAAAAACACCCCTATATTTGGTCACAGGCTTCTTAAAAATCTCTTGAACAAGACTGATATCAAAAAAAAAAAAAAAAAAAAAAAACCAAAACCAAACAGAAAACAGCAGCTGCTCTGGGCTGGAGTCCTGCCTGTCTGGCCCCTCACCCTCTAGGGCCTGCAAGCATGGTTGAGAAAAGCCGCTGCACAGTGATGGCACTGTGCATGTCCCAGCATTGCAGCTTTATGCCGTCCCCTGAGCACCTTCTCAGCACCTGCATCCAGGCTCTGGACACCAGGGCACTGTGCCTTCTACTGTTTTGTCTTACATCTTATCCAGGGTTGGAGGAGACATTTAGAACACGCATGATCTAATGACCTGTGGGCTTAGAATGAGGAGACCAGGTTCCCAATCATCATTCAGGGGTAGGGTGGGGCCCAAGTAACAGTCAAAGATCCAAGCACTGTCCCCAGTAAACAAAGACTCAGCCCCCAATTACAGGATTATCAGCAAGTGTCTGTCCCCAAGGTGACCACCACAGCAATGGAGACCATTGAAGTGATTTGAAATGTACTCAGGAATTCAGTCTTGCGGGGGGGGGGGGGGGGGGGGGGTGGGAGGCAGGGCCAGCATACAGAGTTAACTGTTTTTTTTTTTTTTAACAAGTGATGTTTCTTTAATGCGGCTTTATGATTTCAAGTGCCAGTGGAAACCCGCTAACAAGGTCTTGCCTGGCAGAAGTCCTTGGGGGAAGCGTGTTAACACATGGATAACATTATTTGTAAAGAGGGCATCAACTATTTGTGAGTGAATGGATGCTCCTAAGTACTTGAGGGTGGATAAGAATAGTCTATTTTCTTTGTGCGGCTGGGGAATGCCACTCCGCAGGCAGTGGGAGAGCCAGATCATGGAGGGCTAATTCTTTAAGCTCTGAAACGTTTCATTGCAACTGTTTCAATGGAAAACCTCTCAAAGTGCATTAAGTATCTTGGCATAGGAAACCTTTCCTTGACTTAGTCATTGTTATGGGTATTGGCGAATGGCCTGGGCTGGGATGACACGCTGCTCTCCAGGCTGTCTGGGGAAGGGGGCTGTTTGTCCCCAGCTGGTATTGGCTCTCCTGTCCCAGTGCCCACATCACACTAGTGCCTCTTTTCTTTTCCTTGTGTTTTCTTTTTAAAAAATGTCTTCCAATCTTGTCCCCTTTTAGCTTCCATGACAGCAGGGCGTGCTTTGAGAGCTGTCATTCATAAACTGACCCACAGCATAAAATGGTCCCCGTTCCTCTGGCAAGTGGCTCCTCCCTCCCATGCGAGGCCCAGCCCCGGTGGCACCTCTGGGGAGATCGTCTTCAGCTCCTCCCCTCCCCATGCTTCTCTGAGACCCACTACAGGGGGATCATGGCTAGGGAAGCTTCTCTCCTATTCTACTGAGCCAGCCTGGGTCCCTTGGGTCGTAAGTTCCCTGAGAGCAGGTCCGTGCAGGACTGAGGGCTGTGTCCTCAGCTTTTGGTGCGCAGTAGCTGGTAAAGTCCCAATAACTGCTTGTTGAATTGAAACCCAGGGCGCCTTCTCTACTTTCTTGGCTGGACTGGCCCTGTCCCAGGCTCGGCCACTGTCAGGCCTTTCCTGTTTGGGCCTGTTTTGGATCCTAGTCAAAGGTGACTTGTGCAAGCACCAGATGAACAGGACGCCGTGTTCTAGACATTTCAGGCGTGGCCCACCTGTCCTCTTTATTTACTCTTTAGACCCTTCCCTTGTTGTGACCATGAAGGTTAAAATCCAGCAGAGCCCATCTGAGCAATCACTAATTTCCAAATTATTGACGTTTTTATTAATATTTTCCTGAAGCTTGCCTCCCTTCCTTCTTCCCTCTTTCTTTTCTTTTTTTTCCCTAAACTCCCAGAAGTGCTGCTTCTGCTTAACCCCACGAGGGGCAATAACTCCCCGGGAGCCATGGTGGTCTCTCGGGCCTCACCTTCCTGACTGCTTGCCCCTCTTTCTCCTGAGCTTCCCTGGCACCTGTCTGCACACGCTCCTGTCCCTCTGCTTGCTGCCCCCTGTTCCTCCTCCTCCTGCTGCTGCTGCTGCTCCACCTCTTCCTCCTCCTTCTCCGTCTCTCTGCACCATAGACTCTGTCCCAGCCCCATGGTTCTTCTCATTCCATGTGCTCTCCTACGATGGCATTCACACAGTCATTGCCAACACCTTCACTGTGTTTATTGTTTATCCGTCTCCACCTCCGACCCTGAGACAGACTCTCTCTCTCTCTGTCTCCACCGCCCCCCATCTTCACAGGCTCCCATTTCATACTCACCATTCCTAGAACTAAACTCAGCATCGCCCTTCCTCACCCCTGCCCCAGACACAATGTCCATTTTCTGCTGCCGCCCTCTTCCTGGTTCTCCAAGGGAGAAACGTGGAGCTGTTCTTCATGACCCCTCCCTCACCTTCACCCCCAGGTCCCAGTCCTCCTGACGCCACGTCTTCAATCTCCCTCCAGTCCATCATTCCTTTCCTCTGCGTTTACTGTTCTTGACTCAGCCACGTCATCTATTACGTAGACTCTTAAAATGGCCACACAACTGGGTCAGGTTGGGGTGCCATGCCTCCATTTTTAGCTGCCCTGCATCTCTCTCCTCTGTACTCCACCAGAATAGTTTTGGTGATAGGCAAGCCTTACCATGACGTTCTGCTGGGTACAAGGCTGCAGGGGCTGGCTAACTATCATCCCCTCACTCTGGCCCAGCTCTGAGGCTAGAACTCCCTACTTTTGTCCCATGTGTAAGCTCCAGGAATACAGAAGGGTTAGCAGTTCCCAGTGCAAGCTTCTGTGATTCCACCCTTGTGTCCCCTCCTCCTGACACTCTCTCCTCACATTCTCACTCTGAAAAATCCTTCAAGATTTAGCTTACAATAATGCCTCCTCCAGAAAGCTTTCCATGACTGCTCCAGCATAAGCTAGGAGCCTCTCCTGCTCTCCCATAGCAATAGGTGCACACATGCTATACATCATCTCTTCCATTTCATTCAATTGAAAGTACGTCTATGCCTAACACACTATACGGTAAACTCCTCTAGGGCCAAGGTCATGGTCATTATATCTCACATGCCTAATACAGTGCTTGGCATTTTTTCAACAAATGTGTGTGAACTGAACTGAACCCACAGGGAAAGTCCAAGAACGCCCCTCTTAGCCAAACCAGTACAGCATATGGAAACCCAAACATACAAAACAGAAATATCTGCAATCTATAATTCACTTTGCAAAAAAAGTCGCACTGCTTGATTCTTTTAAATCACATGATTCACTATGTTTTCAAAATAAGACAGATTCCTCAAAAGTGGTTTCTACACATAAAAATATACATAGAACATAAAGCAAGCCATAGTCAAAATCTCATGACTGAATGAATCCTAGCATTCTGGGAAGCAGAAGCAGGAGGATCGCTTGAGCTCAGGAGTTCGAGACCAGCCTGAGCAAGAGCAAGACCCCGTCTCTACTAAAAATAGAAAAATTAGCCAGGAATGGTGGCGCAGGCCTGTAGTGCCAGCTACTCATGAGCTGTGATGACGCCACTGCACTCTACCTGGGAAGACAGAGTGGGACCCCTTCTCAACAGAAAAAAAAATCTCGTGACTGGTATACAAAGAAAATGTTTGAGCATTCACTTCCCCAGAGTTTGTGGATTTATTTATCAATTGCATGCATGGACTACTAAGCAAATACATACATAATAAAATATGTGCAAAAATCAAAATTTTGAAAGAATGAAACAAATATAAATAGGTTTGATATTTTCTTTCTACACCCCAATTCATCATCTTATGTATCCCACTGGGTTATAATGCAATGAGAATATTCTAAACCTTGCAACTGGCTCAACAAACCTTTAAATCCTCCTATAGATTCATGCATGCCTCTATCTTTTTTTTTTTTTTTTTTTTTTTTTTTTTTTTTTGTTGAGACAGAGTCTCACTTTGTTGCCCAGGCTAGAGTGAGTGCCGTTGCGTCAGCTTAGCTCACAGCAACCTCAAACTCCTGGGCTCAAGCGATCCTACTGCCTCAGCCTCCCGAGTAGCTGGGACTACAGGCATGCGCCACTATGCCCGGCTAATTTTTTCTATATAGATTTTTAGGTGTCCATATAATGTCTTTCTATTTTTAGTAGAGACGGGGTCTCGCTCAGGCTGGTCTCGAACTCCTGACCTTGAGCAATCCACCCGCCTCGGCCTCCCAGAGTGCTAGGATTACAGGCGTGAGCCACCGCGCCCGGCCGCCTCTATCTTGAAATATGTAAAATACCCAAGCACAAGATGTTTCTGCATCAGAACTAGCATCACCTAAGCACAGGGATGGCTAGAGTCTCTGAGTCGAAGTTAGGAGTGAGGCCTTAGAGCCATGCAGTCTGGATTCAATTCCTACCTCTGTTCCTTTCTAGCTGTGTGGCTTTGGGCAAGTCACTTAACCTCTCTGCATCCATTGCCTCATCTGTGCAATAGAAGTAAAAAAATACCTTTGAGTATATGAGTTGGTGCATTTGGGGCACCAAGGACAAAGTGCTCAATAAATGAGCACACAATCAGTGCTCGGTAAGTTTGTTTTTATTATAAGTAAAATAAGTACTCAGTAAGTTTGTTTATTTACATAGAATAATAAAAGCGAGGCCAACAAAGGTTACCCAAATTCCTGATTTTAAAAAGCCTTTAATTCCATTCAGCAGATTTTTAGATTCCACTTTGTTCCACAAAGGTGGGTTTCTAGCCAGACACTTTCATGCCTTCTTCCAGCCTACTGACTCATAGTTGAACCAACATAAATGTCATTTTGTTTTCCTTTCCTTTGGCCCGAGAGAGGGGTTGATCACTTGGCCATCAGCAAGAAAATGAGCTAGTTATAATAGGAGGAAAAGAAACACAGGCTGGGAGAAAGAAGCCCAAAGGCAAGATTGGCCATGGAATCAAAGTGGTGCATATTCTTAAACCTCACTCTGCTTTGGATCCTCATCTGCAAACCCTCGGCTCGGCTGCCTTTCTCATGAGCACTGATGAGACAGCACACACGCTTGGGGCCTGTCAGTAGGGTGCACACTGGCCAAGACTCCCACCCTTGCTGCGGTGAATAGGTCCCAGGCCCGAATGGGACTTTCAGGAGAACCTCCCCCAATCCCAGGGAGGGGCCCCTGTCCAGAGGCCGCTGCCCAATTGCAAGGCCCACTGAAAGCCATGTTCGGTGGCAGCTCTATAGTGACTCCTGGAGGCCGCAACGTGGTGAGCAGGGGGATTGGGGCTTCCTCAGAAGTAAACTATAGAGCTGAACCCCTTTTTTATCAAGCCCTTCTTGGAAGAATCTGATGTCTTAAAGCAGACAAACTCTTATTTGAAACGGAAACCTGAAATTTGCTTTACAAGTGATAACATCAGTTTCTTTTTTGAATCAGGGAGGTTTCCTGAGTGCACTTCAAACACCATCCAGCAAGTGGGCAACTTCTCAGGAACACGTCTGCTATATAAATTGGAGGCCACTGTACTTGGAATAACTACAGAAAAGCGTTTGTGAGGTGAGTGTAGAAAAGGAATCCCTTGCTCATGCTATTTAAGAGCTGCAGACCTCCCCACCATGGGAAGAGGATCCTTTGCAGCAAAGAAATAAAAAAAAAAAACTCAGAACAGCCACGGCTTCTCCGCCCACCTGCTGGGAAGAAAGCGCCCGCTGCCTGATTCTTCCGCGCTGAGCGACAGCACCCTCCTCTGGCAGACCTCAGCAACAACCACAGGGAACTTCCCGACAGAGCAGTGCTGGCACAGGCACCTGGCTAGCGACTCCGGTCCTCTGAAGGAAGCCAGTTCTGTCAGCATCTTAATGACGTCGGTGGGGGAAGGGCCCCGACCGCAAATCCTGGAGGGTCCAAGTTTTCAGAAAGGAGCCCCCTCACCCTGCATTCATGGGAAACGGTGTCGCAGCAAAGCCTGGGAGAGAGGCTCCCCGGCCTATGACTTTGTCACAGGCTAAAGTGAAAACAGGGGACACCACACACTGCAGTGTGTGGAGCCGAGGTGATGGCCTCAACGTCTCTGGGGACAAGATGAACAGAGCAGAGAAAGGTTGTTGGGGATCTTGGAATGTGGCCGAGGAAAGGAGGGGGACACATGCTCCCCAGGGAAGCTAGAGGGGACAAGTGGCGGGGACACAGGCCAAGACCGGCAGGCCCTGCCCTGGAGCCGAGGGTTCAGGGGACAGGGAAAGGGCAGGCTACTCACACCCGGCACTGGTCACTCTGCCACACGCCTGGTTCTCCACCAGGCTGCACCCAGGGTCCCCAGGGGAGCTGTAGAGACTCCTGCCGCCCAGCCTGGGCCCAGAGAGTCCCACCTGGCTGGTTGGGCGCCGCGCTGGGGCTGAAAAGCTCCAGGGTATCGCCACGGACAGCCAGGCCGAGATCACCGCCCTGCCCCATGCGGTGCCCCCACGGGACCGCGACACTGTGCGTCACGCGGACCCGGCAGGTTCACGCGGTCAACCCGGTGCAGGTGCAGCCGAAGCGCCGGCCGACCCTGCGGTGCTGGCAAGAAGAGGATGAAGTGACTTGAATGCAGCCTCCTCGCAACAAAATGGCCGCGGCACAGGGCGGGGGCACGGAGCGCTCGCTGGCGGAATTGACTCTCACCACGTGCCGTGACCCCGCGTTCCCGTTCTGCTCCAGTCCGCCTGCCCCAAACCCGGGCGACTTCACAAGGCACCGAGGGTCGCCCCCCGCGGCGGGGAGCCCTGGTGGCTCGGGGTGGGCCTGAGCCCCTGCGTGGCCCTCCCCGCGGCTTTGCTGGCTGCCCTGTGTGCGCAGCGGGGTCTTTGGCTCCAAGGGCGTGTCTGACAAACTTCTGTTTTCTTCCTAAAGACAGGGAAAGGCCCAGAAGAGCCTTGGAGCAGCGCGAGGCTGCGTCCTAGTGGCTGTGAAAGCTGCATGCCATGGGCTCATTGACAGAGGTGCGTGTGCCTGTGAATGTGTGTGTGCATGTGTGTGCACGTGTGTGCGCGTGTGTGCATGTGTGCGCATGTGTGTGTGCCTGTGTGTGCTGTGTGCGCATGTGTGTGTGCCTGTGTCTGTGCCTGTGTGTGCCTGCGTGTGTGCGGGTGTGTGCCTGTGTGTGTGTGTTTGTGTGTGAGAGAGAGAGAGATGGATGGGGCTGAGATAGACACTGAGAAGGGGACAGAAATGAGCCCGGGACAGAGTGACAGGCTGACACCTCCCCATTTTTGTATTACCTACAAAAGGGTAGCCCCGGGTGAAGTAAAATTTTCCCAAAAACTCCAGTCTGTCTCCCAGGCTGAGTCTAGGACAGAGGCCCCTGGGAGGAGAAGAGTGTCCAGAGATCGGGGTGCCCCGGGTGTGCCCTGGGGTAGCAGGAGGTGGCAGCAGCATCCAGCTGGAGGAGGCCCCCTAGTGAGGGGCAACCTTGGCTGTCACCTCCTCTGACACTGCCAGGCCACCTGATCACCACCAGGTGCAATACTCCAGGACCCACATCTCACTTGCCTCCTTCCCGGTGGTGAAGCAAATCCCACGTCACTTTCTGATTGCTCGTGTGTCCTCCTTGGTTGCCAGCAGTTGAGTGGGGGACAGTCCACATCATCCTGCCCTTTCATGTCCCCAGGAGGGTGAGCCACAGCACACTCTGCCCTCCCGCCTGGCCTAGAACTTTTGGTTCCTGAGGCCTCAACAGGGAGTCTGCAGCCTCGAATCCAGATCACACACGGCCAAGGTTCCTGGTTGCCTTTCTGAATTTGTAATCCTGACATTTCAATTCTGAGAAAGCAAATGGGCAAGGCAGTCATTAAAAGGCTCTAGTCAAAAGTTCCACTAAGACCACTGCGAAAAGCTAATTTCCCAGACGTAAGGCAAGCTTTAAAGTAATATCTTTTTTCTATTTTTAGTTTTTTCTATTTTACAGACAGAGTTTTGCTCTGTTGCCCAGGCTGGAGTGCAGCGACCCGATCATACCTTAAGATAACCTCGAACCCCCTGGACTCAAAGGATCCTCCTGCCTCAGCCTCCTGAGCAGCTAGGACTACAAGTACACACAACCACATTCAGCTATTTTTTTAAAGCTTTTTTTGGTAGAGACAGGGTCTCTCTGTATTGCCCAGGTTGGTCTCAAACTCCTGGCCTCAAGTGATCCTCCCACCTCAGCCTCCCAAAGTGCTAGGATTATAGACAGGTGTGAGCCACTGTGGTTCTTTTTTTTTTTTTTTGAAATAGGATAAAGTAATTTCTACTGTCATTTCAAAGAAAAAGCTAGCTGTGCTTAACCGTTTGCTCACTGTAATTAACCCAAAAACTTGGGGTACACTCAGAGGGACACCTCATTCCTGAGAAAAGCCCAAAAAGGCAGGATGAAATCGCTGGACTTGACCCCAAGGAAAATACATGGATGGGATGCACACCCAGGTGCTGCACATAGGGAATGGTGAGTTCCCGCTTGTGAGAGCTCCCACCCTCTCCCCCAAGGGCTGCCAGAATGAACTGTCTAGAATGCAGACCTGAGCGTGTGACCACCCCAGTTATAATCCTTTCATTGCTTCCCACAGCTCTTGGGATCCCACCCAAAGCTGACCCAGGCTCCTTCCTGTTCCAGGCCCTGATCTCCAACACCTTGCTCAAATTTCTCTGGGAAGGAATTTAAAGTCTTCTTTGCTGTCAAGGCCACGCAGCTGCGTTCCTGGGGCTCCGGTGCAGTTAGGGGCGAGCTATGGACAGGACATAGAAAAGGGAGTGGGGCCAGGGGAGCAGGGATGCGGGAAGACAGGGACAGACAGTTTGAGCCCCTTTGTGACAAGACACTTCCCCTTCTTGATCTCCGTGAACTGTCAGGACCCTGGGGGGGAGGGGCGATCCTCATTGTGCCAAGGAGAAAACAGACTCAGATTGTGTAAGTGATGTGACCAAAGCCACACAGACAGAAGATGGCCGAGCAGTGGGGCCCAACCCCGGGTACCTTGGGTGGGGGTTTGCCGTTCAAACCTCTTTGGAACATACCCACAAAGACTCTGGTGCTCTTGGACGGAGGACATGCTCCAAAGGAGAGACAAGGGAAACTCTACGGAGGGGCCTTTTGTCGTCAGGGGAAAGCCAGCAGGAGCCGGCCCTGAGGACAGGTGGCCCCAGCACGTCACCTCCACTCACCCCATTAGCAGGGCCCTCCACGGTGGGGTCCCGGAGAATCCCCCAGGGGTGTAGAGGAACACTGGAGAACGTCTGCTTCTACTAGAATTTCTGGCTTTATGTTGACTTTGTAACGTGCACACGCTGGAGCGTGAGCCCACTTACTGCCCTTCCCCAGGGGGCACCCCGGTCCTGGACTCTTGCCCCCATGACTTCCAGGGCTGCGCCCCCACTCTCTGCTGCCCTGTCACCCCTGTGCCCTCCGAGGATGGCTTGAGAAGCCTCTGGGCCATCCCTTCAACTCCACGACTTCTCCCACCGCAAAAAGAGGCTACCTGCGATGGGACACGCGCCCTGCCGGGCCCAGTGGCTGTTTCCAACGGTCTCCGTGTCTGGTGGTCTCTCGTTCCCACGGCTGCACCAGGAGCACATCAAGCCCCCAACACTTTCACTGAGCCCGAGGCCCTCCCACGTGAACTCCGCCGAGCCCGGCCTCCCGCCTCTGAGTCTCCCTCTGGGCCTGTTGCCCTCGGACACCTTCATCCCGCCCACCGCTCCTCCCTCCTGTCTGTGTGAACACGGGGCTCCTGGCGCCTGGAGCCAAGCCCTCCGTCTGCCCCCCGGGGACCCCAGGAACACGAGCGCAGGGCCAGCCCTCCCCAAAGGAAAGCAAAGCCCTTGAGGCTACATTTTTTCTTCTTTGGCCGCCCAAATTCTCAAATCTCTTTTCCTCCCTGAACGCCCCACCGAGTCCCACCTTTTCGTCTGCCAGCACCTTCCACCTCCTCCATTCTCCTGGGACAGTTTGCCCGTCGCTAGCTGATGGCTTTCTCAGTTCCAGCTTCCCTGGCTACTCTCAGTTTTCTTCTTCCTCATTCTCTCCGTGTATTTTAATGCTAGTCACCACTCTTGCCCGGCTGTGGAATCACTCCAGATTCACTTATTCGTTTAATGAAGACTTACTGAGGGCCGGGCACAGTGCCTCACGCCTGTAATCCTAGCACTCTGGGAGGCTGAGGCAGGTGGATCGTTTGAGCTCAGGGGTTCGAGACCAGCCTGAGCAAAAGCAAGACCCCATCTCTACTAAAACAAAAATTAGATGTGGATGTGCATCATAGTTAGAAAGAAACATAGGCTTGTGGCTAGTACACGTGTGGGAATGGATCTCAGGAAGACAGAAACACATGCACAGAGCCAGATCACGTGCTATGGATCTCAGTAAGAAGAAAGAGATGGGGCAGTTCCAGGTTATGTGTAGGGATGGATGATAGTAATACAAAAGATGTGAACAGAGCAAGGTCACGTGTGAGTATGGATCAAGGTAAGAAAGAAAGAGACGGATAGGTTTAGAGCAGACCACGTGCATGTATTAATCACTGTTAGACAGAAAGTTATGGGCAAGGCAAGATCATAGGTTGGTACGGATTATATTAAGTGAGTAGGTTATGGGAAATTATTAATATATGGGTGGGTATGAATCACAGTAAGACAGAAAGAGATGGGTAGGGATGGTATCGTGTGTGGGTATGGATCTCAGGAAGACAGAAAGAGACTGGAAGAGGCATTTCATGTGTGGATATGGATCACAGGAAGACAGAATGAGATGATGCAGGGTCCAGATCATGTGTTGGTATGGATCACAGTGATTTAGGAGAGGGCAAGTTTACCCGACCATGTGTGGGTGTGGATCGCAAGAGAAAAGTGGCAGAAAACAGATCATTTCTGGATATGGCTCACAGGAAGGCAGAAAGAAATGGACAGAACCATATCTTCTGTGGGTATGGATCGCAGTAAGAAAGAAAGAGATGCTGCAGATTCCAAATCATAGGTGGAAATTGATTATAGTGAGACAGAAAGATACTGGCAGAGCCAGATCGTGTGTGGGTATGGATTAGAAAAATAGAGATGAACAGGGACGAGGTCGTATGTTGGTAGGAATCACAGTAATTTAGAAGGAGAATGGCAGGGACAGACCTTATGTGGGTATGGGAAATAGGAAGACAGAGAGAAAGTAGCAGAGACCAGATCATTTCTGGGTGAGGATCACAGAAAGACTGAAAGAGAAGGGCAGAGACACAATAATGCCTGGGTATGGCTCATAGTAAGAAAGAGATGGGCAGAGATGATACCACGTGTAGGTATGCATTACAGGAAGACAGAATGAGATGGGCAGAGCCATAGTACGTGTGGATGTGGACCACAGGAAGACTGAAATGGATATGTACGTTTAGGCCAAATCGTTGGATCACATTTAGACCAAAAGAGATGGGTAGGGGTCAGTTCATGGATGGGTGTGGATTGCACTCAGAAAGATATGAGCAGCCATGATATCATCAGATCACATGTGGGAATGAATTACAGTAAAACAGAAAATAATGGGCCACGAGCAGTACTTGGGTAGGTATATATTAGAGTCAAACAGAAAGATAGGGGCTGGGATGATATCACATGTAGGTATGGATCACAGCAAGACAGAGAGAGATGGGCAGAGCAAGATCGTGTGTGGGTATGGATCACAGCAAGACAGAAAGAAGTATAGATTATATGTGGGTATGGATTACAGTAAGAGAGAAAAGGGTGGGTAGAGTTAGACCACATCACAGGTGTGCACGGATCCCTGTTAGAGAGAGAGGAACAGGGATGCTATTGTGTGTAAGTATGGGTCACAGGAAGATAAAGGAGATGGTCAGAACCAGTGCACGTGTGGGCATGTATCACAATGAGACAGAAATAGATGGGTAGGGCCAGAGCATGTGTGGGAATGGATCACAGGTAGAGAGAAATAGATGGGTAAGGTTAGATCAGATCCCATCTGTGTATGGATCACAGTCAGAAAGAGATGGCAGGGTCAGATTGTGAGTGGGTATGGACCATAGGAAGATCGACAGAAATGGGCAGGGACAAGGTCCTGTTTGGGTATGGATCAGTAATTTTAAAGGAGAGAGACAAGGACCTAACTGTGTGTGAGTATGGACCATATGAAGACAGAGAGTGGCAGAGACCAGATCTTTTCTGGATATTGATCACAGGAAGACAGAAAGGAAGGGGCACAGCCAGAACTCGTGTGAGTATGGATCACAGGAAGAAAGAAAGAGATGGGTCATGGTCCAGATTATATGTGGGTAAGAATTACAGCAAAAGAGGAGTTGACAGAGCCAGATCATGTGTGGGTATGGATCATAGCAAGTCAGAATGTGATGTGAAGTACCAGATCATGTAGGTTGTTATAGGCCATTAAGAAGTATTTGGGGTTTTACTCAAAACACAGTGTGAAGCTAGTGGTAGGCAGAGTAGTAAAATGAAAATTTATTGGCCGGGCGCGGTGGCTCACGGCTGTAATCCTAGCACTCTGGGAGGCCGAGGCGGCTGGATCGCTCAAGGTCAGGAGTTCGAGACCAGCCTGAGCAAGAGTGAGACCCCCGTCTCTACTAAAAATAGAAAGAAATTATATGAACATCTAAAAATACATATAGAAAAATTAGCCGGGCATGGTGGCGCATGCCTGTGCTCCCAGCTACTCAGGAGGCTGAGGCAGGAGGATTGCTTGAGCACAGGAGTTTGAGGTTGCTGTGAGCTAGGCTGACGCCACGGCACTCACTCTAGCCCGGGCAACAAAGTGAGACTCTGTCTCAAAAAAAAAAAAAAAAAAATTAAGAAGAAAATTTATTTTTAAAAAATATCCTTTGGGCTAGTTTATGGATGCTGGGGTGCAGGGGGCAGGAATGAAAGCAGGAGACCATTGTGTTTGTGGGGGCCTGTCATTGTCCAGGGCACCGGTGACTGTTGATTGAATGCCTTGGCAGCACAGGAGATGGTAGAAAGATGTGATGTCGTGACTCTGATGTGTTTCTTATGTCTTCTGTACTCCACTGACACCTTTGCTAGAGCCACTCTTAGATTCTCAAAATTCCCCCAAGATTTGCTCTCTGTCACTCTGCCCCTCTCATTCTAGTTTGTAGTGCAGAAGTATGTCCAGTGTTAACCTGGGGAGGCTTTCAAAGAAACAGTTCCATACCAAAAATAACTGAAAACAAATTCTAACAATTGCTTGTCTCTACGTTGTCATTGAAGGGGACACAAAGTCTCAGTTCCTAGTATTTCCTCTCAAATCCCCGTCCTCTCCAGCATCCACTCCCCACATGTCCCCACAGCCTCCCATGCTGCGAACAACTCGCTGATCAACCTCGTCCTTGCCACGTTTTCTACCTTACAGCTTTAATCGCATCAGTGAAGCTTCAGCTGTCACCTATACAAGGATGATAACTAAATATATGGGTGAGGCAGAGAAGGCTGGTTGGCCACTAATTCAGTTCTCCTCTTTTTGGATTAAAAGCCTTTGGGCTGGGCATGTGACCACCTTGTTACAACACTCCCCAGAGGCTAGAAGTGGCTGAATGGCGATGTGGATGTGATGGCAGGAGCTGCGGCAACCACGTTGGGCCATGTGATCGAAGCCACATAACTGAGGAGGGCAGAACAAAAAGATGGGAGGGGTCTGGATCCCTGATATAAGGGTAGCATCTTCTGGCAGCCAACATGAAGAGGAAAGAGAAATAGGTTTCTATCTTTTGGAAGCTCCTGGGATTTGGGCTCCGTTAAAGTAGCCAAGTACTCTCCTAACTGCTTCAATAACAACTGAAGGAAGGAGGAGGTGGGTGTTTCACCACTCTGTGCTTTCCTCTCCTCCCCACCCCTGCCCTTCAAGGGATGTTTTAGCGTCCAAGGCCACTGAGAAAGTGGGAGGGTTAACACAGGCACTCAGGGCTCAGACAGGTGTCCTGAGGGATGATCTGGAGGTGCACCGCAGGCAGCAGGGGTGGCAAACGCACACTCATGACAAGACTCCTCCCCGAGGGTGCTGCTAACAAAGCAGGGACTGGAGAGGGGAAGCCTGGCAAAAAGAAGACGGGGGGAAACTCAGGTATGCTGAGCAGGAGATGCCCGTGGGCTTGGAGGTGGAGACATTAGTCAACAGTTGTCTACATAGGCCAGGAACTCAAGGAGAACGTTCCGGAAAGAAGCTGTGGCTAGAAAGGTAGTGGTGGGGATGGTTGATTTTGTTGTTTGTGTCTCAGAGTCTCATTAACTTCCAACTTAATGTCCGAGACTGCACTGCGTTCTTTGTAGCGGAGTAGGTACTCAATTTTGTGAAAGTTCTATGGATTCCTGAAAAGAATGTATTCTCGTTTGGAATTTGATGTCTGTTGACAATGCCTTTTCAGTTACTTCAATATCTGCCATTTAATTTCACTTACATCTGCCAAAGGCTGAAAGATAAAGTCTTTCATTTCCGCTGCGTTTCTGCTAAATTATCCGTACGGTCTATGGGGTTTTGCTCTCTACTTTCTGAGTCTGGGTAATTGATCATACACAAGATCATGACCTGTCGTTGAACCTGTCACATGTAGCGAGTCCTGATTGGTTGACTGCTTTTTGCCTGTAATTCTACCCCGCCTGGGTCACTATTGTCACTGTGGCCTACTTTTTGTTTTCTTGCTGATCGATTTTTTGTCCAGCCCTTTATTTTTAATGTTTCAGGCAAACGACAAGGTAGGTAAAAGCACATAATTGTTTTAAAAACCAATCCTTGAATCTTTTTAATGTGAGTGTTTATTTATATATAGTCATTAAATTAAGTTGGTCTTCTGCCATAAGTTATGCTTTTTTCCTTATATTTTTGTTGTTTCTGCCGCCTGCTAAATGGCAATGTTTTATTTCCATTTCTCTTCCACAGTGATTCGGACATGATGTGGCCTGTGGTCTTATAATTAAACAATTATTGTAAAAGCGATACACTGCAGAGACATCAGGAAGTGAAGATAAGCAAATGGAGTGAAACATACCCAGAATCCCACCCATCCCGAGACTCCCACTATAAACAGATTGGTGTGTATCTTCCAAAATGTCTTCTAGACATGTAAACACATCTGTACATAAACACACAATAGAATCCCCCTAGAGAAGCAACGCTACCAATCCCTGTCGTGGCCTGCTTTGCTGGACATGTCATGTGACTAGCTCTGCACGTGAACAAATAACTTTCCCTGTAGAATTGTGAATGCCTGCAATGTATCCCATTGAATGGGGGTAACATAATTTAAACAGTCGCCCTATTGTGGATTCGTTTATTAACTCTTTGCCATTACTAACGAGATTGTGACGAATAGGCTTGTTAAAATCTTTATCTTTGAGCAGATGGTTACTTCTGCAGGATAAATTTAAAGTAGTGAAATTACCAAGTCAACGGGCATGAGCATTTTTCAGGCTTTTTGTGTGTCCTTCTGGACATGTTACACCAAATTTATGTCCCATTAGTATGTGTATTTGATATCGGTTTTGACCTTTGCTAAAGTTTTAAAAGCTGGAGAATTACATACATCCTGTTTTACTTCGTATTTCTTCAAGGACTGGTTAAGTTCAACATTTTTCACGGGCGGTGTCAGCCTCCGGGATGACCCCAACGCTCCCCGCCTCCTGGTGCTCCCACTCCCGTGCAACGCGCTGTCCCAGCGTGTCAGGGATGATCTGCAGGACCGATAGAAACCGCAGAAGCCATCATCTGTCACTGCTGACACTAGGCTACAAAAGATAGTTTTTGTTTTGTGTCATTCACGTGTTCTTTGTTCTTTGTAGCTTACCATGTGCTCAGCTTTGTGAAAGGTGCACGGACGCCTTTGCCTCTCTCTTGGGTCACTTCTGACTCTCCTGCCTCGGCCTCAGATGGCTTGTCCTGGAGGGAACCAGCTGCCCTGCCACGGGCAGCCCTGTGAGAAGAACTGGGGCCCGCTGCCAACAGCCAGAGCGGGGCTGGGGGTTCCAGTGCGCGTGCATGCCATGCGAGTGGGGTGGCCGACCGTCCCAGGACTGAGCATTAGCCGGGACACAAGACTTGCAGTGCTAACACCAGGGAAGTCGCAGGCAAACCGGGATGAGTTGGTCACCTACACGTGAGTGAGCCATCTTGGAAGCAGGTCCCGCAGTCCCGGTCAAGCCTTCAGATGCCTACACTGCTGGCTGGCCTCCTGGGTGTGACCTCTTGTAACCCCCTGAGCCAGAACCATCGCCCCCACGCCCTGCGCCAAGTAGCTCCCAGATTGTTTTTTCTCAACACTGTTTTGAAGACAGGCTCCCAGATCTCTGACCATCAGAAACTGTGCGAGATCGTAAATGTTGATTGTCTTAAGCTGCTAAGTTTGGAGATAATTTTGTTCCACACAAATAACAAATACATTATATTTTGAAAACATTTTATAAGGATTGAATAGATGACAAAGGTGAAAATGTCACCATTGGGCAGAGACGGATCATTCAGTACATGTGCTATGGGAATGATTGTTTTGCCATGGGGGAGAAGATAAAGGCGATCCCTAAAATGGTCACCATTGTATCAGTGACGTCTTAGGAAGAAACCCGCACGCCCACTAGAAGGGAGACCGGCGCGTATGGACAGAAGCTCACTCTCCCCGGTGTCCTTGGCCTTCAGCACACACCTCCCCCCACCCCTGCCCCCGTCACCTTCAGGGCTTGGCAGAAATGGCACATCCTCATTCTTCTCCACCAGGTGAAGGTCGCCTGGGGTATCTCTCAGGGCTACCTCACCTTTGCCACAGTTTGCACACTTACAAATTACCTCGGTGTTTGTGTTTTGTAACGCTGTCTTCCCAGACAGACCGTAACCTGCCTGAGGTCCAGCACCCTGCCCGTGGTGTTCACGCTCCTGTGCCGAGCTGCCTGTCAGTACTTAGCACCTTTACGGGGCGTTTTCTCCTACCCACTTCCAGCTTCTTTCACAGTAGGTTTTAAAAAATACAACGCGCAGCAAGTGCTCCTGTCGGGGCTCTTCTTGCCTCGGCTTCCGCCTGCAGCACTGTGCCCGTGGGGTCACATGCTCGACCCCCACGCTCCACCTCCAAGCATCGGACCAGTCTCCTCTGCCTCCTTGGCTGGGGTGTGCTGGGTGTTGGGGAATTGCCATAACCTCAAGGAAAGAAGCAAGAGGTGAAGCATGGCCAAGACACTAACGACCACACTTCCTGGCCTCTGAACTTTAACAAGAGGAAATCTGGGGGTAAAGTGGGGTGATTGCTCAGAATTCCCGATGCCAACACCCAGGCTAGCTTATCATGTGACAGTGATGCCAACTGCTGACGACGTGTCCAGGGCTGCTCTAAGAGTGTAAACTAGCAGGGCGAAAGCAGGGATTTTATGCTATACGGAAAGCCACCTGGTAGTGACATGGTTTACGATGATGTGGACTTGGGTGGACTCTGCTGGGGGAGAGACACTTGTGAACACGGGGAACAGGGTATACTGGCAAATATGGGTCACGAGGGCTTTTCCAGGAATATGTAAGAGAATTACATATGGCAGAAGAGACTGGAAAGGGAAATTAATCCCTTTGTCTGAAAAGCAAATATAATTAGAGAGATAACCGGAAGAAACGAACCGAGAGAATGCTAGCAACTTCGCAACGATCAAGCTTTGTATCAATACTTTGGGGATTCACCAGAAGGTGCGAGAGGTGGAGGCACCTTGTGAGAGGGCAGAGTGTGGAGGGGGAGGGGTGAAGGGCTGAAGGCCTTTCCTTTCCCATCATCGCTTCTTCCAGAAAAGCACCCTCAGATCCCACCATAAGCTGACGAGTTTCAGAAACATCTGGATTTTCATGCAACAGAATGGCACACCTGCCACGCTGCGATTTATCCTAGATTTGTGTCTTCAGTTCTTCCTGATGTTTTCTACATGCCTCCCGATAATATTTGTGGACAAAGGAGAGTTGACGCTTTGCACCCTATTGTTTTACACCTATTATTTCAACTTTGTTTCCTTTTTAACGACATCAGGAAGAACAGGTGTTTCTTAGTTGTAAGTGGCCTGTTTTGGGCTAATATTAAGAAACGTCAAGGAAGGAGTCTAAATATTTATCATTAATTTACTGAAATTCTCGGTACACTGAATTTTGCTTGTCTCTAGACATTTCTGAAAAACATAGAGCAATTTGTCTTCATATTCTGAATACTTTTCTTAAGCTTTTTATTATAGAAATTTTCCAACATACATCATAGTAGAGATTTGTATAATGGATTCCCATGTATGGCCTCAACAACGATCAACATAAACCTCTTCCTGTTTCATCTACACCTCCTTCCCTGTTGAAGTCTTTCGAAGCAATCCCAAATAGCATCTCATTTAATTCGCAAACTTTTATAATGTATTTCTAAGCAATAAGGGCACTACTCTTTCAAAATAGAATCATAATACTATTAGCACCATTGTTCAAAATGAATAGTAACGCTTTAGTGTCATCTAACATCACTTTTTCCTGGAGTGTCTCATACATGCCTTTTCACTGTTGGTTCTTTTCATTAGGACCTAAACAAGGTCCGGGCATTGCGTGTGGTTGCCATGTATCCTAATCATTGTAGCTTCCTCTTTTTTTCCCTTGCTGGATTGCATTTGTTAAATGTCTTGCTAAAATGTGATGGCATCATCCTAGTATTAGCTAATGCCTAAAGGGAAAACATACGTTTATGATAAGGTTTTTTGCTTATGACAATGGATATAATTTCACATTTCAAAGTCTCCTTTGTAGTTGTGAGTTTGGGCAGATCTGATTAGATTGCTTTCGTTTTAATTTGTACTGTGATCATTGCAAAGCTCAGATGAGCTCTGCCCGTTTCTCGCTGTTCCCTTGGGCTTACATTATTCACCTTCAATTCGGTTAATGCAGTTTCTTTGCATTAACCTTTTACAGCCACCTGTTCAGCTTTGGAGAGTTAACATTCTATACATCTTAAGCCAGCCATTTTTTCCACATTTTAACATCTATGAAATTGGTTTACATATTATAGTCAATGGTGAGCGATCATTTAATAGACAGCATTTTCCTTCCCTATTTGGTCCGTTAAACAATGGCACATCTTACAATCAAAGGAGTCTCAGATTTGATGAAATATACTAGTTTATTTAAACTAAGTAATATTAACATAAAGGCCCCTCTCTGTGGAACCTCTCTGAACAGTGGGCCACCTCTACAGGACAGACATGCTGAGGGAGGTGAATGAGTCAGGCTTCGACCAGGAACACACAAGCCATTCTCAGTCTTCAGAATGGAGGTGGTTTAATACATAATCAGCTTATACAGCTGTTGGAAGGCAGGGTCCAAGGTGAGGAAGTCTCTAGAAATCCAGGCGTGCAAGGGCTGCAGGAAATCTTCCCCAATGGTCTCAACTGAAGGGAGTGAATCCCGAGATGACAGCCAAAGGCCGCTGGCAAACCCATCTGCCACTGACAATCAAAGGCCTGGCCTGTGCAGCCACCAGAGGGAAATGGCTTCTCCTTACCTTCCTCCTTCCAAAATCATGACAGAGCGTGAATCTAAGAATCCAACTCTACTGGCAAATGAGTGTGGAAGTGTCGCTTCCAGGGCTTATGCCTCTAATGACCGGGAGGAGCTGAGAACTGGGATGGTGGCAAGTACCAACAACGTCCAGCACTTTCAAACACTCTACACTGGTGAAGACATATGTTGACTGCGGAGAAGTTTCATCTCTCTCCTCGTACGGGAATACAAAAGGAAGGTGTAATGTATGTGTCCTGCTCCCACTGAATTGACTTCTACCCCCACGGAGTGTGCACACCCTACCCTGCCCCTGACATCTGTGGACTTGAGCATCCCGGGCCAGCCCAAGCAGGTGGAGGGGTGAGGCCAAAGGTGGAGTGGGCCTCGCAGAGGCCATAAGCCTGCCCTGGCCGCCCCTTGCCCCTGAGGGATTATTTCCACTAATAAAAGTGCTTAAGTGCTTTGGTTCTTTGGCTGAAGAATGGCACACACAACTACTGAAGCATTGTGACACACCACTTATTGTCACGTGGGGCTGACTCACATGCTCTATCACGAGTGTCTTTGAGGTTCTCCTTTTCGTGAATGTTGGTTCATCTCAATTATGTTCTAGGCAGCTCAAGGGGTCCTAGGAGTCAGGTCCCTTATTTCTTAAGGATCTCCCCTCAGTGCTGATAGTGCCCCTAAAGCCAGAGACGGCAACGCTGTAACATCAGAGCTGCCTCTAGTTCGGCAGCGAGAGTGGCCAAGCTCAGCCCGAGTATGTGCTTACTATGGGGAGTTGCTCTCAAGGTTCAATTTCATCAACCCAATGGACAAAACGGGGCAAACAGCAGCGAGGTAGAGGAAGGAAAACTGTCGGCCGCGCACTGCAATGGTGCGCCCGTCTGTACGTCCTCTCTAGCCTAGAGCTCTCCCTCTCCGCCTGGATCAGCATCAGAGGACTTTGTACACAAGTCCCAGCACCAAGCTGTAGAAAGAGGCCCCAGAAATTTAAACCTATTTCATTTACTCAGCCAACTGTGAGTACAATCCTTTCTGTAGCATGAAAAAGCAGCGCCTTTTCTCATGACACTGTTACTAGACACGATATTTACGTTTTAATTTCAAATATTACACAAGGGCATGGCATTTTTATGGCCATAGGACGCCTAGGTTTAACAGTGTGGCCAATCCCACTCTAGAACACGTACTATAAGACATTCCAACGGTGAGAAATCACACAGACGAAAGACCAACACAATGTTAGGTGTGCCCGGAAGGTCTTAGAGCTCCAGGTACAGAATTCCGCTGGCGATGGAGGGTCAAAGGATGGCCTGAGAGGCAAAGCATGAGGAAAGATCATTTGAAAAGCCTTGAAAATGCACGTGATGGGTAGTATGGCACGATAGTCTCTGAACTAAAAATTTACAAACCAGATAGGGAAAAAAAGGGGCACCGAATTACCCAAGTCTCAGACCACTCAAGTTGGCACGCCCGTTCCAGCCCGCTGATCATCCCTGGAGCCTCAGCCAGGGCGCCATTGTCTTCAGTGAACCACAGGACACGCCGCTGAGCAGCAACAGCACTAAGAGTTTCTGGGGCCCTCGGCATGGAGCAGCGGCTCCTGGAGTAGGGGTGGAGGGCGGATACTTAAGGCTACTCAGCTGTATCCCTGATCCTCCCAGGGTATCCCGTATGCTGGGCCATCTGAAGGCAGAGGGCCAACAGCAGGGGCATCCAGGAGATGGCCTCTGGCACCCAATGGTAAAAGAGCCACCAGAGTTGCCAGCCAGGTGTGTGAACTCAGATGGGATGAGATAGCTAAGGGGCACTGGCATTTTCTAGCATGCTCGCATTATCCATAGTAGTATGAGCAGAGATAAAGCTCGTTGATGTAACTTCTTACAGGTCCCCTGGGTCTCATTTAAGACCCCGACAAGAAATCAGCTCTTTGCTCCTAGGCATCTGTTTACCGGTAGAATCAGGGCAGATTTAAAAATTCAAGTATTTGGAGATATAAAGCCAAAAACTAGTTACTAGAGTGGCTCTTTTTCAATTCTAACAAATTCATATGTTAATGTAATGCAGCCAAAGTAAGTAAAATCAAACCTGAGGCTTTGACATTAATTGTTGCAGTTATTTAACTTTATTGTATTTTAAAATATGGAAATTACAAAACATAGTAGTTACATAAACACCTGAGGACTGCTCAACTGGGCACAGCATCTTCATACAAACAATTTGAAAGAAGACCAAGTTTTCAAGTACAAATCTTGTATAACATATAAGGAATAACATAGATGCAGCCACTCTTTGAACCACATGTACCCAGTAAATAGTTGCCTTTGTGTATAAAGTACAATTGGTTTTCTAAAAAGAAAATGTACATTCTTGCTCCTGGTGAACATTTTGTTGACATTTGTAACAAATGGATAATACTATTAGCACCAATTCTCATAGCTTATAAACATATTTGTTATACAATAATAAAAATAACAAAATAATGAGTATGTTTCCCTTGAAAATTCTAACTTATAAAATAAAGCCCAAAAAGGTAAGTCAGAACTAATGCATCTTCCAAAGTTTAGTAAGATAAATGACTCATAACTAAGCACATTAATTAGAAACTTTGCATAGGACAGAGAACTTCCTTGTATGGACACCAATCTACAGATTGTTTCTTATCCCCTGAAGAGTAAGCCGAGAGGTACTGGTGATGGAAAATGATGCATTTATATTATATGGAATAAAAAACCTTATTAATATATGGTTCATCATTACCTCTGAGGTAGCACAAAGTACCATTTTAAATTCAAAAATAAAAGCTTTACTCATATATTTCAAGTTAGAATAAAATATAAATATAAAACATAATAAAAATCTATATGAATAAACACACACAATAAAATACGAATCTTCAAAAAAACTTGGACACAGGTATCTTCAGAGAGAGATGTGAACAATGAATATGTAGTTAAATGTCCAAACTTAGCCAAAATACAAAAGTTTTAATAGGTACTTCTTTTTAAAAAGAATAGTCTGACTCTATCCAAACCTTCCCCGCAATACAGTAGCTCTTGCATAAAACAACCATTCCATCCTATAATTTATCCTAAGATGGTAAAAACACTTTTTAAAAGCTTATAAAATTTTCTCTAAATATGAATAAATAAAACATATAAAGAAATAAAAACAGAAAGATAAATAATTTATATGGCTATCCCCTTTATGGAAACTGGTAGAACATGAGAAAAACATTGCAGTAGCAGATGGATAAAGTGTTTGAGAAAGAGATGATATCTATAGGTACACCTTTAAATTCTCTTCTGAGGAAGAATTCTCATGGATTAAATTATAGAAGTAGTCAATCCCTGATATTTCCTCTTTCAGCTCTTTTGGTTCTAAATATAATGATGAAGCAAAAGGAAAGGTTTTTTGCTGTTTCTAGCATGAAGTATATTTCTAAACTATACAATAAAAATAACAATAAAACATAAAGAACAAATTTTCTATTTGAATATGCTAATACTAACATGTTATATGGTTTTTAAAGAAGTAGACTAGACTATACTATAGTTCTGTAATTCTGGATATAACATATTTTTAGAGGCACTTTCTACAAAACAAAAACTACTAAGGGCAGAAAAATGAGCTTACATTAAGAAGACATTGGTACCCCTAAAAGTAAGCCTAATCTACATTTGCACAAACATTTTTAATTGTTATAGTATCTTTGTTTTTTATAGTATTTTTCTTCTTTAAGTCTTTCAATGTAGTGGCATAGCTTCACAGCTGTCCCCAGCTTCAGCCCCATATACTTCAGCATCATGTCACTGTTGAGCAGTAGCAGAGCCTTCCCATCAATTTCCTACAAAGAGAAGGAACTTACAATAATTAATAATGCTTTCATATTTTGCAAGGATGGTTATTTCTTTCTATATAAGAAAATGTAAAGCAAACTAGAGAGCAGCTCATCCTTTATGAAAAAAACTATTAAAAACATAATTTGTACAGTGAAGCATCATTTGATAATTTATAAATTCACTTTAGGTTTTAAGAAAAAGGAAAATTAACCTACTATCATAAAAAAAAAGAACTGTGTCATACTACATTTTAAATGCATACTGTATGTTGAATAAAATACTACATATCTATGACAAAAGAGCAAAAACTATGGTAAAAATGAATTTCAGATGGTCATTAACTTTCTGAGAAGGGCTGGGAATATGAGTATGTCAACATCAGTGCAGACTGTAAATGTCCTGTATAATACTGCCTTTACGATGAAAGCCAGTTAGCTGCCTGAATCTAATTCAATACTAAAACTAACTACTGACTTTCTTAACATATTGAAAATGGTACATCAGACATGTAGCTACTAATTTTGTTAGGACACACTATAAAAATATTTCTTGATATTTATGAGGCATCCTAAAATTCTTCACTATCTTAATTGACCAGCTTATGCTTCTGAAGCATATTATTAGGTTTTCACAAGTTCCAGTTTAAAAATAAAATTTTACTTACTCCTGTAACGCTGTCTTAAAAGATCTGAAATCCCTTACAGTATTACCTTTGTCAGGTACTTTCTATACTTTTTCTACTAAGTATTAATAAAACTTGAAATTAAAACTTACAAAAAATTAGCCCATGACGTTACTCTGTAAAACAGTCTGGTAACAGCCTGAGGGTATCAGCCTTATAAATCATCAATAACCAAGCCCAATGGAATCAGTTGCTGGATTCATTGTGTATTATCACAAGAAGGGCGCCCTGTTATAGCTTGCAGTCACCCCCTCCTACTCATGGTCCTGAGGCTGAGCTGGGATTGGGGGTTGGGGGGGAGGATCCTCGTATCTGTCATTACAAAGGGTAGGTACACCTGAGAGTGGTGATGCTCAACCATCATCTCTTGAGAACTTGTGGCCATTTGTGTATTAGGCACTTGAATACACATTTAAAGAACAGACCATTAACATAATATTTCTTAAATATGGAAAATCAGTTGACAGGGTTCCCCCACTATCTACACTACTCAGAATCCAACTGAAGGGTCTGCACAGAGGTCATTCAAAGGTATTATGGCATGAAAACTGGACAAAAAGATACATTACATGGTGTCTGAAGAGGTCAGAAATAGGGCCTAATGCCTGAGGATCTGTTTGTTTCAGAAACAGGATCACTTCATCCACAGACCAGGTTGAAGGGTCCTCAGGGCAGCTTTGTTTCAGGACACCAGGGTTACGTTCAACTGGTGAACTTGCAACTTCAATGGAGAGAAAGCAAGATAAATCATACTTGACCTGATCATTATCCTGAAAGAAGAGATGTTAGGTAGGGAGTAATGGTCTCATTCCTGGAACGTACTGTTAAGTACCCCAGCAAGTACTCAAGACTCCAACTGTAAAATCTAGTGAAAGCCTATAAAAAGATGATGTGAGGATGGCTACACAGAGCATCCCATCTGACCTCTGCCAAACAATAAAAGCAGGTTTAGAAGTTACCTTAAAGCTTCAAAGACCATAAAACAGATCAACTAATCCAAGGCTTCTTTGGCCACAGGCAAATATAGCAAAAGATCTGTTACTTGGGTAAAATTAGGCTAATCTAACCTAACCTATGACTCTCTTACTTGAAGTATTTCAATGACTTTGTCTCAATCTCTCTCTTATTCTGTCAAGATTAGGTTTATTTTACTAGCTAAGTAGTATGGAAATTCCCCAAATTTACAGTTTTATAATTGTCTAAATGTGTTCATTTTAATCAATGAATTTCAATATTAATAACTCCATTATCTTTGAGAACCAAATTAGTTCTTTTGCCAAATCTCATCCAAGTAAGCCTATTTTTAGTATCACTTTACTCTAGATTCCTGTCTCTCATGTCTTAAATGCTAATCTGAATTTTGAAGAAAACAAGATTATTTTATGCTGAGCTAGAGCAGAAGTAACTATCATTTTATTTAATTCCTCTTTCACATTTAATTGCACAGTGATAGATATTTTGGTCAAAGTTTTATATGTTAAAAAAGAAATAACTGAGACATGAAACAATATAAGTGATCATACCTCAAAAGGTTTTAGCTGTGTTCTTCACTAAGTTATGTTGAAATTTCTTTGTGTTCTGAGAAGTATTCACTTACTTAGCAAGAGCATTTGACTCCCTAAACTTAGCGTGTGATAACTGAAGTGAGTTTTGTAATGAGCTAGGAAGCTTTGCTTCTCCAAACAAGGATCAGCAACACAATTGATCATTTTTGTGTGTGAATTAGCCAAAGGCATACCCTTTCTTCCCTATCTTTTGGGCTCTTGCCATTTCAGGAGTGTTTTGAGTTATTTATCCAGGGAAAGGGTAAACAAAATTAGAAGATTAAAAAATTCACAATGGGGTAAAGTTCTGGGAGTGCCACTCACCAGCTCTGTGACTTTGGGGATAGGGGCAATAAAAGTGCCAACATCACAGGGTCATTATAAGTGGAGAAGAGGCACATCAGCTGATTGGCACAGTGCCTTGCACATAATACACACTCAACAAATGTTATCCATCATTCTGAATATCACCTAAAACCAGTCCTCAAAATAGGAAATAAACAGCTTCCACTAGCTTGCATCAAGGATGTTTATGAAAACAGATTAAATATTAATAGTACTACTTGTAACATGTGTCATTTCAAACTCACCTAAGGGCATGCAGAGAGATGACACGGCTTGTTTATTTTCCATTAAATCTGAGTAATTTATCATATCAGGGTTATGTATCGGACTGGGTTCTCCTTGGGCCAGCATGCGTGGAGACGCTGTTGTGCAAGCTCGGGTAGGTGAGTAGAGGCCGCCGGTACTGCCAGGCCTGGGGCTGCTAAAGCAGGCCCTGTCAGCACTCTGCACTTGGCCATCATCATCTGGGTAATATGGCTGAAATGAACTCGAGGTGAGCGATGGACTCCGGGTGAGGCCCGCATCCCGGTCCTGCTCTTCGAGCAGTGAATCATGCTCTGGTTCCGGGGAATCATCAGAATTACAAGGTGTTGTTGGAAGGTTGCTCTGGGAACCACTACCCCGCCTTCTCACTGGTATAGTGGGGCTATAACTCTCAGGGTAGGAGAATGAACTGTGAGCCTGCTCCCTCTTCCTCATTCTCTGGTATTTTTGTTTTCTAGAAGGCAGGTAATTACGATTTTTGTATCCATGTCCATGCAGCTTCTGAAATCACACAAACCCAGCATAAATCAACAGTGAGTAAAAAGGAAATAAAATGAGCAGTAAATACATTAGTATTTATTTCCCATGCAGCACTGCTTTATGTTATTAAAAATAAATGCTCTCTTTTGATTACGTGATTTTTATTCCTAGTCAACCCTGCACTTTAATTGTATTTTATACATTATACTTATAAACATAAAAATACCCAGTGTCATAATTTATCAAACCTAAACTTCCAACAGAGTTTCAGTCCTCCATCTGCTATTGAAGTAAGCAGAGATTAGCCTGGCTAATCTTACTAGTTCTCTATCACTTCTAACTGATTGGCATCTCTTAGAAACCAGAGGCTTACCACAGCTCTGAAAATGTTTTTTATAACACTTACGCGATTTTGCCAAAATGATTTCAGACGGCACCGATAGATTTTTGAAACCTTTCCATAAATAGCATCCAACTTCTTATCCAGTTTTTGGATGGCATCGTTTATAACCTATTATAATACAAGCTATTAGTAGTTTCTGTTTCAAAAGAAAAGTAACATGTGAAAATACCATTAAGTCAAATTTTAACTGCTAGACACAACGAAAGTTCTCAAGCTCTCAGGAATGTCTTGCTTCCTACTTGAGGCCTGGCTGTAGGTGACACAGAGTCGAATGGCTGAGCTAAGGAGCCCCAACTTTCCCTCCACCACGTTATTCCATGCAGGCATTGAGAAAACTCTAATGCTGGAAAGGGATTATACCACACTTCCTCTAAGCCTGTGGTCCTTAACCTCCAGGCCATGGCCAGGTACCGATCCATAGCCTGTTTGGATAAGGGCTTTGCATCACTGCCTGAGCTCTGTACCACCCCCACCTCAAGACACGCCTTGGGCAAGTTACTTAACTTCTCTGTTTCAATTTCTTTATGAAGGGAATCAGATAAAGATATCTCTTAATGTTCTTTTGAGGACAGGAAGCTTGCTACAGCATCATGTTAATATAATACTAATGATGACAATACTATGTGATGCCTTGTCCAACAGTGCTCAATGGTATAATCATGTTACTATTTTTACTGCTATTACCAGTGCCATGACACAGGTAAGAACAGGAGGCTAAGCGAGCACAGAAGAGCAGGACCTAACCCAGGCTGGCAGTCATGGGAGGCTTTGCAGAGAAGGTGATGTCAGGGTTGAGAATGAAAAGACGAGAAGGTGTTCGCCAGGGGAAGATGCATGGCCGGACAAACCGGACAGGAGGAACAGCATGTTCTAAAATACCCAAAGAAAAACAGGAAACCAGATTACATGGACAGTGACTATCAATGACATAGCAGGAGCTGGGCTGTCATGACAGGTAAGAGAGTGAAGTGACAACAAATGAGGGATGGGAGGCAAGAGAAGTGGCTTTTCAAAGCTGTGGGAAGGGGAAGGTGTGACAAAGACAGGGCTGGAGCTGGAGGAGGCTGGAGCCTGATGGAGGGCGATGTCTGAGCTCAGGGGAGAGGGCCGGACGCAGAAACCAGAGCAGGTGTCAGTCCTGACAGTGGGAGACACCTTTCCATGGCAGTAGGCGTGAAGTGGGTGAGAAGGATGGGGTCGGGCTGGCTGGTGGGCTGTGGGGACAGGAACCAAGACGTGGAGGGGAGGACTGCTACAGGAGAGAAGTGGCAGCACCTGGTAGGTGAGGCGGGCAGGGGCTCCCTGGGGCTGGGGAAGGGTGACCGGGTAGGGCCGGCCAGCGGAGGGTGTCCTCCTCTGCTCCCAGCCTGAATGGAGCAGGGGTGGACAGAAGAGGTGCTGGGCAAGGACAAGGGGCTCAGTGGAGGAAATGGGAGGAAAGAAGAGCAGGTCGAAGCATCTAGAATGGGAAGGGAGAGGTGGAGGAAGGAAAGAGCCCGCCCTCAGGGGCGATGGAGAGGAGCACTCGGGCCATTTCAGGCTGTGGCTCTGGCCCTGGGCACCTCCCAGCCCAGCTCTCACCTGTGCTGAGCAGATCTAGGCCACCCACAGAGGACCCTCAGGCAGGGGGTAAGGCAGGCAGGAGAGCCCGCTCCTCCCTCTCCAGCCCACCTGGGCCCTCCTTCCCCTCCATCTGGCCAGCTGCACATGTCCCTTGGAAACATTCCACTTGTGTCCTTGCTAATGACAAAGACCCAGACAAGCACTCACTTTTCAAAGTGTGTTGGCTCATTTCATTCAAGAAACTTTATACGTTAAGAAACATTTATTCACTTATTAAAAAAACTTTCATTACCTTTGGGGTATGCAGCTCACAAAATTCCTGGTAATCACATACCTCTGTCTATCGCTACCAACATGCTAATTTTTACGAAATCCCCTTGAAACACAAGATATAGTCTTTACAAAACATTGATGGGCTGCCACTTTTTTTCAATTGAGATATCTTGATATGCATTTAGGCACATACTAAGTGTCATCCAAAACAGCCAATTTCCCTTAAAGATTTTGGAGGAGAAATTAATTCAATATTCAGCAATCTAGATGAAAGAGACATAACTACATCTGATCAGTAACCAGCTTTTAAAAAAGCTATAAAATCTTTATGTTCCTATTCCAAAATTTTCACCAGGGGATGCTATTCTAACTATACATTGTTAAAAATCATCACAATGGGGTGATAATCATAAATAATTTGATACGGAAAAATTTCATTTAATTGTATATTTTCCCTCTATATGAAATAAAGAGAATTTTCACTTAACAGTTTAGAAAACTACATTGAAGAGAATGAACTTCCATACCTGGTACTGGGCGAGGACATCCAGCACTGTTTTTTGTGGTTCTTCCTTGCAGACTGCCTCAGGTTGAACATTTTGCTGCTAATATTTTTAAAGTAAATAGTTAATGCTTTACTTTTGTAAGAGCCAAATTGAACACTGGGGGAAAGAACTTATTATTTATCTATTTGAACAGTTTTTATTTTTCACCAATTTTTCAAAGGGTTTCAGAAGTCTTAATCTAAAGCAGAGATAGAATAAAAATTCACATTAATGTTAAAATGAAAATGGTAACTGCCAATTAAGAAAGGGGGCAAGGAAAGAATTTATTGTATCTGAAGAATATAGGTCTAGAGTTTTGTACCAAAAAATGAATACAAAACTTCTCTGAATTCTCTACTATGTATGCAAAATGGGAAGTAAAGTGCTCACTGTCCAATGAAGCAAGCATACAAATTCAAGAGAGATTTTCTTGAGCGTGAGTTTAAAGAACTCCACAGTATATGATAAATTTAAATCTTTTTCCTTAAAATGGTAAGTTTTAAGATATTTGGCAACTAGCAATTAATACTACTTACATTAATGAAATATGAAGGTTTTGGTTCATATGCATAAAGAACAGTATTATCATCATCATAAGCAGGTATTCGAGTTCTTATCTGGGGAAGATTTATTGACAAATTAAAAGGAAAGATGAAAAATAGAACTAAAAGGTTGAGGGCTTCAACTTCACTTTCAAGAGCTCCAAAGGCCTATTTGTGACATCAAAGGACCTTTGCTCATAGTTAATACTATGACTACATGAAAAGATGTATTTGCAAAAATGTTGCCTCATTAACCTAACTACACTTAAGGTGCTGTTTCCATTGAGCTTAACCCTTAATGTACTTCAGGGTAAAAAGACTAGTCTTCTAGGACAAGAACTGCTGTAAAAGCAAATATTTCTAACCATGAATAAAGAACTAAATGTTACATGTTTTGATTTTAAATAATTTAACAGTGCCACTCTGTGGACAAGATAGGAAACATTTAAGCACCTATTTTTTCTTGATAAATCAATTTCTAGGTCACCTCGAAACTTTTTGGGGGAGTAAGTCAGGGTATAACTAAGTAAACATAGAGTAGATAACCATTACACTTCAGAATAATAACTCTTTAAGAATAAACTATAGAAATAATTTTAAAATAAACATACTTGATAGCCATGTATGTCTTTGTTTCAAAATATATGATACAAATCACCTGAATTAGCCTTGCACTGATTAAAGAACCAAAATAACATGGAATTTGGCTATAGATTAGTACCACCTTTACCCTTTGTATATAGTGCCTTATGCTTTTCAAAGTGCTTTCACATAATTATGTCAGAGAAAAATGACTCTTGGTAGGCAGTTTATATTCTCTCCAAAGACTTCTGAAAAACTTTGAGGATGATAGAAGTTAAGAGAATTGCCTAGACCAGCGGCCCCCAACCTTTTTGGCACCAGGGGATGGTTTCATGGAAGACATGATGGGGGGTTGGGGGGTGGTGAGGAGCTCAGGCGGTGATGGGTGGCCACGGACCGAGGCCCGGGGGCTGGGGGCTGCAGGCCTAGACTACTTAGGTAGCATGAATATCCATTTCCTTATGTAACTGAGTAAATGTGTTTTCTGTTAAGCCAAATTATATATAGTTTAATAATTTATATTTTGATTCAACTTCAAGGATTAAGAAACATAGCAGAATGTAGCAGAAATGTAAAAACAGCACATCCACTTTGAAAAACTATTGGCAAGCTCTTATAACACTGAATTTACATGAACTTCATAATCTAGCAATTCGACTTCTGAGTATTTACCCAGAAGAGATTTAAGTACGTGTTCACAAAGAAACTTATACATGAATGGTCATAGAAGCTTTATACATCACTGTCAAAATTCATAACAGAAAATTCACTTATGAACTATGTATTTCATTACATGAAATTAAAGTCAATTTACAAAAGAACTATAACAATGAAAAGAACAAAGACAGATTTTCAACTTGAAATACAAACCACATCAACTTCACTGGAGCCGCTAGACATCTTTTTTGTGCAACAGGAGAAACTCCACTTCCTCTGAGTTGGGCCTAATTATTTTTAAGCTTGCTGGAGGATTTATTTGTGAAACTGCTTAGTCACCTAAGACTGGTAAACCTTCTACTCCTGAAAAGCAACGCATAAAAAAGTTACTTCACACACTTGCTACCCTAATAACCTTAATATGGATATGCTCTCAGAATGCTAACTTGAATTGAGTTTTGGTTGAATTTTAGAGAGTGACAAAATAAGAATTCTTCCATGAGCAATTTAGATTAAGTCTTTAAGAACAGAAGGGCCATGTTGCCCATGACTAGGAGTAAGAATCAAATCAAACCCAATTCCAAATTGTGGAGTGAACACTTCATAAAGTCTACAGGGTAAATGCTGGAAACAAATGAACAAGAGAATATGATGGCTAACTGCCTTTGTAAAGGAGCTCAAAAAGGCTCTTTACTTAGGGAGGCAACCTACATGCCTCCAAAACGTGAGCCAGGAGTCTACTTCAGGTCCGGCCCCATCACTATGTGGACTGGGCAGATCACTATAGACACCACCACCTCATCTGCCAGGTGAAAACCAGTGCATTATCTCTAAGGTCCATTTCAGTTCTTATTAGCTAAATTTCATATAAAACCTAAATAAATGGATGTGAAATGTAAGCCAAAACAATCCAGAATTAGGAAGGTTCCATTATGGCTCTGAGTCATTTAACTATGGAACTAGAAAAAGACATTGACTACAATATTGGATTACATCCTGCACTAGAGATTTGCTTTGAACGCCTGCATCACAGTTACTGGGAGGGGCATGTTAATGAAAGAGTTAATTCACTTTATCCACCCTGAGCCAGAGCAGTAATGAGAGGCACAATTAAGGGACTCAGGTTTCATCTCTTTCCTGTTTCCCTTTCGTTCTATGGTGGACATATAATGACCACAGGCCCAAAAGAGAGAAACCAAAAGGGGATAAAGAAGACGGGGGAATTAACTCTTGAGTTAGATAAATGCAGACTAATTTTGTATAAAATTTTCAAGTTATAAAATATCTCCAATTTGAGCTGTAGCTTCAACCAAATTTTTCTTTTTAAACTATGTTTTTTCCTGATTATAAAACTAATACAAGCTATGAGTTATTAAAATGTGGTGTATTCATACAAAGGAAGACTCACAGGAGTGAGAATAAACCAACTAATGCTGCACACAGCAAGGATAAATTTCACGACCATAACCTTGAGTTAAAAAAAAGCCCAACACTAAAAGAGAATGCAGTGTATGATTCAATTGATATAAAACTCAAAAATAGGCAAGAGTAGTAGTAATCTATGGTGGAAAAAGTCTTGCCAAACCAATACCTCTACATATACCGCAGTCACTTTAACAATTCTTAGTGTCCTATCTTGTAAATATGTCATGATTTATTAAACCAGTCCCCAAGTCATAGATATTCAAGTTTTGCTCTTATAAAGAACACTATAGAACAGTCTTGCACTTATACACGTAGTTTTATAAGATAAACTCCTAGAAGTAGAAACAATGGGTCTGTGCCCACATTTGAAAAGTCTCCTCTACTTCCCCAGGAAGGATGTTGAAGCCAGCCACATGTTCTATAACACACTAAGGAAGTAGTCTGCTGGCCCTACATACAGTTTTAAAACCAGAACAGATAATAAATAGTACCAAATAACTTTTTGGCATCAGATGATTAAATGACTTTTCTCCTTTATCTACTGATGCAACATGTTAATACATTTCTTAACATTCCTAGGGTGAGGGATCCACCTGATCATGAAGACCAGTGTTCAATTTGTTGGTGTTTCATTTAGAAATTTTCTGCACCTCTATTTCTAAGATCTTATAATACATTAGTGAGATGGCATGTTTCTCACAATTAATGGGGCAATATTGATACATTATTAACTCTTGGGATTAAAATTTCTCTACAACATCAATTGGGAAGACTTTCAACTATTTCTGTGCTCTGAAAAAGTTTATATCACATTAGAATTTCTGTGCTTTAAAGGTTTGAAAGCGTTTATAAATTTGGTCCCAGTTTTTGTAACATTTTCTAAGTTCTTCCATGGTTACTGATCTATTCAAATTATCCTTTTTCTTGAGTTGTTTTGACAAATTCTTTTTATCCAGAAGGATTATCATTTCATCATAATTACAGAATTTTGAGCAAAATCACAATTTAAAATCATTCACTATTTCTACCTTAATTTGAACCTTTCTCTTTATTCAAATTAGGTATTCTATCTAGTTAATTTATTGACAACTCTGTGGGGTAGGTTCTACTACTATCCCCACTTTCCTTATAAGAAAACCGAGGCAAAGAATGTTTAAGTAATTTATCCAGGTCTCATAGCTAGTAAGTAGTGCAGCTGGCCTCCCCATTCCATGCTCTTTACTTCTCCATTATTATAATTACCTGAAATCCCTTCTATACCAATAACACAATAAAATTCAAACTCCTACTATGGTCTGCAAGGTCTTTACATAATCAGGACCCCACCCACCTCTCAGAGGTCACCACTTACCACTTGCCCCCTTACTCTAAGCCTAAAATATGTATCTGCCCTTTTGCAGACAAAGTTTGCCAACAACTGTTGCACCCCCTTACATTCAGACAGTTCCTTATTTGGATTAATTACACTGTTGCCCAATCTTGGCTGTAGTTAGACACAGAAGCAAATGTGCATTAAGCCTGCCACTGGACTCTCAACATTTTTACTTCTGTGGCACATTTACAAATCAACATCGATCTTGCATTCTTTGAGCCTTTTGCTCCTGTTAAATCCTCCATCCACAATACCCTGTTATCTCTCCACCTAGGAGAACCTATTCAACTTCAAGGCTTAATTCAAGCCCAAAAGTAAAGGTGCTATGTTAGTGATCACCCCATCCAGACATGACACTGCTTTCCATGAGCTATGAGAACACTCACTCTTTAATACCATTAAGGCAACTGTCAAACATATCTAGTTACATGAAAGGCAGCTCCAAATAGCATTAAGACCTTAGGATTGTGGCCAGAATACCTGGGTTTGAATCCCACCTCCCCCACTTATTAGCTATGTAAATAAGTTGGACAATTACTTAACTTCTCTCTGCTTGTGTTTGGTTTTTTTTAAGGCTGTAAAATGAAGATGATAATAGTACAAACCTCATGGAGTTATGAGGATTAAATGAATTAATATGCCAAGTGCTTAGAACAAAGCCTGGCAAGATAGAAAGGGTGCCCACTGTTGGCTGCTATTATTATTTAGGTATTCACCACATCCACCCAGCAGAACTATGTATCATGGAGCACATAGACAACAAACCTTCAGGATCATAACATGTAATTTTCATTCATATTGCACCTGTACATTGCAGATATAACAACCCTTTCTTGTAAACAAATTTTTACATCTTTTAAGTATCAGGGAATGATGCAAAGAACAGGGCTTTGGTCAAAAACACTTGAATCCAAGTCTAAATTGCAAAATTTGCCATTTCACTTTAGGCAGATATTTAACCTCTCTGTGCCTCAATTTTCTAACCTGTAAAGTTGGAATAACATCTACTTCATAGGGCTATGTAAGACTAAATGACACAGTTAAGCTCTCAGCATCATGCCTGGTTCACAGCAGGCACATCATAAATTCTAGCTCCTTTTCACTTCTTCCCACAGGGTTAATAATTACAGGTTTACAACATTTTCTTAGAACTCAACCAAGACTAGATTGTGCAAATCTTGTGCAAAATTAATTAATTTCATTTTTAAATCCAAAATCCTGCAATGAGTTTATTTGAATGGAACTCACTTATATTTTACGATAGAAATCTACAGTCTCTCTCTCTCTTTTTTTTTTTCTGACAGAGTCTCGCTCTGTTGCCCGGGCTAGAGTGGGTGCTGTGGCGTCAGTCTAGCTCACAGCAACTGCAGACTCCCGGGCTTAAGCGATCCTACTGCCTCAGCCTCCTGAGTAGCTGGGACTACAGGCATGTGCCACCATGCCCGGCTAATTTTTTCTATATATATTTTTAGTTGGCCAGATAATTTCTTTCTATTTTCAGTAGAGACGGGGGTCTCGCTCTTGCTCAGGCTGGTCTCGAACTCCTGACCTCGAGCGATCCACCCGCCTCGGCCTCCCAGAGTGCTAGGATTACAGGTGTGAGCCACCTCACCCGGCCTAAATTCTTGACAAGAACAAAAAGACATCTTTTTTTTTAAGAAACATTTTTTAGACATTTAAAGACATTTTCAAAAGTCATGAGAAGATTTGTTCTCGAGGCATTCACTTGCCATCAACTTATCAGATAAGGAACAGTTCACGATGAGGGTTGAAAACGGCGTTTCACCCCAGGACCACTGTAAGGAATACATAGCAAAAGAGGGCAGATTACAACACCTGGACCGCCCCAATTTGTTTAAACAAAACAGTATGTTAATATACTTTCTAAATCTTCTGGCGCGACTCTCAAAGGCAGCCCTTCAATTGTCCACATCAAACTTTAGAGACTCCAATGTCTGCCAGATGGCGGATAACGCGGCCAAAATTGTCTTCCATCGCCCAGCAACCTGCTGCAGGCAGACGGGAGACTCAAAACTGCATCTAGCCCATGTCCCGCTATACAAAACACCGTGCAGAACAGTTGCTTACAAAATCACTCTCTGTAAATCTTAAACCAGTTTGCCACTTCATGTTATAAGACCCTAGAGCAGTTCGAACTCAAGGAGAGCCGGGTAGGAGGGAGGGAAGCGATCCCCCACAGACTAAAGCAGAGCCTTTTCTATCAAACGACCAGACAGCGGGTGGGCTGCACAACACCCCCACATTTTTTTTCTTCCCCTTCCCTTATGTATTTACAATAAAACAGCGAGGCTGCACTATCTGTCTTTGATCAAACCCGGTTACCTTCAAAGCCTCAAAATCTGTCTCAATCTCACAGGATTTTATATGAATCAACTCGCGAGTTCGTCCATTCTTTAAACACAAAACTCTATGAAAGTCAGAGTCTGGCTCCTTCCTCGCCCTCCCACCCGCCTCCACCAAGAGAAAGGCTGAAAAAGGATCAACTCGTCCCAGAAAGTCAGCACCAAGCACCTAATAAATTGCCAAATCTCAAAAGCTCACACGTTCTCGCATCCCGGAGACTCGTGGGAACCACTCAAATCACCTCACCTCAGCGCGGCGGCTGAAATCTGAAGCCTCACTCGGCCCCTCAAAGCAAATCCCCTCTCCCCACAGAAGCCCTAATCGTTAAGCCAAATCGCTTAAAAGGGATGTGCTCCCCAACTCGTACTCGCCCGCACATCTGAGTCAAGAAAGTTCAAGGTGAGTAAAAAGTACGGTTGGACTTACCTACTTCGGTGCCAGAGTCCGCCACGCCGCCCTCTGGAGGCTCGCGGTAATCCGGCTTCCCCTCTCAGCCACGGCTGAAACCGTTATGGCCTCTCTGAAACTATTCGCGCGCCAAAAACCCCGCCTGACCTCGCGGCGCACTTGTCGCGAGCCCAAAAGGTGCCTTGACCCGGGCGTAAACCACAGAGCGCCCCTGGCGTCCGAGTTCCCACCGGCAGGGCCGCAGGCAAGACTGCTCCGTTGACCAATCAACGACCGCCTACGGACGCGCGCGCTGTTGACCGGCCAATCCCGTGGGCGTCCGCACGGCCTTTGGGGGCGGGGCGTTCCTAAGGAGACAGCTGTGGGGGCGGTGCCTTGCTCGGATTGGAACTGGGCGCTAGGCGCCAGAGGTGCAAGCCTTGCACACGGAGAGGTTTCTGTGGCTGCGCAGGAGCGCCAGCATGTATGCGCGACTCTTCTAGTGGCAGTGGTGGATCAAGGATGCAGCGGTTAGGTGCGTGACCTCCCCAGTGTCGCTGTGATCCCGCCCTTCCCGCCTCTCCTTCTGATGCATCCGAGACATCGACGTGGACTGGGTTCCAGGTGTGAACGCCAGTGCTTTAATTTGAATTGGGCGGGGCTTAGCAGTTGCTCTGAGCGTGGTGGTCTGGTAGGGACACAGGGAAAGTTATTTCCAGTCATCAACAATTACAGGTTGTAGTGGAGAACTAATACAGACCCTGGAGCCAGATTTGGTGAGTTTGAACCCCAGCTCCAACACTTAGTCGCCCTATGGCCTTGGGCAAGCCAAGTAACCGGTCTGTGTTTCAGTTTCCCAATCTGTAAAATGGGCACAATATGGGGAATACATGAGTTCGTGTATGCAAAGTACTTAGGAAAAGTACGTACTTGGCATAGAAGTTTGCTATATAATAAAGGCTACATGACATTATCTAGTGGCATATTGTCTTACATATATCGAGTCTGTGCATCTTGGGAAGGAGGCACAGTCTGAGTAATTATCAGAAGCAAAGCAGGTAGATATTCCAAACTAACGCCATAAATCTTTTCCTGGCCCAGAGAGGAACTACAAGGAAGTATACTGGATGTCGGAAATGCATTGTTTTTCCTTTCAAATATGAATCTAGATTAGAGCCTTTTATAGTACATGTTGTTTTAGTTTGTACTTTTGCCATAACAGATCTCTCCTTTATGTCCAGTTGCCTATAAAATACTTTCTGAAACCTCAAGAATGAGAAACTGGTTGTTTAATTGCAGTCACGTTTATTTGCAGTTTCTATACACACTTTCTAGGTAATCAAACTTTTCTGATACATTTTTTTGAGGGGTTCACAATGAAACTGTCACCATTTTTACTAAAAATAAATACAAGACTTAAAGTGTTGCACAGCTCTAAAATATACAAAGGCTTGGATTGAATGTAAACGTTGAAAACATCTTACAAAAGAAACAATCTTTGCAACAATTTAAAAAGTTCATATTTACAAATATTACAAAAATACAAAATGGATGCAAGTCCACAAACCATTGTCTTTTCGGCCAGCATGAACTGGTTCTAGTACCAAAATAATTATACTGTAACCTTCTTCATTGTTTTAAATCTTGTTTATGATCTAGTTCTCTTAAGTACCACCACTGCAGCAAACATACTGACCTTTGGCAAGAGCAAACAGCATGTTTTGTTTGCTACAACTAGTCCATGTCCTCTACTTGGCCAAAAACAAAACAAAACCAAAAAAAAAAAAAAATGAAAAGAAAGAATAAAAAAAAGGAAAAAAATTCCCCCCCACAACATAGACATGATAGACATGTTGCATAAACATAAAAGAACATAAAATTAGCATCAGTGCAAACAACAGAAGAAAAGTTCAGATTGATGTTCTTCACAATACCTAACATGTGTGCCCTGCTTCAAGATGGCAGTGATGATAAAGACAGCCCTAAATCTTGGTCTTGTTTGCTATGTAATAAAGCCATGTAGAATATTCCAGATTACTAAGGAATTTCTTGCTTTTTCTCAGTTTGTTGCTCAATACTCTTTTACACAGTGAATTTAAATTCCATCTCTATTTGGGTTTTTTTTTAAATCTATGAAATATAAAATAGAGAAACTCTGCTATAGACTTTTAGAGTAAACAAAATAAGTAAAACTATATTATAAGGGTTAGTTTTGTGATCATTACATATAGAAGGTATCTCATTGCCTCACAATTCAAGTCAATATGTATTTTAAAATATACATGGTACCCTTACTTAAATTAATGTCAATAATAACAAGGTGACATTTTTATTAAAGCCAATTCATGTGTTTTCTATTCAAGATTTAGAATCACTTTTAAAGTCCACATACCTTTCTTCACGCTTAAAAAACCCCTAACTACACAAAAGCCATACTGCAAACGAACTGCTTTTATGAAAATTACAAAAGATCACCTATTGTGACTGGAAATGATGGTTTATTATCACATTTGTCTAAAAACTTTATTTTTAAAATTTTGTAAAGTGTACTTTTCAAAGCATGAGTCAGATTTATTCATGTTCCCATGTGGTGTCAAACCATGCTGGTTTTCTTAACTAATGGGTTCCAATGAGAAATGATGGTCCATTTTTTCAAACCCCAAAACATTTTTCTTTTAATAAAAAGTGTAACACTTTGTAAATGTTCAAACCCTTTACCAGGTAGCTTATCTATCCCCAGCACACACACACACACACACACACACATATATGCACACACACACACACACACACACTCTTTCTCTCTCACTCTCTCCCTCCTCCTCTACCCCTCCACCCCCAGCACCCAATTTACATACAAGGATGACAAGAAATTTAGTAACACAATTTGATAGTGAAAACAAATAGTAGACGCCAGACTTTTTTTTTCTTTCAAAACAAACAAAACACCAACAGCAATCAGATTCTCTAACTTCTTAAATCTGTAGCATTTTAGAAAGCATTTCTATTGAAAGACAGTATCTTCTTAGACCAGGCTTCCTCCTTCATTTTGCATGAATTAATCCCAAACCACAAACCCCCTTTCACACCTCCTACTTTCCCAACTACCACTTGCATAAGCTTAAAGGCAGCTGCTTGTCAATTTCTTGGTAACCTTTGTATGTTCTAGCATTCTAATCACATTCTAGTCTTTTATAGGTCAGATCCCTTCTTAGTTCTCTCTACTTTCTACCTCTCCCATTCAAAACCTATTCTAAGTACATAGCTGCTTATATTTCTGACATTTGATTCCAAACAGCATCAGTTCATGTTAAAATCAGAGGTGTAAAAACCATTTGCAGATTTCAACTTGTAGCTCATCTTTTTTCAGTTTTAAGACAAGAAAATTCAAGTAATTTCAAGTAATTCAGCTTGTTTCCCTGCTTTCATTTTACCAGAGCACTTGCCCTGACATTTCCTCTCCCACCCACCACCCTCCCCTTTTGCCATCAAGCAGATACTATAGTAAAACCAGACAAAAACTCAGTTGTATGTAGCATTGTGAACCAGAGCTGTTCCCCATTCCCAGTTTAACAATGAATATAAATAATGCATATACACATACCTATTTCCCAACTACATTGTTCACAGTGTCATTTCTGTTAACTTTTAGGTAGCATGAATCTCATCAGCACAGAGAGAAAGCTTCACTGAAAACTCATTACAGGTACTTACTGATAAATCAATAGCTCTGTGGCATGCTTAGGTTTTATTTTTGTTAGTTTAAGAAGCTGGAGCTAATTGCTAAACTGTTTAAGGAGTTTAAAGATCATAGTCATTAGATTATGACTGTTTACCTCCCCAGTAGCCTAATATAAAACATAATCTAAAATTAACTACTGTTTTCCCTACTCATTCTCTTTAAAGCAATCCATCGAAAAAATTAAAGTCTAAAAGACACTGTCAAATGCTGTTGTTCAGGACTTTGTGTTGAGAATGATGACTTCTCTCATTGATTGAAAAAAAAGCATGCTTTTCATTCTGTCCAAATTACCATGTGGCAAATCACAGCCATGAGTTGCTATTTTGCTTGTTTGGTGCTGCAATTTGTCACAAAAATCATTAGGTCTGAATTCATTATTTTAAATTAATCACGTTTCAGTATATGACCTCAAGATTTCCTTTATTTCACCAGTTTAAAATTCATATTTGAGATTTACCACTCAGAAATCATATTGGTGGACATTTAAATATGGTATTTGATATGAAAATGGTATTCACAGAATACAGTTATTACACTTTATTTTTGTGTGTTCTATAAACAGTTGGTGTGCGGTAGATAATTGACCACATGTCCACTCATCATTGATAAATCTATTTACACATTTTTATCAAAAATATGGTATGTACATATGTGTAGTTCTTTCTTCTAAATTTTGCTTTAGTTTGTTTTAATGTAAAAAAATACCAAACCTCCAGAGTAATTTCATCTTCTTAAAGAATCATGACAGTGAGGGCTTTATTTTCTGAATAGGCAGCTCTGGGAAAACTTTTTCTAAGTTTCAAGAAAATTAGACATTTTTATATTCTCTATTATCACAAGGAATGAGATTGGGTAAATCAAACTATGCTAAAGAAAAACATGAAAGACAGTACAGCTACTTAAAACATGGCAACTAATCAAGAATCAATAAACCACTTTCTGTTTCCCCAGCATATACTGTATTTAGAAATTCATTGCTAAGCAGTGATGCTACCCCATCATGTTGCAACTTCTCCCAAGTCCTCTGTCCCATTCCTACATCCTCATATAACTAAGGGTTTTGGCATCTGACAGGCAGCCGGGCACAGGCAGCCTATGTTGAGCTCTGGGAGGAGCGGTCGTCGTGTGGGCTCCCGTCAGAATTTTCTGTCTCTCCCTCAGAGATAGCCTGCATGGGCGTGTTGTACAGCCGGCAGCGGACACTGTAGCGGCTGCTGCTGGCCACGGGAGGGGCCCGGGAACGTCCAACCCTTGCTGATGCTGAGGTGGCAAAGTTCTTCGAGGAAAATCCTTCTGCATTAACTCGTGGGGAGCACGGAGAAAGTGGGGACAATGCCTCAGCCCCAGGTGAACCCTGGTGGGCATCTTCAGTGCTTTGAGGGGACTCTGCTGTGAGCTCCCCAGGAGGTTTGGGCAGGATGGGACTCTTCAGGATCTCAGTGGCAGACATGCGGTAACTGGAATCCGAGCGACTGCCTTTCTTGAGGAGTAACAGCTTAAACTCTTCGTTTGATGTGTTGGACTTTTTGGCATTTCGGTAGATGAGACCAGGTGACCTCTGGCTGTTGGCGGTTGTCACATTGCTGCTGGGTGAAGTGATGGAACTGGTACTGCTGCTATTACTGCCAGGGGGAATTCTCGATTTGCTTCGAATAGACATGTCCCCAGAATCTTTTCTTCCAAGTACTTTCCTCTTGGATCTTTTGAAAAAAGGAAAAAATGGGGCAAAAATCTCAGTCCACATACATTTTTATGAAGCTAAAAGTATTCAGCCACATTCACACATAGATCTATTTAAAGAGCATTTTGAGGGCATGTGTATGAGAGGGTACTAAGCATTAGGGCTGTAGAGGTGAGGAGTAAGATACATCCCTTGCCCTTGTAGCACTCATAGCCTGAGGAAATTCTCTGAGAACCAGTGGACATAAATTAGGTTCCGGAGATGATAGTTTCAGAGAATGGCTAATGTGGAGGCTAGAAGTTCTAGATGAGGACTTACTGGGATATTTTGCAAGAGTTAAGAAACTATACTGCTATCTGACTTCCCATTACAGTGGGGTGAAGGACTGTAGCTTTTCTTATCAGATCTATCTCTGCAATACAGATGAAATGCTCTGATGTCTGGGATTGGCTTCCAAATAACACCAGAAGGAGCAAGTGTGAGTGGGACAGGATTGGCCATAGTTTGATGGTTGATAGGCCTGGGTGATGAATATGTGGGGAGGAAACAGACTATTCTATTTTTAAAATTCTTCCATATAAAAAATTAATTAAATGGCTTTTTAAATAAATCAGTCTATCTTTGGCTACAAATACCATTTCCCATAGCTAACTAGGAACATCAATAGCATATTAAGCAGTAAGCAAATTCTCTGTGAGGAATTGAAATCCTAGACCATCTCTGGAGCTCTTAAAAACCTTTGTATACTGTAAGTTCTCAAGAAAAAGAATTCTTGTCACTGTGATGTAAATAAACAAGTAAAAAATAAGTAAAACCTACCCAAATGCAAATCTAAGATTACCAAACTCAATAAGTTACTGAACCTCGACATCCATCATTATACTATTGATCTTCTTTGATAAATAAGCAAGCATAAATTCAGCTACTCTTCACATGACTCGGTTCGTTGGGAAGTGTTGGCAACATGCTCTATCACCAACTTAAAAATCCATACAACAGAGAAAATTTGAGCTTTGCAACTGGAGACCAGCCTGATTTGGGGTCCCTGAAACCTCTGTGGTTGATATATTGCATATGCCAGGGTCTCATACTCCAATGGGACAGGGTTTTCAAGCTAACATTTGCTTCTAGCATCTACCATATTCTAGACACAAAAATATGTTTTTATCATTAAAATCAAATATGTGAGCTATAGGTATTGCCATGTACAGTAAGGGACTAGGTCCAGAGGTTTTAATGTATTCAAGACTGCATAGAAAGTGGCAGAGTTGGGATTCAAATCCAGTTCTTTCTAACTCCATTACATACATCCTGGCACTGTTCCAGACACTAGCATTTGGTTCTTTGCTGGTAAGTTTTTGACTCATTACATGGCATTTTAGTAATTTTTCCTGAGGTTGAGGATACAGTGTAGGGATGAGGGAAATATAATTGGAGCTTAGACTAGACATAAGGGTGAAGGAAAATAAGCTAACGATCCTTCACTCTCTGAGAAAAGAATTGTGCCTGCTAAGGTATACACAGAAGGTGTTTCTCATTGGCTCCTTTAAAAAGAAGTTGTTGAACAGCAGTGCTCCTTCTTTATGAGAGAACCACATCAACAGACAGTGGCATTCTCCTATAAAAAGTAGAATCCCAGGAGAGAATGATTGTAAGCTGCTTACAATGAATTTGCTCCAAAAATGATAACTTTATGAGGTAGAAAAGACAGTCCTCCCGTTCTGTCCCTTGAGAGTTCCATCTAGGTCCCCAAGGCCTAGTAGAAGAAGGCAGTTGTATTTGTGAAGGGTGCAGGCACATCATGATCTATGAGATCAGTTGGATATGAGTTCAGTCTCCAAGGGCTAGTTTTTGCTTTGCTCTTTGGTTACTAGCTATAAGGAGTATTCTTACAAATATGGACCATTAATCATGAGGGTGCATACGAGCAGATGAGGGAGTGCTCATTCACAGCATGGACCCAACACTGTCCTGGAAAAGCAACCCAGAGAACATCCCCTATTAATTGAATATGGGCATTAATTTTGGAGATGAAGGCCAGTAATATTAAGTTTAAAAAAGAGAAAAAAGGTAGCAATTATTAGTTGTTCTGAGCTATGGAATAGACAGGTACATAAACTGTCTGGTCTCAAACTTGGGGCTCTGATTGTTTTGGTGAATCAACTTATGTTTGTCTCTGCTAGTGTATAATTACAGCTTTGATCATATTTTTTAGGCTCAAGAAATTATTTAAAAGTCAGAGATTTGAGCTTCCACTCCAAGTCACTTAACCACAAATTGTTTTCACATAAAAATTTATTCGAGGATGTCTTTCCTGGGGAAAAATACAACATCTTCCCTCAGCAGTTCTTATGAAAGTCTCTAATAGAGGTCTAACTATATATAAAGACTTCTGTCTGCCAACTTGCACATAAGTCTACCAGTTGGATTTAGAAAAAAAAATTCTTTGCTTGCTTTTGTTTTTGCTGAATATATTATCAGTATGGAAGGCTTTCCTGTATTTGCATTTGATGAGAAGCACTTTAAGAAGCAAAACCTTTGTTGTGCCTTCTGTTTGGGGGGACTTGGTAATGCTGCCTCACCTGTGAATGACTGCGAATAAATCCTCAGTTGTTCGAGGTTTGTTGGGAGACACAAACACCCCCTCCGCTTCAGCTTGAGAGTCTTTACTAGGTGATGAAATGATGGAGTCATCGCTCAGTGATGATTCTTAAAATAAGAACAGAAGCATCTTTAAGAGGAATTTACTCATCACACTACTGTGCTTCACTGACTCAGGGGACAAACAAATTAAAATGAAAGAGATCTGCCAAAGCTTAGTCCCTCAATGACAAAAGCTTTTATCTCAATTGTTTTAACAGCTGAAAAGAAATAGTGGAGGGAAACCAACACCCAGGGCTGTACATTATTATGGGGAATGTAAGAAAGAAAAACTCCAGGAAGTGCCAAGAGACACATTTCCATTGTGACAAAAGGTATCAATGACTGACCTTTCAGTGAAGCCTCATCCACACTTCCTTGGGTCTCCTCTGCTCTGCTGTTACCAGAGGCACTTTTGGCTGAAATACCTGAAGCAATATTTTCCTGCTCAGAACATTTTTCAGGGAGTGAATTTGCAGGTGATATCTCTGATTCATAGCTGATATTCCCAGGCACTTTGTCGTGGTGGCAGCTCATAACAAGTTGATGCTTAAGTTGATTGCTTATGTCTGTTGCTCTAGTTGGTGAGTTTGACTGAGATGTGATTACATCCACAGATTCCAGTTGTGCAACTTCCTCCTGACCTACGGAGGACGCCTTCTGTACCTGTTCTAGGGTTCCATCTGGACCAGCTCCATGTTGTATTATTTTACCATCCAAATCATTTGGGCGGGTAGCAGAGACCCTCTGAAATCCTTCGTTGGAAAAATCACAGTTTTTACTTGGTGTGCTTTCTGGAATACGCTCACTCTCTGTGTGTATTTGGTCCTTTGTGACATTTGAATCCAGAAGATTGCTACCAGCTGAGGGTGTGGTTTCTGGATTGCAATGATTCTTCACATCAAATGTAGTGTTTTTTTCTAAATGTAGTTTATCTGGCCCCATATCAACTGCAGAGGAGTCTAAAAACGACAGTATGGTGTCTTCAGTGGAGTACTGACGTGATATTGATTTCTTCACTGTATGTGGCCTAATCTTACCCGGAGACAAGGCAGCCATTGTGAGAGTGCTTTCCTCTAAGTAGGGGAGATCTGTATTGTTGCCTTGTTTTTGCTTCACTTCTTCAGACTTATTGATGGACCTAAGGTTAACAGATTTCAGGACTGTTGGTGTAATTGCAAGGGACGGTGGAGGATTAGACCTCAGTGTTTCTCCTACTGTGTTCTGCTTATTATGAGTGAAAACATGCAATGGATGACGGTGGTGGAATGGTTTGTTCAAGACATTATGAAGAGCACTTAGGTCAAGATGGGTAGGAGGTATAATTGGAAGTTCAAGATCTTTACTCAGTGATATAGTTCCATCTTTTAAAGAGGGTTGCTGTAATGAGGATTTCCTTTCTGGGACTTTAGGTTTCCTTTTGCTACCTCCAGGAGACAACGGACCTGAAAAGAAAGCTGTAGGGAAAGAGGATGTTGGCGTTTCAGACTGGCTTGAGTAGCCACTTGACGGAGATGCCAAGCCAGCCAGCTTTTCTGGTGAAGCCAGTTTAAACTCATTGTCAACAGAAGGAAGAGATGGGGTGGTGGCTCTTGATTCTGATTGGGATGTTTGGGATTCAGAGCTCTCTGGAGATTTGATGCATTCAATAACTGTGGTACCTGTAGCAGTGCTTGAATTAGATAGAGATCTGTAAGGATCATTTGTTTTCAAGTCATTTAGAAGCCAGAGGTCTGCATAGTGAGTTGATTCAGCACCTTCATCTTTGAATGGTGGAATATCTGAAGTGTCTAACTGAGGTTCCTTAATAGCATGTTCACTCTGGTTTATCCAAGAAGGTTCCTGTTTGGTGGGAAGATTGGCATTTTCCATCCGAGAAGGCGTGTTGGAGAAATCAAGAGGCAGCTTCATTTCCCTGGAACTGTGAGGCAGGTGCTGACCACTGCTTGTCTTTGGTTCTTTCTTCTCAGAAATGTCTGTGTTTCCATCGGACTTCCTCAACGATGAGCTACGTTTAGGTGGGGTTGGCTTTGCCTTTGGTTTTCTGAAAGAGATGCTTGGTCTCCCCTGCCTCCTGTGGTCTAGATAGTCCTGCCAGGCACAGTCCGGAAGACCAGGAGGAACCCCAACACCCTGGCCATTCTCTGGGCCCAGGGCTGCATAGTGACAGACATAGCTCTTATTACCTTTGAGACCACAGTCAAAGTGCATGGAGGTATAGTATCCTTCCGTGTCTACCGAAAAGTGAGAGCTAGTGTCTGCTTTGTCTGATGGAGACTTTTCCAGAAAGCTATCATAAGTGGCCATGCTTGTGAAGCTCGGGCAGCCCAAGCTATCTGCCTTGGGATGCTCAGGACTAAAATCCTGGCGGCAGGAGGCATCGTGATGGTGGTGTAGGTAATTCCACTCACTGTCACTTGTGTTGCTGTTGTTGGGGTCATCCAGCAGATCTGCAACAGTGGAGGTGAAGGAGTTTGCCCGGTGGCCTCTCACTTTATCCAGGTGATCATTGTACTGTTCTGTCACGAAGACGCTGGCTTCCTCATTGGCATGAGGGGCCGTGTTTAGTGACAATTCCGAGTCACAGTGCGAAGAGCCAGTAAGGGGAGGAGAAGCTGCAGGAGGGATTGTTTCTGAGGTCTGTGAGGGGCACGTGGAGCTGCTCCCACTCCAGTTACCACTGGATGACTGGTGGTCATCTTTCTGGTCCATGTGACTGCTGAGGAGGACGCCAGCCGTGGAGATGCAGTGGATGGGGCTCCCAAAGGTGTCTGAGTTGGAGGAGATGTCACAGCTGCCAGAGTCAGCAGCCATTCGGGACAGGCGTGACCTCCCTCTCTCACTTAACTTGTGCTGGGGGCTGTGAAGATGTTGAGAACAGGCCAAGCCCAAAGCAGGCTGGTGTTCCTGTGTGCTTGGGCTGCTTGGAGCCTCACTGCAATCATTGGGGATTCTTTTGTGGTCACCCACGAAAGGCTCTCCCTCTTCATATGCTGAGGGTTTAGCACCAACTTTGGGCTCAGTATCCCCACCTCTGTTGCCTTCCCGGGGAAGGCTCCGAGATCTTGTGCGGCTGCTCACTGTAGTAGTAAACATGGTGTCTCCTTTGTCTGCCAGGGCAGAAATGTTGCCAGCAGAGTGTGAAAGGGAAGCTGCAATGCTCTGACCCCTTTGAGCTCTGATTCTCCTTCTGGATGGGGCAGCAATCAGAATATCCTCGGTTTGGCACTCAGAGTCCCTGGTTCCAGACCTCCTGTTGACAGTGTTGGAGGGGTCTGGGTTTGTGTGCACAATCACATTCCTTTCCCTGGACACTGGTGATTCATCAGAATCTAGGGCACATGGAAAGCACAGAGAGATACATCAGCAGGCTAACAGACATTTCGAGAGATGTCTGCAGGTTTGTGTGCTGCCAGGTTAGAGCTTTTTCTTACAAGAAAAAAAATCAACGTGTAGAATTAGAAGGAAGTTAAAATCTCTCTCTCTCTCTCTACACACACCACACACACACAATGCTTTTGTATCTTTTGTAAATAATCTCTGTCTTCACCATCACATTAATTTGCTGCAATAAATGACTACTTTTTAAAACTAAAGTATGTTTTATCTTCTCGGCCACTACTCTTCATTTTTATTTTGTAATATAAACATAATGAAATAAAAATCATAGACTTCATTATAAGAAATAAAAATCTTATTTATAAGAGATACTACCATAATAATAATTAAAAAAAAACATAGGCAGAGATATTCTAAACACATTGAACAGAAAAAATAGAAAAAATGTCATCAATATTCAATATTTAATTGTGTTGCTTGAAATCTAACTTTTTAAATAAGTAATTCCATAAAAGTATGTCTCGCTTCAAATGAAGTTACAATCAACCAGGATAAAAATCTTTCATTGAATCCTGCTACTTTTTATTCACAATTTCCACCTTACTAAAACTTTAAAAAATTTGCAAAATATTACATTTCAGCCATAAGACCTGAATGTATACGCCTAAATCTATCAAGTCCAACCTTCATAGTAAAGAATGGAGAGTTAAAAAGTAATACCACCTGGCTTGCTGAATACAAAACAAATACACATCATTTTAAAACCTCTGCAAGTTAAAACATTTAATGTTTTTAAGGAGGTGGTTGAAGGCTGGCTTCCATTTCATCTCCTTATAATCTGCATTAGGCAGAATGTTAACCTTAACATTTTTTTATACCACACCTATTTCTTGTTGAACTCTTCTGGGGATACCCGAGATGGTTTTCCTCCTCCTCAATTTTCGTCTCCTCTGTAGTACGGATTGTGAATGAACAAGAGAGCAGCGTATACTAGCCTCTCTGTCAAAACCAACTCCTGCAAACCACAAATAGGTCTCATTAGCCTTTAGAAATGGCAAACAAATTTTCATCTGCTTGGAACACAGTGATATTTATTGATTGGAAGTAAGAGAAGAGTTTGGATTAAGCCTGTGAACAAATATAAGGGAGCCCTTATTCAGCTCTTACTTAAATTATGCTGCAGTACATTAAGCTTTACTTCTAAATGCAGCTCTTCACAACAGCTTGCACTGCCAAAAGTAGCAAGCAAAGAAGGACAATCAAAAGAAAGAGTAGAGAAAAAGACATCAAGAAATCACTCTCACACAGAAATGGCTCCTTAAGGATTTATAACCTTAGTTACTACTATTTACTGGTCTATTTCTGGGCTCTCTGAAGCTGATACCTTTGCATAGTAAGTAAATCAGTAGTCAAGATGTTAACCTGAATTAGTTCAGCTAACATATCCTGACCCACTTCTTCATTAAAAGCGTCTTTGTGAGTTTTTTCCCCCCTCTACCTCCTACGCCCAAACCTTCTCCTCCAGCAGTGTGCGTACACACACAGTCACACACACATTTGCTGTGAAGAAACTCAACAGCTTAGGGATTTGTTTTTTTCTTAACACATTGACTGCCACACTAGAAAAAAAAATTTTTTCCTTGGGGCCATGGTGTTTTATTATGAAAATAGGATAAAAAGTTCAGAAACAAAACGATCCGTTCTAATTTAATGAAAAATATGTTTTTTAATTGTTTTCTGTGTGTGAGTTATATGCAATTAAATTGTCAATATTAATTGTAATAATAAGAACATCAACAAGATTTTCACGAACTGCAAGGTTTTGCCCAGGGGCCACCCATCACGTAACATGTATGTTACAGCATGGCAGTGTGAGCTGCCTGTGCACCACATGGCTCCCAAGGTAAAGAGACATGTGAGTTACATATGCTTCACAAGGCCCCAGGCTCAAAGCTAGTGTGAATTAAACACAACTCACATGGCAGTTAATCATCACATAACTCTGTCTCCTTTCTTCTACTGACTAAATTGGATCCTTTTTGGTTTAGCACCAGGTGTCTTATCAATAAAAGATAAACATACAGGGCAGTCCCCAGTTTGGCTCTTAAATGGATCCATTTTTTGTACCACCTGTGAAGCTGGAATTCCCAGTCTTCATACCATGTGTTTGTTTTTGTAAACAAAGGGAGCTAACCATGATGCTTGTTAGTTTCTCTCTTCATAATTACATTATTGACACTACACGCAGTCCGGTTAAAACTAGAGCGACGAGACGGGAGGTGAGGTGAGGAACTCAAACCCTTGTCTGGCACAGACATGTACCACGGATTTTTCAGAGTGAGGTTGGCCTCAGAAAGCCATAATGCTGTGTTTTAGAATTTGGTCACCTCATCATTTATCCTGATGGTTAAGCATGGGGCCGGATGGTATGTTAAGTCTTGGGTTCAGCTATATAATGAAGCAGTTGAGTTCTGCTTAGCATCACAGTGCCACCAGTTTCTAGATTTCACTTTGCAAAATCTGTATGAGATATCACCTGATGAATAATTAAAGTATTATCAGAAAATTCGTACTAATGGGATTTTTCTTTCTTAATCCCAACCAAAAATTAAAATCCTTGATTCTAATATTAATAATTATAGAACACATGGTATATAGACACAGACATAGTGTGTTATGTGGACATCATTAACAGTGTTCTCACTAAAGCTCGTGAAATCAACATCCAATCTAGGTTTTAGTCTGAGAGTTCCTGAAATAAAGCAGAAGAAAAAAATCTTCCCTTTTCCTTAATCACAAGACGATGGCCCATAATCACTGTACTAAATTTGAAAACAAGATCTTACTTACAGTGTCATGAAGAAAGCAGGTGCTGCTAATAACCAGATGTTTCCAGAACTGAAAATTAGTTTAAGAGGGTGCCAAAATTAACCATTTGGCAGCTGAACTCCCCTAATACAGCCTATTTAGATTATGGAGGTCAAATAAGGGCACATCTGTAGAATACTTTATCTTATAAGTTGAATAGGTCATCAGGAAAATTTATTCCCAGCTCATGACTGGCCAGTCAACTAGAACTTCTTCTTCTCAGGAAGGAAATAATATCTGTCCCAGATACCTGGTCCATTTGCTCCCCACTTTACATGCAAGAATTCTGTCTGAGTAAGGTTAATAATAACTGTGTCTCGAGCACGCAATCTTTAGTCACATGGTACCAAGATGAAAATCAATCATAACGTGGCTGTTTTGAAATTTTCAATATACAAATAAGTTAAAATGTAACTATTAGAAATGTCTAAAGAAAGCCCAATGCATAGACCATTTAATTTCTGTCTTTGAAAGTTAGGATATTTCATAACATTATTTTACTTACAACTAAGATTACCAGATTAAATTCTGGAATTTACAATTGCTGCGAATAAATTTTGAAGAAAAGTCTGGCTAGGTTTCCATTCTACCTAGACTAATATTCAAACTCTCAATACACAGGAGGAAGAAAGAAGAGAATGAAAAAGAGGCTTGCTGGTTTTAAAATAGAACTCAGCCTTCATCTATGCATCCATATATTTTTAGGTCACAAATCCCCCAATTCAATACACAATTCTAAACCATCTTTTTTTAAAAAGCCTACCTTCATCCAAGGAAGCATGAAAACAGATTTCCTAGTTGGTCTACAGGACCATTACTTGCAGTTTGAGAAGCCTGGGGTTGCTTTTTTCTTTCTTGCAGTGCCACACATCATTATCATATGATTAATCACTGCCGCCTTCTCCATTATTTCAGTCAGCTATGGCCAAAGAGCTATTTGGTGATTTTTTTTCAAAGAGAAACTGTCCATCATTTACATAACAAGTGGCCCAGCAGAAAACATGCAAATTGATGTTCAAAACCTGACAAAAGCATATTGAACATCTTCTGGGTTGTGTTTTGATGAAAAACGTATTACTTGTTTACAAAATGATATTCTTAGCAGCACAGGTTTTGAACATATTTAATACACAAAATATTCTGACCCCGCTGCCCCTAAGAAAAAACCAGAACGATACCAGTGACGTTGATGGGAATAATGCAAGAAGAAATCACTTGGGCATCTTGTTTCATCTTCTCCTCTGGCGTCGGGAGAGGTAGTGCTTTGCTCCAGTTGGTCTGCTTGTCCAGTGTAGAGGGGATATTGTGTATTGGGTTTTTCGGCCTCTGCCCTAACATGACATCTGTATCTTCATCCTCTGGGGGATGGGACTGCAAACGAAGTACAATCAGATTCAGCCATCATAGTTTATATATAAGCACATATATAAGGAACTTCATAATTTAGATATAAAAAAGTGAGGTCAGAAATAAGCTTTTAAGACAAAAGAAGAATTCTTAGAAATAGTTAGTAAGCACAACTAATTGAAAGTATTATTTTAATAGTCAAGCGACACAAAAGGAAAAAATGGGCTAAATACTGTGCTTTTCAGGTTAAATGGAACTAAGAAGAGAGACAAGGTAGCCAGAAATCCCCAAACTTTAACTGAAGAAAACTGTGAATCTCTAATCCAGTGAAAGGTAGATGCACTTTCAAGCTATCTTGCTGTAAATTCCTATCAAAAGTTTTTACAGCTCTAGATGACTAGGATCAAAGGAAGATGAGACGTTAGATGCCTATGAAAAGGTTCAGAAAAAGTGCCAGGCAACCTGGGGTCAGGCAACATTCCAGAACACATCACCTGAAAAACAAGGCAACCTACGGAGAGGCCATATTAAAGCACAAGGAGTTAATTTCACTGTAGGACTACAGCATTTGCGCATACATTTTAAAAACTCTGTATGCACGTGGAAAAGCAAAAGTAAAGAATTTTCCCCTACCAAGTATAGTGGAAATACAAATGCTGTTACTGGGAGGAAAGATTCAAGTGGGTTTCTTTTTCAGATGTGGAAGGATAAAACAGTCCTAGTTTATTTTCTTTTAGCTTTGTGGTGAGAAACTTTTCCTGCAGCTGTGTAGTTAGAAGCTTTGATTTCTATGACATTTGAAAATTCTCCATCTAAACCTTTGATAAATATTCAAATTGCCTAACTTTTATTTCAGGGTTTGGTTCCTAGTCCAGATTATTAAAAAGGCTCCATCCCAGTTTTGATTTCAGTGTTGGGTTTCTAAACCAGATTATTGAAAGACCCAGTTTGCACCACTGAACGTAGTTCTATTTCTTTACACAAATTGGAGGAAGGTGGGTATCTGTATAAAATAAATATGTTTTCTTCTTATTCCAGTGAGATTTTAATAATAGTCTATCCTAAAATTAGGATCATTTAAACAAAAATTTCTTGTCCTCACATTTGGAAACATCATGCCCTATTGACTTGGAAGATTCCACCTATTGTCAAATCAACTGTTCTCAAGTCCCCTTAAAGAGCAGATTCTAGAGCTACTTGTTTAAACTAACCCCAGCATTTACTTACCTTGTCAGAGGTTTCTGCAAAGCCCCCCAACACACCCAACGGGATATGATTACCCCCCTTGGGAAAAATGTGTTCTCCATGAACGTTTTAGTAAAATATTGCAACCTTCTTTCTCTCTTCAGCTTTTGTGCAGATTCCCAGCGAAACGAATAGCTCAAATAAAGTTAGAGCACAAAAGACTTTGTTTCCTAGGTAACTTCCAAAAAGAAAAAAAAAAGTTTGGTGCATGCAAAGAGAGAAAGAGAGAGAGAGAGGGAGAGAGAGAGAGAAAGAGAGAGAGAAACCCTCACCACCAGAGGCCTCATTTTGTAGGCGATTCCTTCCTTGAATAACAATGGACTGGGAAACAACGAAAGGATAGTGACCTGACTACAGGCTCTGACCAGCAGCCAAAAGCACTTTTTATTTAATGGTGACAGGGACAGTTGGCTGCCAGAGAATCCTTTTGTCCCATTCTCTTTTTTGATTTGAGAAGCTGAACCTTTACAGTTCTGATAAATATAGGGCAAGTTGCAATTTCTTTCCTCTGGACTACAAAGTCCGAGAGCAGCGTTAGGTGATGCCTGTGCTGAACAGAGCCTCCCCTGCAGCAGGCGGTGGGGCAGGGAGCACGTGGGGAAAAAAGCCAAGCGTATGGCCGCCTAAGTTATATTTTCTTTAATTCAAGTTAGGAAAATACCACTGTTTAAATTGATTTAAAAGAAAAACTGTTAGTTAGAAACAAGAGAGTTTGCAATAAAGTTAAAAGAGCGAAGAAAGGAAGAGTGTCTAGAGAGAGCGGGATAGGGCTGTGAAGGAATGTTCTCAGAACCAATACCTTTCTACTCCATGGGGTCATGTGGCAACACTCAGTGGGGGAGGGCGAACGGGTGCTGTTAAACTATGAACATGAAATGCAAAAAAAGAAAAAAATTAAAAACGTGCACACAACACACAGTGTACCCTGGTTAAGCCAAATCTATGATAGTAATGAATGAATATACTGGGACAGCTCCTTTCCTTCCTTCCTTCCTTCCTTGTCTTTATTTTTTGAGAGGTAGCATACATAGACGTTAAGATCACAGACTCTGGAGCTAGACTGAGTTCAAATCCTGGCTCCACTGCTTATTTTTAGTATGGCCAGGGGCAATTCCTCAACCTCTTAAGACCAGTTTCCTCATCTGTAGTAAGATAGGGGAATAATAGCATCTACCTTCCGGAGCTATGTTGAGGATTAAATGAGTAATATAGGTAATATACTTAGAAGAATCCTGGTACTTAATAAGGTCTTTATGTTAGTGTCAGCTACTACTGCAACTATTACTATTATCCTTACCTTGTAGCTGTGAAGTATCTGTGAAAATGTCTTTGCTAACAACTTTCTTATTTAGATCCCAACTCCATTTGCTAATTTGAGAAAGACTACTTTCCTTATGTTAGGTTCATCTGTGTGGATGTTCCTTGGTCCCCCGGTTCCTAGTGTCAAGAATGAGTACTGGTACCGAGTCGAGCAGATAACGGAATGATGACAGACACAGAGCAACTGAATGCAGTTTGTCACATAAAAGAAAGAATGAAAGTAAAGGAAGCTACACAAAGGGAAAATACATTCCAGAAAGAGAGGAACGGTTCAGTCTCCAGGAGTGGAGAAAGACACTGGATGCCGAACACGTTGCCTTTCGTAAGCCCACTAGTTTGTCCCGCCTTTCCCCTGGCAGGATTGGTTGCCGTTTTGTGCCTTTGGGGGTGATTGACAGGTTGTTATGAAGAACAGGAATTGATAGTGGGAAAATGTGTGCTCTCTTTGATTTTAACTGATGCTATTCGCTTCTGTGACTATGCTTGCTTTTAGTTGTTTAATAAATATAGTTAATCAGAATGAAAAACAGAGATAAGAACAAAGGTAACTCCATGATAGGCTAGGCTTTCTGGATGTGAGAAGCCTAGTTCTGCTTCTGTATATATGGCTTGCTGGCTTGGTGCTTAGCGTAAGTGGAGCCATGGCAGGCTTCACTAAAGTAAAGGAAAACAAAGCCCCGGGGAGGTAACTGCAAGTTGCTTTCTGATAAAGGACTGGAGAATCCAGGTGCCCTCCAACCAACTAAGTAAATAAGAAGAGCAAGACATGATCAGCGCATGAATAGCTTGTGCAGGGCATGTGTTCCCAGTATCGCTTGTAACCAAAAACTAGAAGGTATGCAACAACAGCTCCCCTCCCCCGTCGGAGACCCTCCTCTTCCCCTGGATGATGTTAACTACAACTGGCGCCAGTGCAAAAAGTCCGAAACTTAGAGTCAACAAACCTAAAGCCAACGCGATCAGCCACTTCTAAACAAAAGGAACAAATAAACTGAAGGGGGATAAAGTGCAGACTAGTGTGTCGTGTGCAGACTAGTGTGTCGTGTACAGACTGGTATGTCATGTGCAGACTAACGTGTTATGTGCAGAATAATGTGTCGTGTGAAAACTAGCATACAGAAAAGTATAAAAGCCTAATCTTTACCCCAGGGCGGGGTCCTAGTTCCTGGAGAGGCCACTGCATTGGTGCTCTGGAATTTGGACCCTGGCCCGGGGCTAGTTAATAAACTCCTTTGCCTTTTTGCAGCCTCAGTGACTCTGCCTCTCTGTTCCTGGGGCCAAAGGGGACCGGATCCAACAGTTATAGAACAGATCACGTGACAGGTTACATAACAGGATAGGTTATATAACAATTTCCCTTCCTGCACATGCGTCTTTTCTAGAATTCTCCACAAAGCTCCACCCATGTTATGCCAATTAGATGGTAATGAGCTCTAAGTCAGCTAAATATTACTAGGAACTTTTTACTAGGTATGCTCCCACCAGGGAACAGTTCCTAGCTGCAATTTGGTTCCCAGCTACAACTTGGTTCCTAGCTACAACTTGGTTCCCGCTCTCTGTCGTTAGCCACTCCCTTGCCACCTGTTTACCCTCCACCAGACCTAAGAGTGATTTTATTTTCCTAGGAACTACTTGGAAGAAAATGTTCTATGTATAATTTTCTCCTCTAGACTGCTCAGAATTTTCTTCTTCCTCATATTCATAGACTACAATTAGAGACAGGGCCAGTTTTGTGAGTGTGTGACCTGTGCAGTCCCACAAGGCCTCTACACTCAGAAGGCCCCCACACTTGGTTTCATGTTATGCTGTCATTGTCTTGAAATTCTTAATTTTTGAGTAAGGAGCTCTGCATTTTCATTTCGTACTGGGTCCTACAAATTATGCAGCCAGGCCCGTTTGGAGAATAACCGGTAACCAGAATTCCCTTTCAGGATCTACTGAGAAGGACGTTGAAACTCTTTTAAACTCTAAATCATAGCAGCTTTGGATTCAGTTACACCTCTATTATAGCTCTTACCCTACAGCATGGCTTTAAAGTAACATGAATTATCCCTGAATGTGTCTTTGTCATCTATTAGGTTGTGAATTCCTAGAGGTTAGGAGCCATATTTAATTTTCCTTTCAGTCTTCCATGATGCCAGCAAAGTGCCTCCCCCATTGTAAGAGCTCAACAAAGTACTTGTGCACTTGGATAATACCAGCCCTTGTGTTTCAACGGTGATGGGAAACCAAATAAAGTTAAGTGCATGCTCAAGATCTCAGGAGGAAGCAGATACCACAGAATCCCAGGGACTTATCATCTTAATGCAAATAAGTGAAAACAAATAGCGGAAACCACCAGCAACCCTTGGTTCCATCAGAGGCTCAGTATGGATGGATGCTGGGCCTAGTTATTCTTAAGCCTATGGCAGACATGCTTTGGGGTGGGGAACTTTCGAGGTCTAATTTTATTTTAAGTTTCAAAGTTTTAACTGACAGGTTTTGTCATTAACTTTTAAGCAGAGCAAATGTCATCTCCTCAGGCTCAGTCAACTTTGATCTAGAACTTACCTATTAATAAGACTAATGATTTTGTAGGGTCTATGGCTTCCTCACTGAAAGTGACCATTTTGATAGATGTGGTATATGTGGCCCGAGTTCAGACACTAACTTGCCTGTCTGCTAAGAATCAGTCACAGATAATGATGTGGAGGTCTCAAGACACTGGGTGTGTAAACTAGAGAGGAAGCTCATGGAAGTAGGAAAAAAAAGGAGCCTGCAAACAAAGCCTACTTGGAAACGGAGCCTGCTTCAAAGAAACCAAAGGCTTTGGTGTCTCATGAAAGGATTTTCAAAAAACTACATAGCCGGAAACTGCAGGTCAGAAAACATATTAATGATATTAATATAAATATATAAATTTTTCTAGTTTGTCTTAAATCTCCTAAGTTAGCTCTCCTGTTCAATATTCTTTTCAGGAGTGAGGAGTGGATTTGATGTTACTTTGGTGACAGAATCTCTCTCTGTCGCCCAGGCTGGAGTGCAGTGTTGTCATCATAGCTCACTGAAACCTCAAACTGCTGGGCTCAAACAATCCCCCTGCCTCAGCCTCTCAAGTAGCTAGGACTACAGGTATGCGCCACCATGCCAGGCTAATTTTTATTTATTTATGTCTTGTAGAGACAGGGTCTCACTATTGCCAAGACTGTTCTTGAACTCCTGGCCTCAAGTGTTCTTCCTGCCTCAGCCTCCCAAAGTGCTAGGATTACAGGAGTGAGGCACCAGGCCCGGCCAAGGAGTGGATTTTATTTTTCATCTGTTCAAGAAACCCACCCACCCCATTAAACAAGCACAAAGTAACACGTGGCAATGACTAAGGATGGCAAGTCCAGAGAGAATGCAGACTGTTCAGTTTTGATCACTATGATAAAGTCAAGGTCTCCCTGGGTTATACTCCACAGAAGATTCCTGCTCAGTGAATCGGCCTTTCTACTATTTTGATAGTAGCTCCAACCTCCAGCTTGTGAGGGCTGAAACTAGGTACTCTTGAACTTGGGTGTGGAAGGATTGTATTCTTTGGTTCTTCCATCTAGACACAAGTGCTAGAGCCCCTGAAGATGGTCCATAGATTTAGAGTATTTAAGTTTATGATATTAAAATGGGCTATGGTTTTATTTTTGCCATGAATTAGCATCTGCCTTAGTGTAGTGTTTAAAGTGTCCTTTTTCCTGGGTGTTTGGTCAAAGGAAGTAAAATTGTTCTGATTATTTCTAATTAGATTTTTATATGGTGAATGTAATAACCAGTTCATAGGATATTTTTTCTAAATGATCTAAGAAATAAAACTGCAAGAGGACTGCTACCTCAGGGCATCTCTGCATGGCCCAGCATGCCACTCCTTAATGGGAGCTGATGAATAAGGTTAGGAAAAGCTGGGTGATGATCAAACTTGTATGAACTAAATTATTCTTTAGCAGATCTCTTTAAAGGAATCTTATTGCTTATTCAGAGACAGACTAACCATTTCTTGTTCATAACTCTACTCTTACTGCCTCAGTAGTGCTCAATAAATATTTGTTGTACTGCTGGCACCCCCATGTGCCTGGCATAAACAAATAAAAATCCTCTCCTAGAGAAATAAATATTTCCACCCACATATAATTTTTCAGTACAACATCCAGTACAAAGTCAAAGATAACAAAGCATAAGAGGCAGTAAGACGACCTGAGCAAGAAGCATCCAGAACAACACATAATAGAAGCGACCCACAGGGACTCCTGATTTTGGAATCATCACTCAGTACAGGAATGGCAGTGAACAACCTTGGTTTTCCCAGAATAAGTGTGTTAGGAGGATTGTTAGGATATCACTCACTCATTCATTCAAGAGTATTTCTTTGCTGAGGATCAAAATCAGCCCCAGTGGAAACAAATTGTCAGATTAAAAATAAAAATAATTTCTCACTCATGGGTATACATGTGTTCATTTGACAATGTTTTCAACTTCTCTGTACTTTTGATATTTTTCATAATAAAATATTGTAGAAAAATGTAAAACAGAAGAATTTCTACCTCCTTTTTTGAGGCTCCCATTCATTCTGGTCCTTCTAGCACTGATTTTGAGAGTCCTCAGGCTCCAGGCTGCAACGTTTTAGAATCAGCTATTACCAGCCTTGCCCATCTTGTCCCTGACAAAAGATGCTTCTTTTATGTTTTCACTCAATTTCTGTCACGGAGGCCTCATCAGTGATACTCTCAAATCCTTTCCCCAGCTTCTCATGAGATTGCTTCAACAAAAGCCAGTGTTATACTTCTGACCAGTGTTCAGAACAAGAAATAACAAACATTATACTCAAGAGCAGGCAAAGAAATTTCTTTGGTAAATAATGAAAGAATATTTTTCAAACTCTAATCTTTCTTGTGTGAGAGAGAAAAGTTCATTTCTACACTTTTGAGGCTAGGAAGAAGCATTTCTCCAAAGATTTCAAGATTTCCCCCCATCTTTCTCTTACTGCCAGAAGAAAAAATAACCCTTCCACTCCATATTCTACTTTCTTTTGGGTTTTATTTTATATGCTGATGGGGGCTTATTTTGCTTCAAAACTTTCCAAAAGACATCTGTTAAAATGTTGTGGGTATTCCAGCAGGAAATGTTTTGAAAAATTGGCTTTGGTTTGTGATCTAACTGATACCACATGGCACTTTGAGAAGTCGACTTTCAGAGCTGATTTATTGCTATCATGCTGTCTTAAACCTGAGAAATAGTTACTAGAGACTGGATGTCGTGTTATATTTGAATACAAGAATAAAACCTTAGAGCCAAGATGTCTATTGCAAGCTGCCCTGGGTTTCTAGTGAGGTGCTGTGGGCTCTTATTGTCACTCTACCATGGGGCTTGTTCGTCCTTAGGCCAAGTCTCTGCATTTGTGCACAGAGTGTGGCTGTCTGTGAGATGGAGGAGACCCCGTGTACCTCAGATTTTCCTGGGCCGGAGTGTGTGTGGAGGTGTTGTACATAAATATGAACTGCTCTGACCTTTCTCAAAGACTTAAAGAAGTCTGGAAATGCCTTCTTCACATGCCGCTCTTGTTATAATTACACAGCACTTTTATTACCTTGAAACTGTCTCCAAATTTCCCACTGGCTGGCACTGTGCTTGTATCTTCCAAACATGTTTAATAACATCATTATCATTTTTAATTCTTCCTATGCTTCCCTCCTTCCCTTCTCCTCAACCCCAACATTTACCAAGGTGAACACCCATGAGGAGAACAGAACGGTGAGGCAGGTAGAAGTTTAGGGGGCATCCTGTGCTTTCTCTGTCCTAAGCCTTCTTCCCTTCCCAGGTTTGTCCTTTATCACCACTCTCTCCCCAGCAGTCAGGGCCTTCATGCTTCCCCAAGGGCCTAAATGCAGCACCCCTGACTGGCATGCCATCCCCAAGCCCAAGTGCCCAAACCCTTCACACTACACTCCTAGCCAGCTGTGAAGCTAGAAAGAAGTCCACAAATGCACCCTTATTAAGGTGTTGAGAACTCCTTGTCAAAAACCCAAGGGAATAAATCATGGCAGCAGAATTCTGGACAAGGTTGTGGGCTGGGGAAGGAGCTATTTGGGAACAGGTGCCTACTGAGTTCTTCTTTTAATCACTTTATATTAATACATTAATATCTATTTTAAACACCAAAAAACATATATTCAGGCCTGGGAAAAAGTCCCCTTATCATTTATAAGTCTGCTTTTCCAAATCATACCTTTACTTCCTTTCCCTGACAGATATAGCCACTACCACCTCCTCAATTCTCCCAAGAGACACTTTACAAAAGAAAATGTACAAAAGGCCAATGTGCATATACAAAAGTGCTCAACATCATTGCTCATCAGAAAAACTCAAATGAAAACCATAGTGATATACTACTGTATACTAGTGGGGCTAAGATTACAAAGATTAAAAGATACCTAGTGTTGGCAAAGACGTGGAGCAACTGGAACTCCCATAAATTGTTGGTGGGAGTATAAAATGGTGTAGCTTTGGAGACTATTTGGCAGAATCTAATAAAATTAAATACATGTGTACCCTTTTATTCCCTCTTAGGTATATGGAGTTAATAAAAATGAGTATGTCCACAAAAAGCCTTGCATAAAAATATTTATAGCAGGTTTATTCATAAAAGCCAAAAATAAACAAACCTCACAACTAGAAACAAGCCAGAGATCTACCAACAGCAGAATGGATAAACAGATTGTGGAATACTGTATTCACACAATGGAATACTACATGCTAATAAAAAAGAACACACAATATCAATCTCAAAAAAGTACGTGGAGCAAAAGAAGCCAGACCCAAAAGAGTACGTGCTCCTTCATTTATGAATCCCATCCTCTTGGTAGATGTTTTGGGTGTGACATCCCCCCACTAGTGAGCAAAGCTTAAATGGCAATGCCAGTGGCGTAGTTTTCATCCAAAGAGAGGCTTTCTGCAAGACAGTGTGTAACCGCAAAGCATCTCTCTCTCCTTTTGATCTCAGCTGGAACAGAACAAAAATTCTTAGGGTAATGGAATGCAAAATAACTATGTATTTTAAAATTCAGGAGACCTGTTTAATCACATCCTATTAATGAAGCATGTTAAACATGCAGAACATAGCAAAGTTATATTTTTAGGCATCTGTGGAAAATAGTCCCCACATGAATGAAAAGAAGGTCACAGGGGGCCCAGGATGGAGAACACTTCCTGCTGACTGGTCAGCACAGTCATTTATTCCAAGGAATTGCTCTACAGTGTCAAGAAGAACACAAAACAGGGCCCACTGGACCATGATCACTGTGATGCTGATGCCAGTGAGGATCTTATTCATCCCCTGTGGCCAGCTTTGCCAATTAGTGGAGCCACTGCCAAGGGCCACTCAGCTCCATCAACCCTCAAAGGTTGCTAGCACCAAATAAAAGACATGAATGAGGGAAAGGCAGGCCAGGCTTTGAAGTGCAGGGAAAGAAAGAGTCTTTGAACTGCTACAAACAGCACAAATACCCTCACCCAAATTAGAGGAACTGGCAGCATGAGTCAACAGAATAGCCCAGAAGTGAGGGGAGCATTCTTCCACCACCTTCAGCTGGGCATGTGGTCGCTGAAGAGATGTTGCACACTCTGTCCCACTCCAAGTGAACCTTTGCACTGGTAATTCAGGCCAGATGTAACAAAAGCTCGGCAGGGTCATACTTGACCTCACTGTAGCAAATGCACAAGCCATGCATATTCTGCCTTTATTGTTTTAACTTTTTTTTTTTTTTAGTACAGCTCTATTAATGTTATCACATGTATAGACTTGTGTAACCACTGCCACAGTCAGGATACAGACTGTTCTGTTACCCCTCAAAACTCCCCCATGCTAGCCATTTATAGTCACTGCCTCACCCCACTCCTAACCCCTGGTAACCACTAATCTGCTCTCTATCACTATGGTTTTGTCTTTTTGAAAATGTCATATGCATGAAATTATACACTAGGTAACCTTTTGAGACTGGCTTGTTTCACCCAGAATAATGCCTTTGAGATCCATCCAGGTTGTTGTGTGTATCGATAATTCATTCCTTTTTATTGTGAGTAGTATTCCATTGTCTGCCTATATTTTGAACACTGAAAAAGTCTTAGGCATGCAAGAGAATGTCAACCTGAGAATATTCCATAATGATGTGTACAGGCAAGTAATCTTATTGACTGTTCCACAGCCAGGCTAATATTTAAAAGAAAAAGAAAGAATTCCAAAACTCAACTCTGCAACAAGGACTTTTCTTGATTTCTCACAATATTTAATATGAACCAGACTCATTGGCTAATGCTTTCATTAGCTATCATGCCAGTTATTAAGCTATGGTTTCTTAGCTCTGAACCTATTCTTTTGTAATCTACTCTTTGGTGCCGGGACTCTGCAAACGACATTTTTTCCTTGTCAGCTGCTCCCTGTTAGGCTCTGCTTGTGAGGGTGCAAGAGGGAGACTAGAAGGCTGGAAGAGGAACAAGGGACTTCTTGGCACTCACTGTTCCTGTTAACATCATCCCAGCAGTGGTCCTTTGCTCCAGCCATGGCAGTTGGTTTCAGTGCTCATCTGTTTCCACACTCCCAGCCTCATCTGTACCCTCAGAGTTACTAAGACCCAGTTGCCCAGTGCCCCTTTCTCAGAGGTCTAGATCCCAGCTCTGTGTGATCCTTCTTCTGAGTTCTTCATGCATCAGCACCTGCCAAGCAGCACCCCCTGCTCAGAGGTCTGGGTCCCAGCTCCGCATGGGCTTCTGAGCTCTCTCTTGAGGCCTCAGCATCAGTCAGGCCATGGCCTCTCTCCAGAGTTCTGGAGAGAGGAAAACTTGGTAAGATTGCTGGAGTCTCACCGCATTTGAAGATGAGTGATCTCCTTGTCTATCTGCCTAGGTATCAGAATCTAAGAAGGGACTTAGGCTTCAAGGGTCCCCATGGACCCTACTGCAGGCTGAAAGCAGCAACAGGAGATGTTTCAACTCAAGTGCCACCCCTGATGAGTAGCAGCTGTGTGGACTCAGTGGAAAAGAGTGTTGTAACCTAATAGGAATTAGGCTACTCATGATAGAGTGACTATCTCTGGGATGTTGTCTAGCCAGGAGCTTTTCAGAAACTAACACTTCTCACAGAAAAATGTGACCATCTCTTGGTCCCCTACGCTCCCCTCTGTCATCAAAGGACTGTTTTATGGAGATGCTCTTCTGGAAGGGTGAGAGGTGTCGAGCTAAGTGTTCCAGATGGCTTGCCCAGGTGGCTCTGCCTCTCACCTGTGATTCTCCAGGGACATACCTATATGGCTACTCTTGCTAGTGCAGTTTTGATTCTTCAGAAAATAGTAATACTTTTGGAGGTTTTCTTATTTTGGGGGCACCATTGCCACCAGAATGGCTACCCTGACAATATGTTTGGGGAGTTTCTCATGGCTTTTTGAACAAGGAGGCTGGGCACCCTATTAAGCCTCCTGCATTTGCACCTCCACACCATCATTTGTGCCTCCATGTTATGTGCACTGGAATGCTTTTCACATCGAGTTTCCAAGCAGAGAGATTACCGTTAAGGAAATGCCTAATTTATCCTGTCCAAGATTTAAAGATTGTCCTCAGTATCTTGAAGGTTTTTATACTTGGCAAATGATTATGCTGGAAGCAATAGTCAGCTCCTAATGGAGGTCCAAAGCATCGAATGTATTGTGGCATTAGCTGCCTGGTGACAGTGGCTTCCTAGCTCCTTGTGTAGACCACTGTTAATCCCTTAGCAACGTGAAATCTGTCATTGATGGCACAACCTGAGGTAGAATGATAGGCCTTTGAGCAAGCCAGAGCAGCTTCTTTGCCAGAGTCAGCTTAGTTTAGACCTATTGAATCAGGCTGTTGTCATCCGACGTCTGTCTGTGTAAGTCTCTTCATTCATAAATCTGCCCTTGGCTGACTTTCTCTGACTCATTGCTTCCTTGCTTCCTTCTTAGGAAGGAAAATGTACACACAATCCTTTAGGAAGGGAATGGCTAAAGAATACCACTTCAAAGGATGGGGAAGGGGTGGGGAACTGGGGAGTGGCTAGGTGGGATGACTCAAGTGTAGATGAATGAGGAATTGTTTTTAAACTATCATTCTGACTTTGTGATGAAGTGATACAATACAGGAATTGCATAAAAGGGAAGAACTTTCTGATAGTCATCTGTTAGGTCGTCAGAGGCTGTTGGACTTGCATATTTAAAGTTCCTGAGTGTATATGGCTTTCCCCCTTTTGGCTGTATAGCAAATCCACAGTTGTGCCTTATTGTTCCCTTTAAAATTATATTCATTGATCCATTAATAAACATATGTGCTTAAAACAAAACAAAACAAAAATACTGTTTTCCAAAGTTATTATACTAAGGTTAACTATTTTCTTCCCCACCTCTCTCAGGGTGGTTGTTACTTATTTGTGATATAGTTAGGTTTATCTGGTACTGTTTGCTTTCCACTCGAGGTGCTCCTCACATTCTTGGTTGCTCTTAATTATTTCCTTAGGCAGGGATATGTGAAACAGTACCTGGGCTCTAAGGGTCTGAGCTATGCAAAAATATCCTCAGAGAAAGGCCAGTCCCTGGGCCCCTTTCCCTCCTTCCCACTCCCTTATTCTCTCTAAGCCACTTCCACCAGCCTGCTGCAGGTAAACCCAATCTCATTCGTTTCTGCCTTATCCTTCCTGTATAGTCAGTTTTGCTATAATGCTTGTTTTGGAAAGTCAAGTTTGTTCCGATGTGATTGATGTCTCAGGAGAACGATTTGAGCATAACGTGATTTTCATGTTTGCTTACGTACAATTTCATATGTGAGAAACTCGAGGTGAACACAGCAACTGCACCCAGCTGAACTGAGCTGTGTGAGAGTATACAAAACACACTCACACCTCAAACATCTACTGGCTACCTCAGTTCCCCCCATGAGTAAGGAGCCCATCCACTCCTGGTGTGACAGCCTTCCCTCCGATTTCAGATAACCCTCCTTCCAGCCCTTGCCAGGAACTCACACACTGCGGCCTTCCCAATGCCCACTTCATAGCCACCTTCAGGGCTTTTTCTAGGTCAAGTGCCAATTTCTTGTAGTATTTGTGTATTCCTTAACCATTTATTATGTGTAAAACTGTGCTACTGTTTTTTATTAGGTTCCTATTTGTGTGTGTGTGTGTGTGTGTGTGTGTGTGTGTGATGGAAGACATTTTTGAGCATTGTGCCTTTAACACCATTTTCCCCATAAGCCCTTTGGTTTGTATTGTGCAATTTTGCATAGCATGGAGATTTTTAGGGATGCATATGCTGTGTTATAGCAGAATTGACTCTTTTAGGCAAATAAGCAGATACTTGTGTATTTTCTTATATAGTCATGGATTGTTTGTGATGGGGATACATTCTGAGAAATGCATCATTGTGCAAACATCCTAGACTGCACTTACACAAACCTGGGTGGTAGAGCTTACTACACCCCTAGGCTGTATGGTACAGCCTGTTGCTCCTAGGCTACACACCTGTACAGCATGTTACTGTACTGAATACTGTAGGCAACTGTAACACAGTGGTATTTGTGTATCTAAACATATTTAAACACAGAAAAGGTACAGTAAGAATATGGTATTATAATCTTATGGTGCCACCATAGTATATGTAGTCTGTCACTGACAGAAATGTCATTATGCCATGTGTGACTGTATACCCTCCTTTCTAACATGAAGGGTAGCACACTATAGACACTCTTTTGGGCTTTGCCTTTTTCACTTAGAGTATGTCCTGGAAATCACTCCTTATTAGTTCATAAAGATCTTCCTCATTCGTTCACAGCTGCATAGTACTCCATTGTGTGGATGTCCTGTAGTTTACCCCATCACTCTCCTATGTATAGCCATTTTGGTTGTTTCCAACATCTTGTAATTGTAAACAATGCTGCAATGAATAAGCCGTTTGTATTACTGGAGGTGTGTCTTTAGTAGGATTGCTGGGGCAAAGGTTAAGTGTGTATGTAGTTTGGTTAGATATTGCCAAATTCCCCTCCACCTAGGCTGGACCCAGTTTGAATTTCCACCAGCTATGTATGAGAGTGCCTGTTTCCCCACAGTTTCCCTAACAGAATACATTGTCATATTGTTTAATTTTTGCCAATCTAATAGGTGATACATTTTATCTCAGTGTTTTTTACATTTCTACTTATGAGTGAGTTGCACCAATTGTTCTTAAGTTTAAGAAACATTTTTTATATTTTTCTGAATTGTCTGTTCACATCTTTTTCCCATTTTTTTCCTTCAAGGTTTTTGCTCTTTTCTTTGCCCCTCAACTTTTAAGAGGTATTTATCCACTAGTTATATTAGCCCTTTTTCTGCTGTACATATATCTTTTATTCCAGTTTTTTGGTTGTCTTTTGACTTTGTTTATGGTGTTTGGGCATGCAAAAATATCTATTATTTAAATTTATCAATCTTTTCTTTTATTGCCTCTGTCTTTAGAACGCCTTTTTTTAGACTGAGGTCAAAGAATAATTCACCCATATTTTGTATGGTTTTGTTTTTTATGTTTAGGTCTCTGATCCATTTGGAGTTTACTATTGTGTATGGTGGTATGAATCTAATTAAATGGTTCTCAATCAGGGATGATTTTGTCCACTCAGGAAACACTGGCAGTGTCTGGAGACATTTTGGGTTGTCACAAGTTGGGGGCAAGGGGTGCTACTGGCATCTAGTGGGTAGAGGCTAAGGATTCTGGTAAACATTGCACAATGTTCAGGATGGTCCCCACAACAGTCATCTAGCACGTAATGTCAATAGTGCTAAGGTTGAGAAACTCTGATCAAATTTTTTTTTCCAACTGGCTATCCACTTGTTCTGGCATCATTAAAAACACTCCATCTTTTGCCTCAATGATTTGTGATGTCACCTTTATCATATATGTTTGCGTATATACTCTGGGCTATTTCTGGACTTTGTATTCTATTTTCCTGGTGTACTTGCCTATTCATGTGCTAGTAGCACACTGCTAATTATAGGAGCTTTAAAGACATTTTAATGGCTGGTAGGGCTAGTCACCCCTCATAGGTTTCCTTATTCAGTGTTTTCCTGGCTCTTCTTGTATATTTGATTTTCCATAAGAATTTCATTATCAGTGGGTCTAACTCCATAAAAGAAAGCTTACTGGTATTTTTATTGAGATTATGTTAAATTTATAAATTAACTTAGAAAGAATTAATTTGTTTCTAATGGTGAATCATTCTATTCAAGAATAGGAGATATATTTCCATTTGAGCAAGTCTAATTTTGTGTCTTTAGGGAGTGCTTTAAAGTTTTTCTCATCTAGGTTTTATGCATTTCTGGTAAATTAATTCCTAAGTATTTAATTGTCTTTGTTATTGCTGTAAATGTGGTTTTCTCTAACATTAGGTTTTCTATTTGGCTATCATTTGTGTAAGCGAAGGGCATTGATTGTTATGTGTTTATATCCTGCCACCTCATTGAATTCTTTTATTGCTTGAGTTAGTTTTATCTTTGATTCTTGAGGATTTTCCTGGTATACTATCATATCATCTTCAGATTGACATAGTTTTACTTCTTCTTTACCAATCTTATGACTCTAATTGATTTATCTTGTCTAATTGCATCAATTAATACTTCTAGTGCAATACTAAATAGTAGGAAAGGTAGTGAGCATTCTTGCCTGATTTTAGTAGAAATCTCTCTAGTATTCCCCCATTAAGTAAGATACTTTTGTACTAAGGCATATATATATATTTTATCATGTTAATGAAGTGTCACTTAATTCCTATTTTGTTGAATCTTTCTATAAAAATAGATACTGAATTTTGTTTAAGGCTTTGCCAGCGCCAATGGAGATAATCATATGGGGTTTCCCCCCTTAAATCTATTAATATGTTGTATGATACTACTAGACTTCCTAATATTGAACCAACTTTCCATTCCTGGAATAAATCCCACTTAGTCATGGTATATTAATTTCTCAATGTGATATTATATTCTGTTTGCTCATGTTGAACTTAGTATTTTTGAATGAATAATCATGAATGATATTGGTCTGTAGTCTTCCTTCATTTTTTATGGACTGTTTTATCAGATTTAGGTATCAATGTTATACTTGCTTCATAAAAGAAATAGGGAAGTTTTACTTCTTTTCAATGCTCTGAAACAATTTATATTTTTTATATTTCTTTCTAAGATGTGTCTTCTTTGTTCTTCAAATATAAAATCTTTTCTTGGTATTTAGAAATATTTGTATTTTTTTCTAGTAGTTATCTCTGTACTTATACCACTTTAATGGACTTGGTTTCCTGTTTTATTTGAGCTTTTATTAATCTGGTTCATCAGTTCTTATAGGTATCCTTTAACATCCACCTGTTGCCTAGGTAATAATCAACGAACTTTTTCTATTTTCTTTTTTACCTCTCTCTTCTGTCATTTTTGGCTGCATCATTCTCAGTTGTCACAACATTTAATATTTGTACATTAGTTTTCCATCCTCATCCCCACCACAGTTTTAGTTTTAGATCTACATTTACATGTATTAAAATGTATGTTATCCATCCTTTTGCTGACATTTTTCCAGTTATCCCTTGGTTGAATGAAGCTTGTCCTCTGGTAGATTCCTCACAAAGGACTCCTGGGTACAAAATTCTCTAAGCTCCTTTATATTGAAAAATGCTTTTCTATAGCCTTGATACTTGAAGAACAGATTGGCCAGATATAAAATCCTTGCTTCATTGATATTTTACAGTCACTCTATGTGGATCTGCTAATCTATCTTATTCATTTTTGTGGCATTGGTGTGTTTCACAAGAATCCTAGTGTAATGGTACCATCTTCAGTCAGCTTATCAAAGTCCAGATATTTTAGTGTATTTATTTGTTCTGGTGGTGAGGCAAGAGATTTGTGTCCTCCAATTTTTTGGTTTTGTTTTGTCTTGTAGCATAGGGTCTTAGGATTTCCCTTTCTGCTTCTTTTCTTCTTCACCCCTAATTGCCACAGGGAATATCTCTCTTCCATTTTGCCTTTTGTTTCCCCCAGAAGCTTTGCATACAGAAGATTGCTCCGGGAAATTATGCATACCTTTAAGTCCTTTTTCTGTAGCTTATGTCTATCTGGACAATTTTGTAGTATTTTTAGACTTAGCGTAGATAATTTTTCAGGTGTAAGTTTTAGATAAACCTTAGGACCCATTGCTAGTTCCCTTCTTCCATGTGGTTTTTCTGAATTTGCCCTCCCTCACCTTGTATTAAAACATGCTGAAACTTGGTGTTTTCTCTCTTTTTACTTAACAGTTAATTTGATGTTTGGGCATTCTCTGTCTTCAAGTTATGCTTATGATATGTTTTTTGTGTAGTTCTAGTTTTCTCTTATTGTAGTTCTATATCATTTTTGGAGGAAATACTGGGAGATGGGGACCGAGGGTTTCATCACTGTCCAGCTACCTGGAAGTCTCAGTGTATGTTCTGATCCACAAAAAGCAAATCTATTCAAGTGCCTCAACAAGCAGCTTTCCAGCCATCAGCACTGTAAATCTAACAGTTTTTGAGCATATAAAATGATTTCTTCTTACCAACAAAGGCTACATGGGCCACCTCTAATGGTTAGTAGCAAGAGTGAAAACACATGGTTCGATGTGTAGGGAACAGGCTACCTGTTCCACCTCTGGCAAAGGCTCCTTATTTTGATACCCATTTGCCATTCCCAATTTGACCACAGCATAGGCAAGGAAGAAAAATTCCTTAGGAGTTCTACCTGGAGGCAAATGAGTTTCAGTGACTGAGTTTTATTTAGTACACAAACACACCCCACTGGGGCACCCTTTCCTCTGCCTACCTTTCCCCAGATAACCAGTATCCTGCCACTTAACAAGTTAATTTGCAGCCAAGAGTTCAATCATGTGGACAGAAGTTGATCCCGGGCAATTTCTCTTTCATGTTGCCCTTGGGAACATTTTTACTATAAACTTTTTATAGTTGGCTCCCAGCCAGTCCCAAATAACTCGTTAGGTCCTTCTCCAGTCTAAAGTTGTGTTTTCTATGGTGAATTAAATAAAAGCTTCCGATGTTATGTGAAAATGTGGATTTGGTAAAGTTTGTTTCAATCTCTTCTCTGTAGCTCAGGTCCACAGCAGCCTTATGTCCCAAAGAAATGATCTAAAATTAATTTCCTAAAGAGTAAATATCTGGTAGGGCTGATCTCTCTTCTAATAGAAGACAAACATGTAGTCTCTGGCTATAGAATTTAAGAATCCAGTAGCAAGATGGAAGAGATAACTCTTTTTGTAGGGAAGCCCTTCCCTAAAGTTCACCTCCTTTGCCACCCTTGATGACGGGGGACTTCCAAATAGGCTTTAATTAAGGACACCCCTTGAATTTTTAGCTAAGAGAGAGTTTTAAGCTAAATTGGCTTATCCAGTTTCCTGTAAGTTCTCCCTGGACAACTTTTTTCATAAGTTAAATGTTAAGAAACCAAGCATCTCCCCTTCTCACCTGTATTAATAGGAGGTATGGGGTTACCTTGGAGCCATCACCAGATGTCAGCAGACAGATGACACTGTGTCCCTTGAAATTTTAACATAACCCACAGCACCCTTAGGAGTTCACTCTAGTGCCCTAGGGCACCTCAGCACAGTTTGGAACCACAGATATATAGCCTTCCTGCCTTTTTTCCTATGCATGTGTGTATATACACACACATATACACTCATAGACATTTTGTGATCATAATATACACAATTTTATAAACTATTTAAAAATCTCTGATGATAAAACATACATTTTCCATGTCATTAAATATTCTTCTCTAATACAATTTTTGATATTGTGGATGTATCAGGATTCATTAAACTAAGCTCCTATCGTTGGACATTTAGAATATTTGTGATTATTTTTCTTATTATAAGCAGTACCTTGATGAACATCCTAGTGAATAAATTTTTGTATACACTGATTATTGCCCTGGGGTCAATTCCTAGATGTAGAATTACTGAATCAAATGGTGTGAATATTTAGAGTTTTTCCCTGTAGAAAGGGTGTAATGATTTATATTTTCTCCAGTCTTATATGTGAGTATATGTTACAGGCTTTTCATTTGATGATAAGAATTTCATCATAAGTTATTATGAATATAGATTCAGACATTTAGGTATTTTAGGCACTTTTACACATACACACACATAATTTAATCTTATTTATATAACATCATATTAAGTCTCCTTAACAACCTTGTAAAGTTGAAATTATTATCCCTATTTTACAGATAAAGAAGCTGGGAATCAGAAAGATACAATCACATTTTCCAAATCATACAATCAAAAGTTTAAACCCAGTTTGACCTATGATCTTATCACTATATCACAGATACCTCAGGGACTTGATTGGCAAATAATAATAATGTCTAATATTTATGAAGTGCTTATTATGCATCAGGTACTGTTTACATGTATTAACACGTTTAATCCTCATGCCAAGAGCCTATGAAGTACTGTCTACTCTTAGCCCTGAGACACTGAAGTGATTATCTTGTCCAGGGTCACATAGCTAGTAAGTGGTAGAGCTGGTGTTCAAAGCCAGGCAGTTTGGCGTCATAGTCCATGCCATTAATGACCAAGGTATAGTATAATAGCCTGCAGAGTTGTGGAAGACTGTATATCAGAATCTCACCAGGAATGCTTTTTTAATAGAATAAAAACACGATTTCACTGGGTCTCACAGGTGAAAGAAGGAGAGTTTCTGTCTAAGAAAATATCTGTCCAGCAATTTGGCTGCAAAATGCCTGTCCCTATGCCTGCAGCCATTTCTCTTTCAGCAGTATATAGCCTTGTAAGCTTATTGCATAGAACCAAGTTCTAGCTAAGTCTGAGGGATATACCTTGAATGAGAGTCTTCTAATGAACTTGGTGACCCAAACTCTTGAACAAATCAAACAGTTAAAATTTCCCCAAGTTACTTAGAAATACTAAGTATTATCATTTGAGATGGGCAAACTTTCTGAAGTTTACCTAAGTGTAATCTAGAGTCCTCTCTTACTGATGTTTGTTGAAGAAATGAAGTCTCCTCATTGCTATTCATTATTTTAAGCCTTTTATTATAGTCTTACTTTGGTATTAAGACATTATTAAAAATTATGCAGATTATGAGAAAGGGTTATATTTTTATGTCATTTCTGTAAATGCTTAAAATTTTTCTCTCTTACCTCCCCCCTAACAAAACCAACTTAATGAGCCACAAAACATGTTATAATGAATGGGAAAAATATTTTTAGCATTTTTATGCAGAAAATGCCTCATTAAAAGCAAACGCTCCAACAAGCAGATTTGAGCTGCCTAAGAACTTCTGTCGAGTAGGGCCCTTTATGACAAATCACTAGCATGTGTAACTAACTGCTCTATCTGAAGGACTAGAAAGCCAGAAGAGGCACTTATCTCCCTTCCTTACCCTTGGGCTGCACTGCAGCAATCTGGTGAGCGCAACATGGAATGCAGTGTGCATCTGATGAGCACTGCACAAGTGGGAAAATGTTTCTATATTATCCAATATCGAGCAAGGTCTTATCTGGATGTATTTAATATTATTATCATGTGGATTCATTTGGATGAAGTCTGTTTTCAGCTGGATGTTTGGCATCGTGTGACCCAAATATTTTGCATCTATCTTGCATGCTGTAAAAGCCATAAAGGTGCAGGGTCTAGAGTCACACGTGCAAATTTCATTTCTAATAAAAACCTCAGCTCGCACCCACACTGTTGTAACCTCTGTAGACTTTGGGTCTCAAACCAGAATGACAAGAGAGCAGGAGTGCAGACATTCAGGCAGGTAGTGTGGGCCGATCTGGTCACAAAAACCATAGTCTCTTATTTCAGTAATGCCCTATTCAGACTCACAAAGTGCTCACTAGTCCCCGCTGAGGCCCCAGAAGGCACACCTGGGGTGCTATGTTAGTAGCAGCTGCTGACAGTGTTTGCAGGTGTTCTGAGCCAGGTCAGTTTCTTCATCTGTGATCCACACTTAGGGGCTCAGGCTGAGTTATAGCCACATCCACCTGGGTGGGGCTGAAAGCACCAGCAGTGATGATGTCACTGTGGGAATAAGTTACCCTGGGGGCCTGGCCTCCTTTAGAGAATGGGAAAGCATGACATGATGACATGATTCGTCTTCATATGGTAATTTTTCACATCACTTAAGTTCTTTCCTTGCTCACCCCACTGAGTCAGCCACGCTATCACTTGACTAGTCATAATTATAGTGGCAGTTGTGGTTAACATTTATTGACGTCTTACACTGGGCTAAGCTCTTTACATGTCTCATCTCATTTAATCCTCGAGCCCTATAAACTAGATGCTATCAATATCCCCATATGACAGATGAGGGAACTGAGGGCAAAGAAGGTAAATAACCTACCTGAAATCCTTCAGCTTGTAAGCAGAAGAACTGGGATTTGAAGTAATTTTTTTTTTCTGATTTTAGAGTCTGCAGCTATTATTGCTTTACCGTATTGTGCAACCACTTAACTAAAAATATATACCTATATCCCTACTCTACTACAAAAAAGAGGCATTTCTTTCAGCAATGAAAGGGGAAAAATTAGTTTGTTCCCAAATGCCCATGGGTTGCTCTCTCAGCCAGCGCAACTTCCCGCACTGGCAGGCGGGAAACTGACTCCCAAGAAGACAAACTCCTATTTCCTGACAAGCAAACACAGGGCTGCCAGTGGCCACCAAGCTTACCGTTAGGAAGTGACGGTCCTTAACCTCACGCCTCCTCTGGCTGTGCGCTGGAGGGTAGGAGGGCAGCGGGGGAGCAGCGGTGGCAAGGGGGACAGCTGCTCTCTGCTCTCGACGATCACTCCGGCTCCGGTGTTCTGAGGGCAGAAAAAGCAATAATACTGAAATATACTTGGCATTTTCAATTTTTCTTTCCCCCTTGGAAGTATTAGCAAAAGGCTGTAGAGAAAAAAAAAAGTGAGTTTTTGTTACCCTAGCTAATTTGTATACCAAATCAGATTTTCAGAATGGTTCCCAACTAAACTTTCACTTACTACTAATATGAAATTGGATACATACATTTCATCGGGTCCACCTCATAATCTTTGTGCAAGAGGGCTCACCCCTGCATTCAGTGTGCCTTGTTTCAAAACAACAAGCAAAAAAAAAAAAAAAAAAAAAAGCTGAGAACAATAATGGAAGATTTTCTGCCATAATACTAGAGTGGAAAGTAGGCACAGACACAGCGGAGCTGCCTGGTCCGCCCGCTGGGTGCTGGAGCCAGTTCACACTGGCTCAGGGGAGCTGATTGCTATGTATTCAGGAATTTGTGTGAGTCAGTTTTGCAACTGTTGGTACCTGGAAATAGGCCATGTTGGGAGTATTTACATCACGTTTGTTGAGTGACCCAAAGTCTAGTCTTTTAAAATTAGAATGCATTCCATATCCCTATTTCAAATGGGCTGTATTGTGGACGCCCTCCCTGCTAGTGCTTCTCTAGGTCCTGTTGCTTGTTCTGACTGGCCTCCCTAATGCCGGCCCCACTCTCCTTTGCTTTATTCAACGTGCTGCCCCCAAACTGGGAACTGAGCACTCGAGCACTCTTGAGCTATCCGATTTCTATCCATGTCTGATTTGGCTGTCTGTGGGCCTCACCGCCTGAACTGCTGACTTAGTGTCTATGTCAGAAAAATGTGATAGTATTTCTCATCTTCCTTTGCTTAGGATTCTTTCAACAGATGTTGGCTCCCATATGCAACCAGAGAAAACTCCTCAAAACCATGTAAGTAGTCTTTGCTAAACTGCCTCCAAAGTCAATGTTTATCAGGAAGACTTTTTGAGATAAATTTCTTTCGTGTTAAAGTGCCCACCTCCAGTGCCACCCTCATTTTTCTCTGCAAGCAAATAGTGTGCTTTTCTAAATGGGTAGCACAAGGAAAAGCTTTTACATTCTTTTTTTTTTGTGTGTGTGTGTGTGTGTTGAGACAGAGTCTCACTTTGTTGCCCAGGCTAGAGTGAGTGCCGTGGCGTCAGCTTAGCTCACAGCAACCTCAGACTCCTCGGCTTAAGTGATCCTACTGCCTCAGCCTCCTGACTAGCTGGGACTACAGGCATGCGCCACTATGCCCGGCTAATTTTTTCTATATAGATTTTTAGTTGTCCATATAATTTCTTTCCATTTTTAGTAGAGACGGGGTCTCGCTCTTGCACAGGCTGGTCTCGAACTCCTGACCTTGAGCAATCCACCCGCCTCGGCCATCCCAGAGTGCTAGGATTACAGGCGTGAGCCACCGCGCCCGGCCTACATTCTTAAATTTATGAAGAGTAGAATACAGGTGTTCTTGGTTAGGAAGAGGTGGAAGAAGGGGAGGAGTTGGAAGGGAGACATCAGCTCAATTTCCCATTCAATTGCTTCCCTCCCACACTATCTTAAATAGATCTCTTTCCTTGCCCTGGGCTGGGAGTAGGCAGGCTAGATTAATGGCTTGCTAATAATACCTCTTTATGGTGGTGAGGTAGGGAGAACATTGGTCTACCAGAGCCTGAAACTGCAGTAGAATCTTGGTTCTTATTTCCTTAGAGCAATGAAACTTGTACCTCAGCCCTAAACTTGAAAGGAAAGGAAATATAAAATATAATTATCCCTTTATAGGCACTTATTAATCTCTCTCTGTTTTATGAACATAAATAATGGTGTCATTTAAAGTGATTACTGGCTCTGAGCATTAAAGAATTGCTAAGAAAAAGGGGAAAAAAAGTAATCAGATTCTAAATAACTTGACATCGATTTAGATACTGCTTCCTCCAGGGAGCCTTCCCTGAAGCCCCATGGCATGATTTGGTACCTCTCCTCTCAGCCCCCATTATCACTGTATTGAAATTACCTGGTTACTTGTCTGTCTCATTCACTAGACTAGGCATTCCTTGCAGGCAGGGACCATACTTTATTGCTCCTTGAATCCTACGTTCTAGCACAACGAAGGCAGCTAATTTCTAGGTTCTAATCTCGGTCCCCCAGCTCCCTCCTTATAATCTCATCTACAAAAGGAGCACAGAGCTGCTGCCACTGCAGCCTCATTTGTCTGTGCTTCATTATCCACTCCCGCCTGGTGGAAGCCAGGCTATTCCAGCTGTCCAAATAGAGAACCTACAGGGGTGCTCACTGTGGCATTTGCTGAGCAAGGGTTGCCTGCTAAGTCTGTATTATTCACGGCCACCAGATGGCAGAAGTGGATTATGCTGATGAATACGCTGCTAAGCTACTGTGTTTCTTGGACAAGGTTAAAAAAAAAAAAGTCACTTTCTAATTTTAATTCTACACTGCATGTTTTTAATTCTATGATGCCTATAATTCTTGTTTATGGCTCTCTGCAGTGCTATTAAAACTACTACACCCAAGATTTGCTATTGAGCCGACCACAAAACAAGCCAGTCTGTGGAGGGCAAGATGCAGCTCCACATTCTTCCTTCCAACCCCCCCAGGAGAAGGTTCAGAGAAAACTGATATTGGCACTTGCTGTTCCTCAGTTCTGCCATAAGTCCAAACCTGACAAAAGCAGTGAAATGTGATAGCTTACGAGCAGCTCAGTGTTACCTGGTGGAATCTGTAAAAATCTAATCAGGGATGACTTATTAATAATGATAAAGGGATAAAAATAATTATGCCTAAAGGGCTAATGTTACTCAAGCTCTCTAATGATGGGATCCGAGAAAGTATTTAGTACAAATAATCAGATTCCTCTGTTGTCACCCTGTCACCCTGTGCTCTCAATGTTCAACCAGTTTTCAGCAGAATTTGATTCAGTTCCACAAACATTCATTGAGGACCTACTGTATGCTGGGTTCATGCTAAGTGCTTTGAATAAAATAAGTTAATAAGATATCATCCTTGCCCCCGAGCAGCTCATAGATTAATAGCAGAAGACAGGCCTGTAGTGGTTGGTTATGATCAAAGGTTATAAGTGGCAGGATGGAGGATGCATGGGACATTATGGGAAGGGTGCCTAATCCAGGCTGCAGAGGAATGGCAAGAGTGGGAAGGAAGATTTCCAGAGGTGGCTTATACTAAAAATTTGTTAAAGAACTTTTTAGCCAACTACAAATTAAAGTGAATGGCGGCCGGGCGCGGTGGCTCACGCCTGTAATCCTAGCACTCTGGGAGGCCGAGGTGGGCGGATCATTTGAGCTCAGGAGTTCGAGACCAGCCTGAGCAAGAGTGAGACCCCATCTCTACTAAAAATAGAAAGAAATTATATGGACAGCTAAAAATATATATCGAAAAAATTAGCCGGGCATGATGGTGCATGCCTGTAGTCCCAGCTACTCGGGAGGCTGAGACAGGAGGATCGCTTGAGCCCAGGAGTTTGAGGTTGCTGTGAGCTAGGCTGACGCCACGGCACTCACTCTAGCCCGGGCAACAGAGTGAGACTCTGTCTCAAAAAAAAAAAAAAAAAAAAAAAGTGAATGGCAAGTATGCCAGAGATACTTCTAGAAGATACTGATCATCACTCTTCATTATAAGTGTGACAGTATCTGCCACAAATAAATAACCAAGGGAAATTTTTAGAAACAATTGCTTTAGGGATATTAGTAGGTTAGCTCTTTCATTAAAAGGAAAAAAGATGAGGATGGAAAAAAGGCAGAAGTTATACAAATGTGGAAGAAAATAAGATGAAAACAACATTTATCATCATTTCATTTCTCCATCTTGATAGTGATGTTAAAATATTTTATTTGGGCCGGGCGTGGTGGCTCACGCCTGTAATCCTAGCACACTGGGGGCTGAGGCGGGTGGATGGTTTGAGCTCAGGAGTTCGAAACCAGCCTGAGCAAGAGTGAGACCCCATCTCTACTAAAAATAGAAAGAAGTTATCTGGCCAACTAAAAATATATAGAAAAAATTAGCCGGGCATGGTGGCACATGCCTGTAGTCCCAGCTACTCGGGAGGCTGAGGCAGAAGGATTGCTTTAAGCCAAGAAGTTTGAGGTTGCTGTGAGCTAGGCTGATGCCACGGCACTCTAGTCAGGGTGACAGAGCAGGACTCTGCCTCAAAAAAAATATTTTATTTGAATTTTAATACTTTTTGCAAAATACCATTCTTTAAAAGAGTATAGTGAATTTGAAACAAAGACATGGAATGTGTAGACACCAACTATCTCCATAGCAGAAACCTAAAGGCCAAGAAAGCTGGCATGCCAACTGCTAATACCCAATTTAGGGGGCTCTCAAAGGATAATGCTGATTTTTAATCCCCTTGTCCTAATTAGAATGGATTTAAGGCACTGAAAAGTAACCAGCATAAGACAAGGCTGTATTTCTACTTTCACTGCTGTGTGCCTGTCTCCAGCTTCCCCAGGACTGTGAGGGAATGTAAATATCAATATTTGTTTACATGTGACGCAGTGTATGGCAAGGAAAAGAGCTCTGGCTGGGGATTCAGAGGCCCGGGTCTGGGTCCTGGTACTGTGCCTTTCCTGCTGTGTATGATCCTGCGCAAGTTTCTTCACCTTGCTAGGCTTCCACGTGCCCCCCTTTAGAATGGGGGCATCGAGCCAGCTCACTGGTTCTCAAAAGAAGCAGAAGAGCCCTCTAGGAGCTTGTTCTGGTTGTCAGAATGATTGAGTGGGAGCCAAGCATGCCAGCTATTCTGTAATGCACAGGATGGGCAATGAAAAAGCGTCCCAGGTCCCTCACAATATTCAAAGTTCCCATCAGAATCTCTTAACGGGGAAAAGCCTATTTCTGAGTCAAACCTGATTCCCTTTTAATTATAATCCAAAGTATACTTTTGCTCATATCTATTAATAATATATGCTGAATGTACCAGTTTTTATGGTTGTGTCCTCCTGCCCCTCAGGGCTCCTTTGTTTCTCTATACTTCCTGCTCAGAATGGTTTCTGACTGTCTTTACTTAATCCAGACTCACTTTTCATAGGCACAAACATCTGACTGCTTCATTTTGTTTTCTAGTATAGTAGAGCCCAGGCATTTGCATATTGAAATACATATTATTATAAATAATTTTCCTTTTATTTAATAATTTCTCTTTATTATCATATTTAGACCATGATGCTGTTTTTGCTTATGTGTAGAGGTAGGATCTATTACCCATAGATTTCATTCCCAGGTAGAAAAGGAGCAGTTCAAAGTACTTGCTATAACAGGGGCATGTGTTGGGACTGATGGGACAGAGAACCATTGGACAGGACAACCTCTGAGTTCTCTCCTGACAAAGCCCCCAGCCTGGGATCAGTCACCTCTGCGCAGGGCCTGCAGGCTCTGCCGGGCGTGGCGGTGCAGCTCCTCCACACAGGGTGGCCTCGTGGCTGGGAGGAAGATGTTTCGCTGCTGGTGCCACGGCGCGCGATAGTACACACTCAGCTTACTCTCGATGTCCAGGTTGGAGACGGCTGCAAGACAAAGACGGAAACAGGGCATTGTCCATCAGTGGCTTTAAGCTATCCATTTGGCAGACTCTGGGGTGGGGAGGGGGACGGGAGTGGATTCTGGGTGGAGTAGAGATCCAGACTGCCATGTTCACTTTAAGAACTAACTCAAGGCTGGAGAAAGGTTTGGAGTTTCTAATACTGATAGGGACAACCCTTGTCCCCGAGCTGAGGGATGGGAGACCCCAGGACACCAACCATCTGCCTGTGACCAGCTAACTTCCTCTATGCACCTTTAGTCCTTGCCCTCTGGCACAGTGACAAATCTTTGGCCAACCTGCTTGGGGGTGCGGATGGGGGTCCTGCCTCCCAAGAATGCAGAGGAAAGCCTCAGAGATGAGTCAAAAGGTTACCGCAGCTCCGGCCTTCTGGCTGCAGGGCCTCGGAGCTGAAGTTCTGCACATGCCTGAACCCTGGCCCATACCTTGCCCTGCTCTCTGTCCCTTGTGGCATCTGGCCCCGAGGTCTCCTTATGCTGCCCTTCACCTTCCAGCTCCATTGCCTGCCATCTTTGAAAGCTTTGCTCAGTTTCCCTGGTTTCACCCAGGGTGAGCACAAGCATTAAAGAAACCATCACAGGGGTGATGGGTATTCAGAAAGGGAAACTGCAGACTATGATTCTTGCAACTCATCCACGAGATCAAGGAAGGAAGGCTTCCTTCCCCCCAAGCACAGCATTTAGCCCACTGTCATCTTCATATATATATGGAGCCTAGGACGGAACTGCCCGTGAGTTGAAGAGAAATTCTGCTGCCAGCAGGTGTCAGGAACCAGGAGGGTCTGGCTAGCAAGTGGCTGCCCAGAGAAACCTATGAGCACCTGGGCAGCCAGTTGGCCCCAGGAACTGTGAGAACCGGCCCAGCCCGCTTTTCCCTCCAGGCCCATGACCCAGACCTAGACCCAGACTCCGGGGCGTGGGCCCGCCCAGCTCCTCCCACCTCCTAGTCTCACCTCTTCTCTCTGCTGCTTTTCCTTTTCTTCCCAGCGTGTGATTTGGGCATGCTCTGCCCAACTGTTTATCCCTGTGCCCTAAACAGGGTTTTGATTCCTCTTTTTAAAGTCTGGGCTACCCTTTACTTTGAGAAGCCCTGCATAGAACAAGATGCTGTGCAGATAAAGCAGAAAGGAAATGGAAAAGAAGGGAGGATATTTTCATAGAAGGGGAATAAAAGAAAGAAAACTGGGAAAAATACCACCTTTTGATAATTAATTTCCCCTCCCCAAGTACTACATTATGGGTTGCTTTTGGTTTTGTTTTCTAATGCAGTCTTCAGTAGTGTTTTTTTCTAGAATAATGCATTGTACCATAAGAATCACCAATAGAAACAAAGACACACTTCTAAAGATGTGAAGAAATATCACATGGACAGGGTCAAGGGGAAAACGCTATGCTTCTAAAACAGTGATGTCTGATAGAACTTTCTGTGATGATGAAATTCTCACAGCTATACTGCACAGTATGGTAGCCTCTCACTACATTGGCTATCAAGCACTTGAAATGTGGCTGGTAAGTGAGGAACTGAATTTGTAACATTATTTAATTTTAATTAATTGAAATTTAAATAGCCATATGTGGCTATCGTATTAGACAATATAGCTCTAGAATAACCATAAATAGTCTATTATATTCTCTCACCTTAAGCCACAGAGTAGATTATTCTTTTTGGCCTAGGTTTATTCTCCCTTGGTGTTTAATCTCCAAGAAGAATTCAAGATCACAGGTTAGAGATTGCAAGATTATCTCCCTGAGTAGAGGAGGGTATTGGGGGGGGGGGTGTTCTATGTAGCCAAGAAATAAAGGCAGCAATTTTTCTTTGTCATGTTGCTCTATAACCTCAACTCTCTTCTTAGAAGCCAATGCTTGGCGAACCAGAGGGGAGTCACTGAGTCCCAGGGACAAGAGAGCCTGGGAGGAACTGGTAAGGGAGAAGCTGGCTCTTTAGACCTTAGTTGAGGAGTGGGAGGCCTTAGGGTAGAAAGGGAGGGCCAGGTCCAGATTAGAATTTTCCTTCTCAAGTGTGGAAGGGAGGGGGAGTTCTGAAGACTGAGGCTTTATTTAGCCCCTCCTTAGAGGAATGCTCTGCCTCAGTGATGAGGACTGACTAAAAAATCAGCCTCTCCCTGGAGGCAGAGGTCAACTCCTGCCCAACAGAGCAGAGGTCATTACCAAACCTAACAGAGATGGCCGTGAATTCATGTGCTGGTGACAGCTGGGACGGGAGACAGAACAGAAAGCTTGCCGGTGGAAAGAAGGGGCAAGAAGTTCAGTGGGCAGTCCCAGAAGTACAGGCTTTCTGGGCACCGCTTCCCCCAGGCTCATCTCTTCAGGAAGGTGGGAGCTGGGATGTGGGGCTGGGCCTGGGTGACTCAGGTAGAACGGAAGACTCTTATACCCCTCCCTCCCTCAGCACTGCTGACCAGGAGCTCAGGGTGTTAACTTTTGACAGCCCCTCAGAAACCAAGGTCAAGTGGCCACGGCTCCTCAACCTCTGTGTGGGGAAGAGCTGAGCCTGCGCCATTTATCTTAGTGTTGGTCTGAAGTAAAAGCACATCAGAAGTGCTTGTCAAAAATGCAGATTCCTGGGCTCCAACCTAGATTCCCTAAATCAGAATTTCCAACAGAGAGGCCTGGTAACTGATATATTTGAAAAGTGCCCCACAGTTATTATTTTTTTTTTTTATCATCATGCAAGTCTGAGAAACACAAAACGTTTTCTGAGGATGCCTTGGGATCCTATGGGAGAGAAAGGAGTTGGGCAGCATGGGGGAAGGAACGAGACTACTGCAAATGGAAGCGTCCAACTGCCCATGGAACCTCTTCCAATAGCTCTCAGTCCCAGGCACAGTGCTGGGTGCTGGGATACAGCACGGAACAAAACACATGGGAATCCCTGCCCACACGGACCATATGTTCTCTGGTTCTGTGTGAAATGGGTTCTGTGTGATTCTGCCTGGAAACAATAGGTAGGGAGTGATGACCTCTGGCAGACACTTTCCGTTTTAGTATTATACAATTCCCTAGGGATGGTTAAGACCTCTAGACTCTTGAGGCCCCAAACACCGAAAAGATTATAGCCCCCACTCTTTTATCTCCACCCTTCTGCAGTGGGCAATCTCAAATTTCAGAATAAACTAGCATATCATAAAATAAGTATAAAGACATTCAGCAAAATTCTCTTTGCTCATTATTAAATATTAAATATCAAGTTACTTGAAAAAAGCATTTGTTGGTGCCCATGCTTTGCCAATGCCCTAACCACATCCACACTGTGCCTGCCGGGCAAGCCTGCACTGACTCTCTGGGCTGCTGAACTCTGCCTGCTGCTCAGGACTACAGATTCACAGAAGCAAAGACTAACACATGAGATCCAGCATGGGCAGCCACGTCGTGGTTCCTGGGAAGAACCAACTCTTGCAATGACAACCTTCAGAGCTAGGGATCCTCAGTTTTCCCCACCCTAAATCTTTTTCTTTCTCCACTGGGAAGCTATATTGGATTTCTGCCACACATTAGCAGGTGAACATTTCATTCATCAGTTGCCATGGTGGTGTCTATCTCTTAGAAGGTAAGGGAAGAAAAACTCTTTAATGCCTTTGCTCTCAGTGACGTCTTTGGTCACAGAGCATTAACTAGTATTATGTGTCCACTGGAGGCAGACAGACAGGAACTAATGGAGATCTTCCAGGGAAAATTATCCCACTTTCTTTCTTTAAAAAATCCATTCCTTTTCCTAAGTAACAGTTCCACCAAAGTTGCATCTATTCATTCATGAGCTCACTGCACCACTGCCAGTGCAAGGCTGCCCCGTGTCTTGTACCCTTTCCTCCCTTTTTAACAATCTCACCATGGCTGGGCCATGGGAGATACAGGGTTAGTGGCCCCAGGATGTTTGTTCTCATAAAAATGGAACAAAGAGAAGCAAGATTTTTCCTCTGTTTATTTGGATACATCCAGGAGCCCCTCTGTGGTAGGCAGAATTCTAGGATGGCCTCCAAGATTCCTGCCCTCTTATGTACATACGCTGTATAATCCAATCCCCTGCCCTTGAGTGTGGGCACAACCTATGACTTATGTAACATTACATGGCAAAAGGGATTTTACGATCCCTACTCAGTTGGCTTTGAGTTAATGAAAAGGGGAGAATTATCCTGGGTGAGTCTGGCCTAATCAGGTGAACCCTTAAAAGAGACGAGAAGCAGTAGAGAGGCTCCCTATTGGTCTTAAAGAGGCACAGCTGCCATGTTGTAGAGAAAGACATGTGGCAGGAGTGGTGGGCAGCCTCTAGGAGCTGAGGGACTCACTCCTACAACCTCAAGGAACTGAATTCTGCCAGCAATGGATGAGCTTTAAAGAGGATTCTGGGCCTCAGATGAGAACACGGCCCAGCCGACACCTTGATTTCAGTCCAGTGGAACCCTGAGCAGAGGACCCTGTTAACTCATATCCAGACTCCTGACCAACAGAAATGGCAAGATAATAAATGGGTGTTGGTTTAAGCTGTGAAATTTGCAGTGATTTGTGATGCAATAGTAGAAATAATAATATAATAATAACAGAAAAAGAATGCACACTCCCACTATTTTTTCCACTTTCCTAGAGTCAGTCACTTGCCTTGTCTTGTCATCTCCTCCCCTTTGTTACTGCTTTCCAAGAAAGGGGCAGATAATGGCAAGGGTTACAATGAGAAATAGGGTTATATGTCTCATTTATATCCTCCTCACCACAGGAAAAAGTTTATTTGGATGTATCAATTCTCTTGTCTAAGGCCATAAGCTCTTGTGGGAAGCTCCAACCATATGCCAAGCTCTAAGCTAGGCGCATCACGGTACCCTCACATAACTCAGAGAGGAAAGTATTGCCCCTATTTTATAGATAAGGAAACAGAAGCTCAGAGAAAGTAAGTAAATTTACAAAGTCATGCACCTGGTAAGTAGAAGCTCTGGGATTAAAAACCTTCTCTGTTTGGCTTCTAAGCTGCTGCTCTTTCCCAAACCAACACTGAAATATGTTTGCCTAAGCTAAGGGTGATTGCCGGGGAGGGACAGTGGGCTGTCTGCCACATAAAAGTATCTAGTGCTTTTCAAAATCAGAAGAAAGGATGTAGAACTGCTGCTGGCTGGATCATCCACAGCATTGGGTGTAACCAAGAACTGAGCGACTCTGCCAGAGAGTGCCTAGCAGGCGGCTGGGAAGATTTGTTATATTCCAGAAAGACAATTAGCACAGCAAACAGATACCACAAAACCAAACTGCTGAAGGAAAATGCCATCATAGGAAATGTCCACAGGGCAATGAAAACTCTTTATAGACTGATCTTAGTTCATTCCCCTGTTGAACCCTGGAGATAATGGAATTGTCTAGATCTTGATTCATAGTGATGTATTGGAAGCATGGATACGGTCAATGAGCTGACTGAGACGTTGAGGAAAACTAACGTCTCTCAGAAGAACCAGGCCCATTTCTAAGAGTGGGAGGAGGCTTGATCTCAGGAACCATCGGGAAGGGGTTAGAATCAGAGGCATAGTCTTGCCCCCAGCCTCCCCAGCCCCCAGCCCTCAGCCTCCCTGCCCTGCCAGGGCTGGCACTTATTTGATCCAACCTTTCCTGGCCTCGTGAGCATCTCACTGTCTTAGAGCTTTATCACCCTGGGAGGAATGCAAAATGCTTACTCTTGGCCTCCCTTCCTAGAAAGCCTCCCTGCCTCAAGCCCCCACCCCTGCCACTGTCTTCCTCCTTCCTCCTTCTCTCAGACTCTTAAGAATTTAAAAGGGGGAGGTGACAGCTGAGATCAAAGTTTGAATGCTATGAAAATTTCAGAAAAAAATGTGCAAGTGACTCAGAAGTAGAATTTTTACCCTTTCAAGGGAGGGAAGGAATTTTTAAAAATATTCTTAGAATGCCTGCAGACACACATACCCACATGCACCTTGCTAACCTTCTTCCTGCCCTTCTACCTTCATGCCCACCCCCATCACACAGCTTTTTGGCCAGGAACACACACCTCTACAAACCATCCATTCGGATCCCCTGTGACAGAAAGCAGCAAGGAGTATGTTAGCACATTCATCCATTAATAAGCCTCCGAAATAGCATCACGGTAGCCAGTTTGCCCCCTGGGTCCCTGTTCCACTGAAGCCAATTGTCAGCAGCCATAAGCTTGGTAAACAAAGTGGACATCTACTCAGGGTGTCTGTGGCTGCTGCCTGAGTCCTCAGATCTGTTGGGAGGGGATTTATCAAGTGAAACCATTCATTCCCACCTGCCCTTCCTTCCTTGGCAACCAGCCCCTTGCCCACTCCACTCAGCAGCTTGGAGGAGGGAGTGGGACAGGATACAGGGACAGCAAGGACCACCAAGTATCCTGCCACCTGCAAAGCAGCCCAAAGCCCAAAGCCAGAGCCAGCCTCCCAGAGCCTGTCCTTGCTGGGTTTCCTTTTCTGTAGAACCACAATAATTCAGATTTGTTCCCAACTATGGACAAAGCATCTAATGTAGTCCTCTCAGCATCAGAATGATCTAGGTTTTCTAACAAATTCCAGCATCCTAAAACATTCCAGCACCTACAGAATAGGTAGGTATATTTATTTATACACTAAATATCTCTGTATTTATTGATACACTGAAAGAATCTAGAATGATTTTTCTCATAGAAATATTTTCCCAGCTTCCAAAACAAAATGATGCTTCATACCAGGAGGACTGTTTAATTATTACTGTTACTGTTATTGTTTTAATGTTCAACATCCTGTGGAAAGACCACCAGAGACCTGGGTTCAATTCACAGGTCTGCCACCATGTGACCTTGTACAAGTTATTGAACTTTCCTAGGACCCAAGTTCCCCATCTTTACAAGTGAGGGGTTTGAACTTTCTGGTCTCTGAGTCTTGTCGTTTCCTGTCCTCCATTTGATGCCAGTCACCAAAATCCGCCCAGAAAGACTCTGCATTCAAGATATTGCAAGATGTGCTGGTGGAAAGACCTGGGCTCTGGGATGGGAAGGTGGGGATTAATCACAGGAGAAGTGTGATCTGGAGCAAGTCACTGGGCTCTTTGGGCCTCTCTCCCCTCCTCTGTGAAATGGGACTCATAGAGCCTTCATGGAGTGGTTCTGAGGCTCCGTTGAAATGACAAAGTCCTTGGCATGTCACTGCTTAATAATGTTAGTTCCCTTTTGTGGCCCAGGAACAAAAGACCAAGAGGCCAGAATCAGGGTCCAGGTTCACAAGAGCAAAGTGTGGGGCCCTCCAAGTTTCTTTTTTCTTTATTTCTCCTGTCTTGTCCAGTGAAGTAAACATAAAATGAAGCCCCTAAAGATCGCCCTTTGGGGGGTCTCATGTTCTGGAAACTGGAAAGAAGGCTGCCCACAACTGGGAAGCCTGTGACTTCTCTGACAGGTCCAAAGTCCCCAGTCTCTGATATCTGTTGGCTTGGGCAGAATTTAGCGTAATGATTTGGACATCCTAACTCTCCGAGTCACTGTCAGAGTTGCAGTACTATACGTTCTCCTTAGAACCGATTTGTTTATCTTCAGGTCATTCTGCTGCTGTGTTCTACACCATGCACTTCCTCCAGAACGTAAGCAGGTAGTCATCTGTCACAGCTCAGATATTATTTCAATAAAATTCCTTTAGGCATCTAGTAGCGTCATTGGATCCTACTGCTGGAAGAGATCGTGGAAATTATGGAGCTCTGTGTTTTTTTTTTTCAAACTGCAGGGCCTGACTCATTAGTGGATTGTGAAATCCATTCAGTAGGTCAAGACTAGCGTTTTTAAAAACAACAAAACAGAATAGAGTTGACTAGAAAATACCCAAGTGCACTGCATGTAGTATCATTTTGTGAAGCTATTGTTTCTGTCATGTGTGTGCATGTGCATGAGTGTGTATGTGTGTTTGTAAAAATGTATTTCTTACTCTAGGTAGCAGTCAACACACTGTGAAGGCCACTGTTTGGGCCAACCCCTCTCATGTGGTGATGAGAAAACCAAGGTTCAAAGATTTGACCCAAGATCATAGAACTGATTTTTGGCAGAAGCAAAAACCAAATCCCAGGTCTTCCGACCCAGGTCCATTAACTTCCCGTGGCAGCCTCTTCCTCCCAGGCCGATGATCAGCCCGGCTTCTGTGCCCGTCATCTCTCTCAGTTGTTATTTGCTACCTATCACATTTATCAGGTTGTCCTTTGAAAAAAGCACTTCTCACCTGTGGATAGGACACATTCCAGCCATTTTTATTTTAGGATTCTAGAAGCACTTTCAGCCCAGGGTACAAAATTTGGGATGAACCAGCCACATAAGCCAAGGTTTTCTCTATGTTCCTTTACAGAGCCCAGGTTCCCTGAAGGGCACACCCACCAAGAGCTGCTCTAGAGGTACTATGGCTGCAAGAGAAAGCCCTGCCCATTTACCAGAAACAACTGTGAGCCACTCTGAGGCTTAGAGTATACATTTCATCGTGGAAAGATGACACTGATGGAAAACCTCTGTTAGAATAATGGAAGAGCACACACTCCCCTTTCTTCTTTCTGCTTAAAGATATAAAGCTTGGCAATACTCAGGTATTTAATATATGAAATATCTGAACTCCTTTCCTTGTCCCTTCTGCATTGTGGGCTTTCCAGACCAAACAACCAGAAGAGGATTGGTTCAGGGAAAAAGAATGGCCCACTTGGGTTACCTTGCTTGGCTTGCGTACCTAGAATGCCTCTAACCACTTGCCATTTCTTCACCCTCCAAGGCTCATCTCCAACAAAACCCTTCCACCTGTCTAGCCCCAGGCTTCCCTTGAGCTGTGGGGGCACACACTGTTTCCCACCTCTCACGTGCGCTCCTCACAGGCTACCCTAGGTTGCTAGCTACCTTGCCACAAACATGTGCCTTAGCTCTGCAACTATATCCATACGCCTCTGACCAGAGGAGACACAGCTTACACTTCTTTACATTCCTGGCAATGCCAGGCACTGCCCCATGTAAATTCCTGAAGGAAATGTGTTTGATTGCTTTTGTCGCTTGTTAACAACTCCCTGTAGAGTTTGGCAGGGAAATGAAATTGGCACAAATAGCTCAAGTGGAGTTTTGCACCAACTATGGGTTTTATTTATCGACAGAATTATAGTAGAAGAAATTTAGATTAGATATAAAGAAGGAATTCTCAATCACAGGAGTCTAGAGAGGGGATAGACTGGGGATAGAAGAGGTTGGGGAGGAGGGGTGGAAGGGGGAGTGTGGTAGAAGAAAGAAGAAAGAAAAGTTGAAGGAGTGGGGAAAGTGAGTGGGGAGGGCATGACCCTCGAGAGATAGTGCACATTCTACAACCTGAGGATGTTTTAGAAGACTCTCTGATTTATAGACAGCACTGACTCAGGTGCAGCACTAACTTGGTTTTTCAGCAGGAAAATTTCTTAGATGAAGTTGGCATGTCTAGTAGCCTGAGGAGTCTGGACATTCATTCACACACTCACTTGTATTGAGCAGCTACTTTTGCAAAGCTCTGGGCCAGGAACCTGGGGACAGATGTCTAAGACAAGGTCCCTGACATCCAAGTGCTAACAATCTAGTATTCATTCACTCATTCTTTCATTGTTTTCAAGCATTTAGTAAATGTCTGTTATGTATTAAGTGAAAGGGCTACAAAGATTACAGTTCTCTCTCTCTCTCTCTGACACACACACACACACACACACATACACACAGTCACCTGATAGAGTATAAATTTTTTGAAGGGTTCTCCTCCTACTCCCACTTTCAAAAGTAACATATATTCTGTGGAAAATTCAAAAAAGTCTAAAAGAACAAAAGAAAAGCCATTCCTAATCCTGTCACTCTGTCTCCAAGCAGTTTTTTTAAGGTGCGCTTTTATATAGTTGAGATATATAGCATATATACCCTCTTGTATACTGCTTTTTAACAATAAAAGAATTTTTCCCTTATGAATCAAAAATCTTCATATAAGTCTACAGAAACAATATTTTTAATAACTGCATAATATTTTGCCACATAGATATACTATAGTTTATCCATTCTCCCAGCATTGTACATTAAATTAGTTCCCATTTATAAAACACACTGCAGTGAACATCTGTCTTCAAAAACCTTTATCTAGGCTACATTCTATGTGTGATTGTGAGTGTACCATGGGCTGGATTGGAGATTTTGCTGTCCTCAGTATGAAGAGGGCTCTCCTTTCCCCAGCCAGTCCAAACAGAGGTGATCAAAGCACTGCTAACCCCAGAGTCCAGCTCCCTAATCAAAGGATGGGGGGCAGCCTGGCATCTTAGGTGTATACATGGCCTAGTGGTTGAGATATATCTATATCTATATATAGACATATATATCTATATATAGATATAGACATAGATATATCCCCAATGTATATTCCTTTAAAAGTGCTAGAAACTAAGGTGGCAGTTGCTTGGCCAAGCTAGAAATCATACTGTTTAAGCTTTCATATCCACAGAGTATAGATAATATGGTAAAGGATTCATATTTCTTCTTGTCAAAATGTACCATCCTGGCTCAACAAAGCTGGTGGAAACATTAGTTCTTAACGAGGAATCATCATTATATGCAAGGCTATATGGATACAAAGCACACCATCGGGGCACTCAGAAGGCTGCCCTCAAAGGCAGACCTAAATATAAACCTAAATGGTTTAAAGCAGAGCTTCTCAAATTCGAGCATGCATAAGAATCACCTCGAGACCTTGTTGAAACAGATTCTTACCCACCACCAGAGATTCTGATGCAGTAGGTCTGGGATGGGTCTGAGAACTTGCATTTCTAAAACGTCCTGGGGGGGGATGCTGATGTTGCCAGTCAGTGGACCACAGAGACCAAGGCAACAAGACCAAACAATCCAGGTATTAGATTGGACAATATTAAATGGCCAACCATCTTGACCTACAAAAAACTATGTCAATAGTTCAATCTAATAATTAGATCAATCCCAAGGTTAACTGTACCAGAGGGACCATTGTGCTCTTAGATAGTGGTAAGGTGCTTGCTTTCCTGCAACCTGGACTGAAAACGACCAGCCCATCACCAAGTTATGAAACATTTGTGCCAGTTTTCAAGGTTTCCACACCTAAGCTTGAACCAGAGTAGGAGGAATGGGAGCTTGTTCATCAGTCCCACACCCTCTAAGGAGACACTGGCAGTGTTAAAATTTGCAAACAAGTGAAAGCATAGAAAAGATAATACTGATCAGAAATAAGGCATTTGATCTTTCAAGAGCGCCAAATAGTTAAGGAATATTTCCAAGATTCAGGAAGGGGTTTAAAAATAAAACCCCTTTGTGAATGTCACAAATCTGTTCCCATTATTCATGAAGAACCAGATGAGGCTGACTACAGGGAAGACTGTGAGTATCATACTTTGGTACTCTTGGTTCCTTGAAAGCAGGCTCTTCCTGTGGGAAAACAGAGGAAAGAAGGTGTTGCACTCACAAAGATGAGTATGATATTTTAAAGTCCCTTTACTCCCGCTCAAACTAAGATGTGATGTCATAAACATGGGTGCCTCTGACATTTCAAGGAAGAAAGTGGAACTGGAGTGGGAGAGGCAGGTCAGAAAAAGCATGAAACAAGAAACACTGCACACAGCCACTGGATATAAAAGGAGAAAGGTTCTATTTTTCAATATGGTCCATGGAGCCTCTTCGGTCCTCTTGGACACATGCCCTTGGCTTGGTTAGATTGTGAAACAGAAAAGTAATTAGCACATGACATCTAATTACATACGCTAATAAATCTCTTCTCCTAGGCAGAGGTTAGTCTCTTAAAATCTACTTAGAGATCATCAGCCATGATGGAAAATTTTAAATACTTACACAAGGCCGCACATACCACCTCCACTACACTTACTTAGAATTATTACTTGCTAATTAGTATCTTTGTAGGTAGAAGAGAAGTGATGTTCTTTATTGGGCCAACAAAGAAGCTATAAATACACAACCCTGCAAGCCAAAAGGCATTCTTTTCCAAGGACATTTCCACCCCAAAAGCCTAGATATTTGTAACGAGTTCTGTACTCTCTATAAAAGACATGGCTAGGTGAGTGGGGAATCCGTAACCATAATGTATTCAATCTGGTGTCAGAAAAGATGGGCTATCATGTGACTCAATTAGCCTGGGTCTAGCTGAGTCTGCAGAGATACCGACGAAAGTATCCCAGGTTCATCTTGCACATTTGCTGCCCCACACCTGGAATTAGCCCTCTCTCCAAGAAGCCCTGACTTCTCTCAGAGGTAACAGGCTTTAGAGACCACGCTCTGCATGGTAGGGGTATTCGTTGTTGCTAGGTTGTCATTGCTTCTGGGCTTCTTCAGTTGACAGAACCAGAAAATATGTAAGTTTCAGAAGGTGAAAATGAATCATGAGTTTAAACCACTATTTCCAACTCAAATAAAAGATTACAGGTTTTAATTTAACTCCCTTGATTTTTTTAATTGATCTCTTTTCTCTTGTGCTGAAAATCTTGATTCCTAATGACAGTGGCATAATTACTTATTTGAATAGCTGCAAAATGGCTACAGTAAGACAACTGAATTCAGCTTTAGATTTCTTTTTTTTTCTTTAGTTGTTAGGATGTTTTCTACTAGAAAGGTATAATATGGGGTACTTTGTTTGAAAGTCACATGAAATGATTGAAAGTGATGAATATGATTACTAATGTCCTTTGGGCACATAAAATGAGAAAACTATGAAAGGCTCCTGGCCACCCCATTCAGATGGATCTAGTTCATAAATAACTAAAATCTATCTTAAGTCCTTACATTTTTAATTTCCAGTTTATTTGAGAAAAACATACAAGACTTCTTGCCCTTCACACTCATCTGCTCCATGGGTTGCAATATTTAGAAGACTAGGAACTAGCTCCTCCCCTTCCTTCCTTGTCTCTTGTGAACTCTGCCACTGGCCCTTGCAGGAGCTAGCCTGGCTTTGTTGAGTAACAGTACAGAGAAGCCCACGCAGTGATGAGGAGAGCCTTTGATCTCCAGAAGACTTGAAAACTCAAGCCTGGAGGTCTTGGCATTTATCCCAGAGATCAAACAAATATGTTGCCACCTGCCGGGAAAAGGGAAATGAACTAGCCCTTTTTGAATCCAGAGCCTATGATGGAAACTCCACAAGCAGTGGCAGAATCTACCAAAGGCCACAGGCCCATCAGAGGCTACGAGCAGCCTCCCTGGGGATCTCTCTACCAAGGAATTGACGAGTGGACCACACACAGGGATCAGACAACTTCACCCATGAGTTGCTGTGAATGAGCCCAAATACTAAGAAGCTACGTTGAACCACATGAAATTGACATTTCTGTAGGTCAAAATAGTTGAATATCGGCAATTTCATATGGTTCAACTTTACAGCTCTTAAGTAAGCAAATAAGGATCCAAAAACTCAATAATAGTTCAAAGCAGTGGAAAGCAACCAGGGGGGAAGGGGGAGCAGGGGAGAGGAATAAACCAACCTAATGGGTACTATGAACACTATCTGGGTGAGGGACACACCTATAGCCAGGGCTCAAGCATTACAAAATGATCCACGTAACCTAAAACATTTGTACCGCCTTAATATTTTGAAGTAAAAAAATAGTTCAAAGCACATAAATGACACCCTAGTCCCCCCTCCCGTGTTCAAGGCATTTCTGTCACATTTCTTTTCTCAGGTTGATTTGCTAAGGAGGCAGGCAGAGGTGAGGGGAGAGAAGAACTGATTCTAGAGGGTTGCATCAGCGAACATGGGGCCTTGGGCCAAGGTGCTGGCTGGTATGGTGCAGAGGCTCACCAGCAGAGCTCCACCCCATTCCCTCTGAGTGTACTGGAGGCCCTAGCTAGTCACACTTGGATCTGGGAAAGAAAACATGTCACCTCTTATTAGGTTCAAGGGATTGTGCTGAGGTACTTTAAAAAGAAAGGAACACCATCTCTGCCCTCAAGGAGTACATAACCTGGTATCCACATAGATATTTAGATGATAATCCAAGGCGGGAACAAGTGCACACCCGAGAGAAGCACAGGGTGCCACACAGGTCCAAGAGACATGTTCTGGTTTGGAAAGGGGTGCAGGGAAGAGGTAGCATTGAAGTGGGGAAGGGCTGATGGATGGATGGATTGGCAAGGAGGGAGGCAAATGCTGGAAGGATCAGCATTAGGTTGAACCATATGAAATTTCTCTTTTGAGGTAAAAAAAAAAAAAAAAGATGTGAATATTGGCAATTTCCTGTGATCCAACCTAGTATGAAGGTTAGAAAGAGTCTGCCAGTGTGGGTCTCAGGAGTAGTTCATTGTGGCTGGGCCAGGAGTTATGCGAAGCAGAGAGGGGCAGGTTATGGAGCTGCCCAGGAGGAAAACACAGACCACTTAGTGAGCATGTGCAAGAACCACACACTGGGTTAGGCTCTTGAAATAGCTAATCTTATTTGGTTCCCACAATCAACCCAGGGTGCACATTTTATTTTCTCCAACTTACTGAATAGGCACAGAAAGGTTAAGATATTTGGCCAAGGCCCCAAAGATTGTAAGTGCTAAAGCTAGGACTTGAAGCGAGTATATCTGATTCCAAAGCCCCAGATCTTTCTTCTCACACCACTGCCCCACAAAGGAGCAAATGTTGGTGTGGGGAGATCGTGTTCATCCCAGAAAGGAAGACTAAAGTCTTTCGGTGGAGAGTGTTGGTGGCCCTGCGATGAGGAACTTAAGCCTAACCTACTATATAAAGGGGAGTGTTTTAGTCCCTCCCCAAAGCAGAGCTTGAGACAGGCTGTTTGAGGGCAGAGATAGGCTTTCTTGTGTTTATTTTTGGCATCCTCCAGCTGAACAATGGTCTAGAACAGTCACCTATGTGTAACAGGTGCTCAAACGTGGGTTGAATGGATGTGTCTCAATTCCATAAATGCTTCAATCTGTATGGTTCATCTTGTGGTCCTTTTTGTCTCCTTCTAATCTACCTTCTCCCTTTTCCTGATCTCTCCTCCCAACAAATTCTACTCAATACCCAGCTCAAGTTGCATCTTCTTTGTGAAGCCATTCAAGACCCGCATGGCCCAGTTGGTTCATTCATTCACTGATCAGTGAGTTATTGAGGACTTCCCATGTGCCAGGTACTGTGCTGGGCATTGCGATACAGTGGTGGACATGACAGGTACAATTCTTGTCCTCATGGAGCTTACTTCCAGGTAGGAAGAAGGCCAGTAAGGAAATTGATTGATAAGGAAGGATATAATCAGGTAGTGATAAGCACTCTGCCAAACTAAAACAGGGAACTGTGAGAGAGAGCAAGGCTAGTGGGAGGCATAGCTTTGAAGAAATGACAGTGCAGACCAAATGACCAGGAAGGCCTGAGATTCTCAAACAGGCATCAGAGATACCAAGGTAAGGTAAGGGAGTGAGGGTCCCTGTCCACACGGAGCTGACCTCTAGTGGAATGACCTCTTCCTCTAGCTCAGTGCAGCAGTCTGGTCTTGCTGGTCACCAAAACCATTTCCTCTTCTTCTTGGGCACAAAGCTGGACTACATTTCCCAGCCTTGTTTGTAGCTGGGTTTGGCCATGTGTTGAGGTCTAGCTGCTAGAATGTGAACAGAAATTATGTGCATCACTTTCAGCCTGGCCCACAGAAACATCCCACACGTGCCCTTTCATGTTCTTGATGAAGACAAATACAGAGACCTTAGAAGCCATACACTAAAGATGGTAGATTCATAAGATGGAAGGAACCTGCATCTTTCAATTGTGGCTAGGAGAAGAGGTACCCACCTATGAAGAAAAACTCATTTTGGACATTATGCAAGTGAAGAATAAACCTGAATTTTATCAAGCCCCTGAGATGCTGGGGTTTATTTGCTACAGCAGCTAGTGTTACACTAATTCACCAAACTCACTGTGTCATTGCTTATGGCTACTCATTTGGCCGCTATTCAGCCTAGGATATGGCTCCTGTTGTCTCACTGTTTGACTTTGTGCTTTTGTTTAGCTTTTCTTTCCTGTAGGTTCCATCACCTCAACTCAGGTGGCAAGAGTGCAATCAGAAGCTTGCCCTTCTTAGACCAGTGCTTTGATATCTTATGTGCTCATTAACAGGGGCTTCTGCTTTCACTGTTCTATGGATGCTTTTATGTCCCTTCAAGTCATTTGGACTTTTAGGTAGAGTAATGAATGACCAATGCTTTCATCTTTTCTCTCTTAGTTTGCCCAGAAGACATGTTTTCTGGACTATGACAAATGTAGTCCTGTCACAACCCCTCCATCGATGGTGATCAGTTCTGGACTGGGGAGGCCTGGGTTGATATGACAGCACCACCCATACACTGTTTCAGTGGCTCAATCTCCTATCAGACTAGATGCTTTTTTAGGCAAGGAGTATTTCTTCTCTATATCTCAGGACCAAGCACAGTGTTGGGCACATAGTTAGGGCTCGATAAATGCTTGTTCAGTGAACGAATAAGGTTATTTAATGTCTTAAATACACTGGTGTGCCATAGAAATAATCTGGCAAAGATTTTCTTCTTCAGAAAACATCCCTAAAGCCACCCCCTCAATTTACAGTCAGCATTAACAAAAGCTTTTCCTTGAAAACCAGATGCATAGAAGTCAGACTGAATTATGAGTCGCTTTGGGGCATCCACAGAAATGAAGATTGTGCAGGAGGGTATACTAAATAGGGCTCTGCTTTGCTTCTGCAGCTCTGTTAAATGCTGGCTTCCCCCCCCCCCACTTTGCTTTTTCTTCCCAAACTCTACCTCTCGATTATCTCTAGGAATCTGCAGGTAGAGTAAATCTTTGTCCTAACACATACCTTCCCAAGCCAGCTCTTTGGACTCACCAGTGAAAGCTGCAAGCACCCAGCCAGCCTGCACACTGAGCTCAATTTCTCTTCAGATCCTCAGGCAGTGCATGAGCGCCTGCAGCCCAGCGCATGCTCAGATGCCTTCCCAGCACCCTGGCAGCAAGTAGCCCAACCCCACACTGGCTCTCGCCTTCACAGTGCCCTCCAGCCCCAGAGAGTGACTTCCTTTGCAGAGCTTCACTCACTCAGAGACATCTTGGCCAGACCAACTTGGCCAAAGAGCATGTTTGAATGGGCCCACCATAACCTTGAAGAGCACATAAGTTCCTTTTTGCTGTTGTCTTACTTTTACAGCCTCAGACCCATGCAGCAATAGGAATAGAGGTTAAAACACAGATGCCACTAACCTGCAAACCAAATCAAATGAGTCAGTGACATCAGCCCAGAGGTCTGTTTTGAGCCCAAGCAATGGTCCAATCCACATGTACAGTCACATTGCTTGTTCTAACAATAGATGAAACTCAGGAACAGGCATTTTTTTACAAAATTTCACACCACAGAAACAGCTTGCTAATCTGGTCATTCTAGTAAAAATAAGAACCATTAATTATTTCATTATACTCACACAACCTATAAACCACTCCTCTAGCTGGCTGTTTCCCAAAAGTTGCTAGTGAATTCAATTAAAGGTATTGATTCAGTCCTGTGTAGACATGGGACAGATCCCTTTTAGTGGGCTGTTAAGGGACCTCTACCATCAGTTCTGCAGGGAATTAAATATCAGGGCAAGGATGTTTACATGGAGAGGTAAAGGTATTGGAGAGAAGGCAACTGAAACCTAACCATGACTTGGGAATCTCATTTTATTTAAGAATGAGTTTCAGCCAGTGTTCTGACTTTCTTTTTTAACTATCTTTTAAAGGCTGTCAAACCAACAGGTTTGGTGAGTACGTTTACTTGCCTTATATCCACCCAGGGAAAGGTCTGTTCTTTCCAGAACAAAAGCTACCTGGGACAAGTGGCACATAAAGGTGCCCAGATTCCCATCCATCTCACCATCATCAGCTTACCTTTGCCCTCCCAGGTCTTTTAAAGATAGTAGCTGTGGTCTGAAATCCATTCCAGAAATGCTGGTGTCCTTTGTGGTAGGGTTTTCTGCAAACCCATAGAGAACAGGCTCTGCTGGGGATGTCCAAGCAGCTACTTTTTCAGGGACAAAAACTTCAGAAGTTTCCTCTTCCTGGGGTGAATTCAATCTAGGGGCCTGGAGTAGACAGTTCAGGGCCTGAATTGTGGGACTAACAGGGTCTTTCTAGTAACAAGTAAGGATTTGAGACTTTGGGACGGATGGGCTGTGTTTACTCAGATAGGCCCCCAAAAGTTCATCTCAAAAAGTAATAAAAGCCCAGTTGAAAATTCAATTTTTAGTACAGACTCAAAGCTTGTTAGGCCTTTCCTTCCCTGGACTTCAATTTCTCTATCATTCTCTTTCTCCACTTCCTTTCTCTGTCCCTTTCACATTTATTTCCCTGTCATCCTTGTCCTGAGCCCTCTAATGCGGCAAGCCCTATTGTTCTGTGGCCTGTTAGGGACTGGGCCACAGAGCTCGGCTATCCTGCCACACCTGCATCCATGGAAAAATTGTCTTCCATGAAACTTAGGAAGCAGGGGGCAGCACAGCAGGAGGTGAGTGGCATGAGAGAGCGAAGCTTCATCTGTATTTACAGTCTCCCCATCGCTCCCATCACCGCCTGAGCTCCATCAACCCCTACCCCCACCCCCAACTCTGGTCCATGGAAAAATTGTCTTCTGTGAAACCAGTCCCTGGTGTCAAAAAGTTTGGGGACCACTGCTCTAATGGACTGAGATTAGCCTGCCCTTTTTTTGGATATATTACATTTCCCAGTTTGCAAAGAAACTCTTGTTGTTGTTACCATTTGGTATATGGGGCAAAAGTCATAGCTATTATGGCCATGGCAAGAATGAAATCTTTGAGTCCTTGGAGAAATCAGACCAAGAAACTGGAATGACCTGCCTTTCTCTGGGCCTCACTCTTTCTCCATTTATATTCAACCACTGCCATGGGCACCCCCCCCCCCTCCGGCATTGTGCAATGCCTGCCTTGGTTCCTGCAACTTATTTCTGCCCTGCCTCTGCCACACTTTCACATGTGGAGGATAATATTGATGTCAACAAGTTTCCATCTTGGCCGGGCATGGTGGCTCATGCCTGTAATCCTAGCACTCTGGGAGGCTGAGGAGGGCGGATTGTTTGAGCTCAGGAGTTCGAGACCAGCCTGAGCAAGAGCAAGACCCCATCTCTACTAAAAATAGAAAGAAATTATATGGACAGCTAAAAATATATATATAGAAAAATTAGCCGGGCATGGTGGCGCATGCCTGTAGTCCCAGCTACTCAGGAGGCTGAAGCAGGAGGATCGCTTGAGCCCAGGAGTTTGAGGTTGCTGTGAGCTAGGCTGACGCCACGGCACTCTAGCCCGGGCAACAGAGCGAAACTCTGTCTCAAAAAAAAAAAAAAAAAAAAAAAAAAAACAAGTTTCCATCTTTCTCCGAATATCAGTTCATTCAACCAATAATTACTGAGCATCCACTAGCCCTATATAGGCACTGAAAGACATATGAGGTCTCCGTCTTCCTGGAGCTTGCTGTCTTGTGGGAAAGAGAGATGACAAATAAGTTTGCAGATATGGCAGGTGGTATAAGATCTGTGAAGTATGAAAGTGGAGTGAGGGGATAAAGAGTGATGGGCTTTGCTATTTTGGAGAGGGTGGTGTAGCAGATGCTTAGTGCCTTGCCAGCATCCCCTCAGCACTCACTTCCACACTCTGAAGTTGCCTTGTTGTGACTTCCCGAGACCTTCTGCCTAAGGGTGATTTTTTTTTTCTGGCAATCGGAGAATGCTTGGCCCACCAGCAGGGCAAGCAGGAAGTATTAGCTATTTAAGGCCCCTGGGAACAGCCCTCGAGCAGTGACAGATGCCCTCCTCTGAGGTTAAGATAACTCGGAAGTGTGTTCTACGCTGTCTGCCAGAGTTCCTCAGTGGGACAGAGCTCCAGCTGCCCACATGGTGACTGCCTGATGGCACATCTTTATTAGATCCTTTCCTTCCTCCTTCTCACTTCCCCACTCCCCTACTTGTGTTCCCTGGGTTCGTCTCTCAGATAAACTAGTTGTACTTGAATCCTTGTCTCAGGGTCTACTTCTGGGGAACCCAAACTAAGATAGGTAGTAGTTGGGGAAGGCTTCTCTGCAAAGACATTTGAGCAGATACCCGATCCGCTGGAGGGTGAGCTATGTGAAAATGTGGGTGACAGAATTCCAAGCAGAGAGAACAGTAAGTACGAAGGCCCCAGTTTGGGTCACGTTTGAGTGAGCAACAGCAAAGCCAGAGTGCAGGAAGAGAATGCAAGAGGGAAAGGGCATTGAAAAGGGTCTTACTTTCTTCATTTCACAGTTACACTAGCCCCTTTAGTCCTTTCTTTTACTCATTTCTCCAATCTGTTCACTTCTCATTTCCCTGTTGGCTCATTTTCTGAGAGTTCTGCCAGTTTATTTGTATTCTTGATTTCACTCTATTTAACTGTGCCTTTAAAAAGAAAAAAAATAAGGCAGAAAATCCCAACCAGAACCACGGACTGGGTGTAGGGGAGCTGGGAGACTGTCCGTGGCCCTGCATGTGGAGGCAGAGCCAAGGGGAAAGGCAGCAGGCTCTCTGCAATGGCATTGCCCCCCCCACCTTCCCAAACTTCAAAAAGATGGGACACTTGTTTTCTCCTGCTCCATGGCTCTCCTCCCCCTCCTCATCAACACCTCTCCTGAGAATCCACTATGTGCCAAGCTTCGACCCATTGGCTTGGCCTTCATCATCTCTGATCCTCACACTGCTCTGAAAACCAAACAGTAACTACCACCCAGCTGAGGGAGATATGCTTCTTCCTTCCTCCTGCCCTACCCTCCTACAGCAGATGAGGAGCTTCCCCTCACACCTTTGGCTCCACATGAGACACCCCAGCAGCATTTTCCCGGGCTGCTGAGCCCTTGCCGTGCATTCTGGGCCCTGCCGAGGCAGCTACTTTGATCCTGAACAGGAGACTCCAGATCACAGAGGATGTGGAGTTCTCTTTAGGCAGCTGGTATGAGCTTAGCGCAGATGCCTCCTAGAGCAGGACTTCTTTGCTGACTCCTGGGAGGTTCATCATCAAAACTGCCTGCCCTGACCCATATCGTGCCTCTTTCCATTTGTGCTTCTGGCTGGAGCTACAGGGTAACTGACGGCAGAGTCTATTAGTGCTTCGTTCTGCTCACTGTTCCTCCTGGAGAAGTTGGCTTCTAAAAATTAGTTAGCAATAAGTAAGCCCCGAGGTGATAAATATTAAGGTTTGAAAGGCAGGTTAAAGAGACCAAGCTCTATTGGCAGAAGTGGTCCGTAATCTGTATGGGCAGTCCCCAATAAGTCCCTTAATGTCTTTAAGGTTTAGGTTTCTCCCAGGCTGGAAGCAATAACAAATAGTTTTGGGGGCTCCCTTTTACTGCTTTCTAATTGTCCTTAGTGCTTACCAAATGTCTGTGTGTGCATCTGTATTTTCCAGATTTCTCTGCAGTTCTATTGGGGCTAAATGACTGAGTGTTGGCTAATGGGATGTGGGCAGAAGTGATATACACCACTTCTAGGCTTGGTCCTTATAAAACCTCCCAAGAACATTGGTTCTCTCTTTTCCCCCTCTACTTGGGAGCTACATGTTCTAGACTTACACCAGATTTGGTGTGAAGAAGAAATAGAATAAAATTGTTGTGTTAAAACACTGAGCTTTGTTCGTTTACCTGTTATGGTAGCATAACATAGTCTATCCTGACTAACAGGGTTTTTTTATTCTGCCTGTTTGTTCATTCATTCATTTGTTCACTTATATTTTCAGCTTTCATTTGTTCACTTGGTATTAACTAAGTGTCCATCACATGCTGGGCACTAGTACTTTAGCAAAGATAAACCTTGGGCTCTTCCCCTGGAGGAGCTGGATGTCCAGGTGAGGAGATGGATATAGGAGCAGAGAAAATAGTAACAGAGTGTGGTAAGTGTGTACTAGGTGCATAACATCATGTTGTGTGCAGAGAAATAAATAGTCAGAGGCCTTTCCCTTTAGGAAACTTCAAATACTGTTACTCTGTCCTAGCTCCATTCTTTATCAAACTCTTTTCACGTAGGCAGTACCGACCATTGCATACTGCACCAGTTCTAAAAGAGTTGCATTTACCTCTACTCTCTCTTTTTCACCAGCCCATCATGCCAAATAATTCCATCAGTACCACTTCTACAGGTCATGCCCCTGTTTGAAAATCATATAGGGGTTTTTCATTTCCTACATAAGATCCAAACTCCTCGATTTGGCATTGATATGGCTCCAAGCCATCCTTCTATCATCGTTTTCCACTTCTTTACCCAAACTTCCACTTCAACCAGACTGGCATAATCCATGTCCAACAACCTGCACTATTGAGAATCCCACTCTCATGTCTTTTCCATACCATTCTTTCCCCAAGACTCCCCTCCTGTCTATTCAAGTCTTTTCTTCTCTTCAGAGTCCCACCTCATGTGGTATCTTTCTGCCTACTCCAGTCTATAGTATTAATACATTCAACAACTTAGACGAAATGGACAATTCCTTGAAAAAACTTAGGAAGGGACACAGGAGAAATAGAAAATATATACATAGTCCTGTAGCTTCTAAAGAAATTGAATTCCTAATCAAAACCCTTCCCATAAAGAAAATTCCAGGCCAAGATGGCTTCACCAGTGAACTCCATCAAACATTTGAGGAAAAAATAATACCAATTCACATGAATTGTTTTAGAAAATAGAGGAAGAAGAAACACTTCCCAACTCATTGTATGAAGCCTATATAACCCTAATACCCAAAACTGCTGAAGGGCATCTCTGAAAAATCTATAGCTAACATCATACTTAATGGTGAAACATTGAGTGACTTTCCTTAACTGGGAAGAATTCAAAACATCCACTCTCACCAGTGTAGTAAGACATAAAGATAAGAAAGGAAGAATACTGTCATTATTCAGACAACATGACTGTGTAGGATAAAAATCCTATGGAATCTACATAAAATTGCTAGAACTAAAAAGTGTATTTGGAAAAGTCATTGGATACAAGGTCAATATATAAAAATCAATTACATTTACATTTAATAATCAATTAATAAATGTGATATAATCAACATAGCAATACATAAAAGTCAATTGTATTATATATTGATTATTATATACAAACTGATAATGAAAAACTGGAGAATGAAATAAAAAAGGACTATCCTTTATAAAAGCATCAAAAATATCAAATACACATGGATAAATCTAACAAAAATATGCAAGCCCGCCACACTAAAATCTGCAAACATTGCTAAGAGAAATTGAAAAAGACCTATATGATCAAAAGCTATACCATATTCAGGGATCAGATAACACAACATTACTAAAGATGTTCATTCTCCCCAAATTCATGTGTAGATTCAAATCAATGCCAATCAAAATCATAGCATTTTTTTAAGAAATTCACAAGCTGATTCTTAAATGCATACGAAAATGCAAAGGTTCTGGAATAGCTAAAACAATCTTGAAAGAGAAGAACAAATTTGGAGGATTTATACTACTTGATTTCAAGACTTACTATAAATCCACAGGGGTCAAGACAGTGTGGTTTTGGCAAGAGAGTAGACATATAGATCAATGAAGCAGCACAGAGAGTCCAGAAATAGAGCCACACATATACAGTTGAATTGATTGTTTGAAAAAGGCATTAAGGGCCGGGCGCGGTGGCTCACGCCTGTAATCCTAGCACTCTGGGAGGCCGAGGTGGGTGGATCGTTTGAGCTCAGGAGTTCGAGACCAGCCTGAGCAAGAGCGAGACCCCACCTCTACTAAAAATAGAAAGAAATTATATGGACAGCTAAAAATATATATAGAAAAAATTAGCCGGGCATGGTGGCGCATGCCTGTAGTCCCAGCTACTCGGGAGGCTGAGACAGGAGGATTGCTTGAGCTCAGGAGTTTGAGGTTGCTGTGAGCTAGGCTGACGCCACGGCACTCACTCTAGCCTGGGCAACAGAGTGAGACTCTGTCTCAAAAAAAAAAAAAAAAAAAAAGAAAAAGGCATTAAGTCAATTCAATGGGGGAAAGGAAGGCGTTTTATAGTTGTTGTTGTTGTTGTTTTTTTTTTGCAAATGTTTCTGTAGCAACTGAATATACATATGGGGGAAAATGAATTTTGACTCTACCTTACTCCATACATAAGAAATAATTAGAGAAGAACCATAGACCTAAACATAAACCTAGAACCATAAAACTTCTAGAAGAATATGTATGAGAAAATCTTCATGAACTTTAGGGAAGCACATTTTTCTGACAGGGCTCAAAAGAGACTAGCCATAAAAGAAAATATTGATGAATTGGACTAAAATTTTAAATTAAAAGTTTCTGCTCATCAAGAGACCACCATTAATAATAAACAGGCAAGGCACAGACTGGAAGTAAATATTTGCAATGACATATATCTAACAAGAAATTTTATTCAGTACCTATAAAGAGCTACTACAAATCAATAATATCAATAATAAAAAGACAAAAAAATCAATTAAAAATGAGGAAAAGGCTTAATTAGACACTTCACAAGACAAGATACATGAAAGTCTAATAAGCACACAATCGCTATCAAAGTTCTAGATGGCAAAGAAAGCACATGAAAAGGTGTTCAACATTATTTGTCATCAAAGAACTGAAAATTAAAACCACAATGAGATACCATTTCATATTCACTGGAATGGCCCCTGACATACCAAGTACCGATGAGGATGCAGAACAACTGAAACTCTGATACATTGCTGGTGGGAGTGTAAAATGGTACAACCATTTTTAAAGAATCTCTGCCAGGTTCTTATAAAAGTAAACGTGCACTTACCCTATAACTAAGCAATTTCACTCCTAGATATTTACTCAAGAGAAATGAAAAATGTAAATCCACAAAGACTTGTACAAGAATATTCTTAGCAGCTTTATTTATAATAGCCCCAAACTGGAAACAGTCCAACTAAATGGATAAACAAACTAGGGTATATTCTTACAATGGATTATTGCTCAGCAATAAAAAGGAATAAACTACTGATACATACAATAGTATGGATAAATTTCAAAAGTATGCTGAATGTAAGAGGCCAGACTTTTTTTTTAGAAAAAAATCACATTTATGATTTAATATATATGAAGCTCTTGAATAGGCAAATCTGATCTATACAATAGAAATCAGAATAATGGTTACCAAAGAGTGTGGGAGAGTGACTGGAAAGGGTACTGAAGAAATTTGGGGGTGATGGAATATACTGTATCTTGTTTTGGGAGGTAGTTACATGGATGTGTACATCAAAGCTCACTGAACTCAATACTTAAGACCTATGCATAACTCAACTGCATGTAAGTTATATGTCACTTAAAAAAAATTACCCCTTCCCCCTCCCCCCAACATGTCACATTGGGTGCTACTGAGCTGTATTTTTATTTATTATTTCCATAAATGGTTAACTATTAATATTTGAAACTTCCTCAGGTTCTCAGGCAGAGCCTACACAACACTAGGGACTCTACATTTGTTGAATGAACGAATGAGTAACAATCAGAGTAAAATAGGAAGGAAAAGTAAAGAAGAATTAGAATATAACATCATACAAATTTTTACTATTTCTATTCTCCTGAGAGTCAACACCATTGCAAATACAGGTCCCTATTCCCAGTGAAAAAGAATAACTCAATATCTAAGACATTATGCTTTTATTTACAATAAAAGAGGAGGCAAGGAAATAAGAGAAAGCTTTTGTCTCCTAGATTTTGAGGTAACACCACATAATTATTACTGTATTTCTTAACTCCAGTGAGATAGACCAAAAGACATCTGATAAATCACCTTTTCATTCATAAAACCCTGCTTATATCTTTCATCGCTTTTATCCTCTGAGAATAATAGCAGAGAAACAGTACTTGATGGGCCTGCATTATCAGACGCATTGGAAAGGTCTAGATAAGAGTGCTGAACCACCTATTAGTATTCTGCATGCAAACTCTTCTCTATAACCCAGAGTCATCCGTATCCTGGCAACCCTCAAAATTTCATTCTCATTGAATTGCTAGATCTTTATCAAAATATAATTATAGCCTTAATTTGAAAGATAAATTTTGATTGCCAGTGCCATGCCCAAAGGAAGAAATAATCAGGTGGGAGAGCGCTTGGGCGCAATTGTTAACCATATAATCAATGTCATGAATCATCCTTCCTCTAAAAAAACACACACAACTTTGGGGGAAGTTGTAAGGGGTAGAGGGAGGAAGGGAAAATCCTTGAGGCATCAGACTTACTTATGACTCTGGTACATTCTGTTTGCTTATCTTCTCATGCTGTTGCTTAAGTGCTTGTCATCTCTTCCCAACTGGAAGAGTTTGGGGAAGGCCCAGGCTGCATGTCCTGCTTCTTTGTGTGCCCACAGTGGCCCAACCTATAGCAGGAAGTAGCCCAGTCTACACGCCCCCTATCACAGGTCAAGTTCCCTGGATGTAAGCTTTGAGACAGGCATTGGTGTATGGGAAGTAAATCAGGAAATGCTGTCTGGTTCAACACCTATAGAGGAAATGGATTAAGCAGGGCTGGGCACAGTGAGAAGGTAGGCTGTGATACAGTCACAACAAAGACTGAGCCAGTCCCATGGGGAGCTCTGGAGCTGGGATCTCCCTGTAGGATTGTCCTGAGGCAAGGTGGCGGGGCCATTAGACCGCTGTATCGACCAGTCATTAGATGAGTACTGCCCATGGAATGGGCATGACCTTAGGCAAGGTGGCTTTCTTCAGCAAGGGACAATTCCCAGAGAGGGACTTGGCTATGAACTATCAGCCACCAGCACCCAACTTGGTCGTATGAGTGCTTGAGGAATAAGTACTTGAGCCCTGATGAGGAGAAGGATGTGGATAGTGCATCAAAGTAGCCACTGCGTTCCCATTGACTGTGGTGACTTGGAAGCCTGGGGAGTATGATCTGAACTGGACACCTGATGGATTGTGCCCAGAAGCCCATTTCTACAGGAGAGCAGCTCTGCCTCCTGAGGCAGCTGGGGCTTCTGCCGTGCATGCTTAACCCTCCCTCCCCACCACCAATGTGTGACTTGCCAAGGAAAAGTAGATGGAGATCAGAAATGTCTTCTCATCCAATTGGTATGCTCCTGACTTTCCAGAAACTATCCTTAGTTTATGTCTGAGGGTGGGTAACACTATCTTTAAAAATGGATCCCCTTGAGATACAATATGGGAAGGGCAAGAGAACAGAAGTCATACACCTCAGTCCCCTTTCTCTGTGCAGTCATAGCTACAGCCTTGGTGCTTCCATGGGGCATAAATGGTTTGCTAGTTTCAGGATGGAGAAAGAACCAAGCACATATAATAGTCTTGCTCTGTTGGAGTAAAAGGAATGGGTTTTATTTAACCTACATTTTAATGTACAGTCAACTCATCATGAGACCTTTGGGAATGCTTAAATTTGTAAATACAGAAGCTTCAGACTTCACCTCTGTGATAGGCTGTCTCCATGCCTCCTGGTATTCACGCCCTTGGTTAATGCCCTCCTCTGGAGTCTCGGGTGGGCCTGTCACTTGCCTCATTCTGTTGGTAAAACAAGCCACAGCCCAGACTAAAAAGGCCTGGAAGTTTCTGCCTTTATACTCTTGGGGACTCTGAGCTGCCAAGTAAGAAGTCTAGTTACCCTGTTAGGGATACCACATGGAGAGGGCACTTGGAAAGACTATGTGGAGAGGGAGAATCCCTGAGATTACACAGAACGAGACAGAAGCACAGGCAGCCCAGCAACCTAGCTGAGCCTAGCCCCAGGTGACATACCATCTGACCAATCACCAGCAAGACTAGCAGAACTGCCCAGTTTAGCTCATCCCAGATTACAGAATTCTGAACCAACAGATTGGCTGTTGTTTCTTAAGCCAGTAAATTTTGGAGTAGTTTCTCATGCAGTGATAGACAAAACAACCCCAAATTGCAGTGACCTCAAGAGCCAAGTGGCTATACTCATCTTGTTTACTCCCACCAAGTCAGCTGCCTCTTAACCTTGCACCAAAGGGTTCTTCCTTATTCTGTGACTGCTTCTCACAAAAAAACACATTTTTATTACTTCACAATAGGTACTGCCTACACAATGATGACTAAACCAAAAATTTTGAAAGGAAAAAAAAAAAAGCCTCACTGGATTGTCAGCGCTGGAGGCTGGAGGTTGGGAATCTTCACTAGCTAAGAAGTTCAATCCTGTGTATCAATTTCATTTGTGTGGGGCTCAAAGTCATGCCTCAGCATATTTACAAATGACTCCCTGTCATGGACTATGGACCTTCAAGGTTACTCACTAAAAGAGGAAATTAAGAATGTTAAATATTGAGTGTCAGGGTTTACATCAGTTGGACACCCCAGAGAGGGCTGGAGAAGTCATCCACCAGATCAGAGAGGTAGTGTAGTAAGGTAATCTGGGGCTGGGTTCTGGAGCCATAGTGCTCGGGGTCACATCTCAGATCTGTCACTTGTTAGCCATAAAACCTTGGGCAAGTTACTTAACCTCTTTTTGCCTCAGTTTCCTCATCTGTAAAATGGGGGATAATAATAGCCTCTACTTCCCATGGTTATTGTGATAATTAAATGAGCTAATATATGTACAGGGCATAGATTAGAGTCCAGTTATTCTGTGCTTGACTATAAGTGTGATTATATGGTAAGAATTGGAAAAAAATCATACATGGATTTAAAATCATATGAGTAGCTATTTTTAGTGACTACATGTCAGCTTTCAGAGACTATATCCTATATAACTGCTTTCCTAAGAGGGCAGGGTCAACATCACATGATGGTGGGAGCACTGAGCCCGGAGAAGGGGATCTAGGTCTGATTCCAGCCCTGCTATAACCTAACTGTGTCACATGGGGCAAGTTATCTATAAAATGGGGGTGATGATAATGACCTTGCCTACAGAGGCTGGACCAGATGGTCCTTCTAGGAGCCTTTTATGTTTCTACACCTTTCCAAATCCCTTTGAGACGGGAAAGGGGAGGTGGAATTACCACTGGTTTTCAGATGGAGAGCTGTATTTGACTACCTGACTTGTCCAGAGCCAAACTCAAATCCCAAAGTAGAGCCAAAAAGGGGCTCCTCCATACCAGAGCGCATATTGCTATGGCACAGAACGCACACAGACTACATTTCCCAGCCTCCTTGCAGTTAGATGCGGCCACGTGATTGAGTTCTGGCCATGGAATGTGGGCAGGGGTGAGAGGTGTTACGTCCAGGACAATCTTCCTTGTTCTTGTTTTCTCCTTCTCCTGGCTGGATGCAGAGGACCCAGCGGGGACTTTGAGGCTCTACAGAATGGTAGAGTCATAAGAGGAGAAGAGACTAGACTCCTTATCATCACAAGCCCAAAAGCTGATTGGACTTTCTGTAAGTAAGAAATAAACAGCTATTATCTTAAACCCTGACATTTGGGGCTCATTTGTTACAGTATTTAACCTTTCCTGACCAATATGCTCACTGTGGGTCTCCAGTTAAATTCCTCATTCAGGTTCTGATCTTCAAGAGGAAGCAGCCCCCTTTCTATTTAAGAGCAAGGAATCATTGACATCTTATTTTCTACAGGTTGAGCCGAGTCAGTGATGTTCTCATGAAATCAGAACCCCAGCTCATGAGCTTCCCATATCTACTCTTTTAAGCTGGCCAAAGTTGGCTACTGCTGCACTGGGCCCTTAGACTCCATTTCATCTCCATTAATCCTGAATATTCCATGGGGAACACAAAGATGGTGGAAATTTTAAAGATAAACCAGTTCCTATTTGCAAGTCTCTACATTAATAGAAGACTAGAGGAATGATGGCTATCTCAGAGGTGCTGTTGCCTGGTTTCTTCCTTCCCCCTAATCAAGATCTCTGTCTTAATATTTGCCCAGTGATCATAGATAGGACCTACAAAAAATAAAAGTAAAATTTTAAGATCAAACTTCACTTTGAAAGAGAGGAGAAAAATCACCTGGTAGATTCTACCTTGAACAGAGAACTGGTGTGGGGATTCCCACCCTTGCCCTTAAATTCCCTTGCTCTTTTAGTTCATTTCACTGTAGAAAAATTAGGCATTTATGGTTTTTTTGGCAATTGTCAATGCATTCTTGCAAAAATTTCCCATCATTCAACCAAATCAAGAATAGAGGAGGCCTTTTTCCTTCAAGCTGGATTTTGCCACCATTGCCACCAAAGGAAAGATGAACATGGAGGAAATGAAGGCTTTCAGAAATAAATAACGAGAGAGGCATAGCAGCCTCGCAGGATCTATGCCCCCCAGGAGAAGGCCTGAGCTTCCTGCCATCTGTGGACATCAATGAAAAGTCCTCAGTCCCTTCCTATCTCCATTCCACGTGGCCCCTTCCTCATCAGCTAGGGGAAGCCCCCTTCAGACAGGCTGGGTAACTCTTGCTGAGCAGGAAGAGGCTCCTCACTCTACTGTCCAGGGGTTTCCATCTAGAAAGGAAAGAGTAGCACCCCAGCTACTATCCACACACTGGGAAGCTGGCAGGACTTAAGTGTCACCTGGATCCTTTGGTTCCTCTGTATTCTGGGCCAAACTCCTTTGGGGGGAGTGGCCTGCTATTCCCTGAAGTACAGAAGAGGAAGCCCCATATCTATGGCTGGGTACAACTCAGAGGGGATGTAAAGCCATGGATGCAGACCATGGCTGGGGGTAAGGGTGAGATCCCTGCCGAGGCTCCCACCCTCTAGTATCACAGCCCAGCGGCTTTGGGCCTCACACAAGAATGGATGAGGCTTCTCAGAGCTGCTGCCCTTCTCCCACAGACCAGCACCCTGGCATCCCCACCTTGCCCTGAGACCGGAGGTTAAACTGCTCTGAAGGATCTGTGGACCTGGTCTCAGGCTGTCTGGGGGTCCAGGTGTGGCTCACCTTCAGGCAGCTGGGAAGGGAGACCCCATCCCTGTAACAGTGGGGTCAAGCCAAGCTGCATCTCCAGCCGCAGGGCTATTTTTAGATGCTGTTATCTTTGCCTTGCTCACGAGCAGCTGTGAAAAACAAACTGGTGACCAAGAGGCACGAAACTGCAAAATCAAAACCCCATAAAACAAGAGCTCCAGAACTCAAGAGCATACCATACTATGGCAAAACACTGTCCACCATCATGGCCGGGCTTGCTTAGCCTTGGTGGGGGCGGTGTGTGTGTGTGTGGGGGGGGTTTGCTCTTTTACCACCCACACATTCCTGCCCTGCATGCCCTGAGCAAATCCAGCTTTGGCCCATCGGCCCTGGCATGGCTAATGGGTCAGGCAGCCCCACTCATGTGCACAGATGGTGACCCCAAGAGACAGGTGTGCCAAGGGAGCAGGGTCGATGGGGTTAACACGCTGCCACAAAAGGAAAAGCTCCAGCTCTCTCCCATCTCTTCCAGCTCATCCTAACAGTCCATTTGCCTTACAGCATCACAGCTCCATGACAGTGAAACCCCTGCACAGGCAAAATGTCACCCAACACCAAGTGGCAGGGCAGGAATACAGGACAGGGTGTTAAGCGGGATCCTTGACTTCTTCCCAGCCCTTAGAGCCCCCAAAAGGCCAAGCCTCAGGGCGCCCTTCCACTCGCAGCGCCCTGAGTCCCCGTGTCCCCTGCGGGAAGCCCAACATCAGACGCTGCAGACCCTGCAAACCCCTCTACACAGCTGGTAAGGGCCAGGGCAGCAGCGTGGAAAAGTGCCGCCCCGCCCCAGAACCCGGGATGGGGGGTGGGGAGTAGGCGGCAAACTTCAAAGCTGCAGCTGCAATATGCTTTAAAAAATAATAAAAGACCCCTGAAAGCCAGCGTTATTCCCTTTGCCCCTCCGAGCTATGCGCGGTCCACCTTGACCGCCTGCTCACCCTCGCTCAGCTCTGCCAAGGGGACGCGGCTCTCGGACCTCGGCCGGAGTGGCGGGGGAAATCTCCTCTCCAGGTAGCGCGCACGGCTGGGCTGCGGCTCGAGCCTTCCCCAGCCCCCAAGTTCACCCACCACCCAGAGGAGCGAGCAATTAGTTTAAAATGATGTCACTTGCCCATACCCCCTCCCCCCCAAGCTGGTCCCATCTCACACACACCCGCGTGGCCTGGGCTGCGAGTCACGGAGCATCCCGGGGGGTTGCGGTGGGGCGCCGCGCCGAGGCTAGCCTCCCCCGGCGCCCGCTCAGGCTCGGGCTCGGCCCTGGGCAAGCCGCCGGCGGCGCATCGTTCCGCCGGTGCAGAAATCCTACCGCCCGTGCGCCCTGGGCGCGCCGCCGGGCCCCGCGCCGGCTCCCCGGGAATGCGGCCGTCAGGTGAGGTAGGCATGCGTGCCGGCTCCGCAGCGAAGGAGCAGCTGGCTGGGGCGCTGGGCTCAGGATCTGCCTCTTCTCCCTCTCCCCGCAAAGGAGAGGCCTCTCGGGGGCTTTCCAGCGCCTTGTTGCGTTAGGACCGCATTTCCCCTTCTTTTCCCCTTTTATCTTAGTTTCTCCTTCAGATGCAAAGAGAGAGATCGCAGGAGTCCATGCCCAGCTCCAGCCTAACTCAGTCCACAGGCAGAGAGAGAATTATGAATGGACGTTGCCTTCTGATGAGGAAGTCGACTGGGGAGGTCTCTGCGCAAGGCGCGCTCCATCAAAGCAGGGGCATTGGCCCCTCCACTGCTTCAGTGCTGCAGGCTGAGACACCTAATTGACCACTGGGAACTCAGGTGCCGGGAGACCTGGGCGGGACGTAGCCCCGGGGCCACGCCGGATCGAGCGAGCGCCTTGCCGGTGTAGACAGCTTCGATTTACAGCCCAGTGAATGGAGAGGACTGCGGCAGCCAAACCTCCCGGGCAGCAGGCACGGTTGCACCAACGCTCCGCAGACAGCCGCTTGGCTCCGCGAACATCTCCCGGCTCCACTGGGCTAAAGGGAACCTGCTAAAAATAATCCGTCCCCTGCCGCCAGCCGCAGTGAGCTGCAGGACTCAGCCCCCAGCCCCAAACTCCGCGGCGCGCGGGAACCGACCACAAAGCCCGCCGGAGAGCTTAGACACGCCGGGAGCTGCGGAGGATCCCGTATCCGGATTTCTAGTACCTGTACGTTTCCCTCTCTCGTAGCGCGGCCGCTAGGGCTGCGCGTTACCCATGCCCGGAGTGGCGGCGGGCTCCGCACATCACCAACAGGCTGGACCGACCGCGGCTGCTCAGCACCGCACCCCCGTGGCTCCCTTCTCACCTCCCTTGTCCCTGGTCTCTGGCCAACAGCAGAGGAATCAGAAACGTCGAGCGTGCCAACCCCTCCAGCCCTGGCAAGAGGGTGGACAGAGTCTGGCGTAGAGTATGTGCTGTCATGTAACAGGAATAGAGCGACCGAAAAATGTGACATTGCATCCCCTCCCCCCCACTCATCCTCGGACGCTGAAACCTCACATCCTAGACACAACTCACCCTGCCCAGGCTTAAAAACACTGCAAGGACAATGCCTTTGCAGCCATATATTAATCTCCAGGGAAGGGTGATTTACTAAACCAGATCTGAGGTTGAACCAGGGTTAAAAACCACGGCAGTGTGTGTCCATGCCTTAGGCTGGTAGGTTCTCTATGTAGCAACCTAATGCAGAAGCCAGAGAGCCATTTAGGGCCACTTAAAACACGGCACTAATGGTATATCCTAATACTGTATATAACAAGCGGCAACCAGTCAATGAAATGATCCAAAGATGCCTTGTGGGATACTGTTTTGGGTAATATGTCTTGAAGCTTCTGAAACCCATTTAGGGAAAACTTGACTATTTTCTGACTGGGCCATGTATTTTCAAATAGGGAGGTTTATGCCCTGGCCAGATTTGCATGTGTGAGCAGAATTGTGTCCACGAGGCCTGTAACTCCTCCATAATTCACAATTGTGGTGAAACACTCAATTTGCCAAGGTCACAAGAAATCACACGGTTTGCACGAGCACCCTGTGTGTGAGATAAAGAATATTTCCTAACTGGCATTACTATGAATTAGTGACTGTGGTCACATGAAATATCACATTGAACCCAAGTTAGCCTGGGTTGGCTGTCCTCCTCCAACCCCACTCACACAAACCTCCTTGGAGGACTGCCAGCTACCAGGAAGGACAGAATCTGGCGGGAGGCCCCTAGAAAACAGAGTGTGGCTAGGACAGGAAGGATGAGGCTGGAGGCGATGGCACAACCACTCCCCAGGTAAGGGTAAGAAGAGAGCCATGCACCCCAAAGTTTAAGGGATGGGTGGGCAGAGGAAAAGGCCACCAGAGAGGAAGAAAGATGAGTCGGAGAAGCAGGAGAACAGGAAGGAGGGAGGAAGGGCAGCATCTCAGAAACCTGTGATGAAAGGGTTTCAGAAAGGCAGCCTGATCTAGAATGCCAAATGTCACTGGGAGGTCAGTGGGAGGAGTTCTGCCTGCCAAGGGCAGACCTGGGCCCCTGAGGCTTTGGGAAGGCCTGATGGATTGGCCATTGATGGGAGGTGTGAGGCGGGTAGGGAGCCCAGTGGGAGCTTCTAAACGGTCAAGGGAAGCCTTTCCCTGAGCCTTGCTGGGCCAAGGACCAGCAGCACCTGCAGCACCTGGGGTTACTTAGAGATGCACATTCTCAGCCCCCACCCAGATCTGCTGAATCAGACTCTGGGGTGATGCCCAGCCATTTGTGCCTTACCAAGCTCTCAGACCAACTTCAAACAGGAGGCCCCACCGTGTGTGGACCCAAACCTCTCAGGCTTTGAAATGAGAATTTATGTTAGGGGGAGCAAAATGGCCACCCCCCACAGCAATCCCTGGCCAGATCACAGGTAGCTGGTGGCCAAATCACTAATCACACCTCCCAAGGAGATGAACTGTGTTGCTTGGGGTTTTCAGGGCTGCTGTACAAAGGAGAGCCTTGCAGAACTCCAAAAAGCGATAAAAATGGCCATGTCTTTTCCCCTTTGCATTGAGCTTTACAGTAATTAGGTAGTTGTTAACAATGATGATGAAAGTAGTCACACAACTAGATTGCTTAAGTTGGAATCAAGTTTTTGCAAGTCCCACGGCAAGAGGTAAAAAACAGGGGCTTTGGACCCCAAAAGACCTGTGTTGGAATCCTAGCTCCTCCCGCTCTTAGCAGCGTGGACTTGGGAAAATGAATTGACTTCTCTGAATCTTGATTTCCTTATTTGTAAAATGAAAATAAGAATACCTAATTTATAGGGTTGATAAGAAGAGTAAATAAAACAATAGATATAAAGCACCATGCTAGTGCCTGGCACATAATAAAAGCTCAACAAAAGTAGTTCCTTCCTATCTGTGTTTGACGTCTTCACACACAATGCTCACATGGTATTTTTTCACGATCCCTTGTGTGGCAGTTAGGGTACCCAATGATTCCTATGGCTTGAGCACTTCTTAGATGTTAAGGACTGTGCTAGATGCTAGCAGGGATAGAGCAGCGTCTGGGCCCTGTTGGAGCTGTTGTTCTAAGGGCTGAGTTTACATCCTAATTCATGTGGGTGTCCCACTTTTTTGATATACATTTTTAATTATTATTTTAATTGACATATAATTAGACATATTTATGAGGTATAGTGTGATGTTTTGATACATGTATACAATATGAAATGATCAAATCAGCATAGAAAATCTATCACCTAAGACATTTGTCATTTTTTAATGTTGGGAAACATTTGAAATCCTCTCTTCTAGTTATTTAAAAATATACAATCAATTGTTGACTATAGTCATCTTACAGTGCTGTAGGACACTGGAACTTATTCGTCTTATCTAACTCTGATTTTGTATCCATTAACTAACCTCACCCCCTTGTCCCCTCCCCTTACCCTTCCCAGACTCTGGTAACCACTATTCTACTCCCTACTTATATAGGATCAACTTTTGTAGCTCCTATATATGAGGGAGAAGATATGATATTTGTCTTTCTGTGCCTGCCTTATTTCACTTAACATAATCACCTCGAGTTCCATCCATGTTGCTGCAAGATGACAGGATTTTATTCTTTTTATGACGGAATAGTATTCTGTTGTGTATATAAGCTACATTTTCTTTATCCACTCATCTGTCGATGAATGCTTAGGTTGATTCCCTACCTTGGCTATTGTGAATAATGCTGCAAGAAGTATGGGAATGCAGATATCTCTTCGACGTACCAATGTTTTTACTGGAAGCCAGTGTACCAGGTTTTAGGAGACAGACAACTGCAAATGTGTCCTCCCTTAGGATCGTAATGATCTATAGCAGGGGTCAACAAACTTTTTCTGTAAAGGGCCAGGTAGAAAGTATTTTAGGCTTTGCAGGCCATGTAGTCTCTGTTGTAACTACTCCTCTCTGCTGTTGTAGCTCAAAAGCAGCCATAGATGATGCAGAAATGAATGTATGTGGCTGTTATTCACAAAAACAGGGAGTAGGTGGGATTTGGCCCATGGGTCCTAGTTTGCCAACCTCTGATCTAAGGTGTAGCTCAGGAAATAACTATTTCCTTTAACTGGTATTGCCAGGAAATATAAAAGTCTATGTAGGTAATTGTCCATATAACTATAGTTTATCCAGCCAGGAACAATTTTCTGAAGCCCCTTATTATTCTAAAGCATTTTATACCCTCCTTGGAAGAAACCAGCTAGTTAATTGTTCACCAAACTGTCTCCCTCTTTATCCTACAGCTAGATTCATTTCCCAGCCTCCCTTTGCAGTTAGGTGCAGCCCTGCAATCGAGTCCTGGCCAATGGAATGTGGGCAAAAGTGATGCGTGCTCCAGGCCTGGCACATGAAAACTCCTACCCATTCTTACACACACTCTTTTCTCTCCCCTGATGGCTGAACACAAGAGTTGCTATGGGTTGGTGGAGTCCCAAGACGGTAGGAGCCTGGGTACCCAACTGACTATATGCTGACCTGTATCAGAGTGCAAGGAGAGTGAGAAGTCAGTCATTGAAATATTGGGGATTTTATTACCAGAATTTGCCTACCTTGAGTGATTCACTTGCCTATCTCTTTAATCAGATGATACGAAACACGATTTAATGCTTTGCTGATTACTTAGGGTCTTTATTAAGAAGGCTTATTATGGGTCTCTATGGTAACACATTTCTAAGATTTCTTTCTGGATATCCATGCTCTTTCTCCACTGTCATTATTTTCTCACCCCTTTTCTGGCTCTTTCTCCATAGTTTGAGCCCACAACGAGCTGAGGATAGCAGACACCCATGCCTGGATAACATCTAGCCATTACAAAGAATCACTAATGGTCTAAGCAAAAGCCTAAAGGATACAGTGCATGGGCTTGCTGACAACTGTTTGCAGTCTTAGGAAGCTCTTTTCTCTTACATCCAGGCTTAGTGCTGTGTTCCAGAGAGCTGAAGTTATCCAGAGCTCAGCAGCTCTGAAAAGAGTGGAGTATTTCTATATTGTCCAGCTTACAAATTTTCAAAGCTTTAGTTCTTCTACTAGCCATCTGGGGGGGGGGGTGGTCCATAATACATATTCTAGTTCTGTCCTTCAACATGCACGGACTATTCAACTTTTAAAATACTGTCACTTCCTGACGTTTTACATGTATTAATAGATTATAGCCATTATGTGCTCTAAATCTTCATTTTAAATTCACCTTTTCTGGTTATTTTGTTGACACCAACGGATCTTAGTTGATTTCTATTTTATAGGAGCTGGAAGAATTGACTCTTAAGGGCTAAATAATTTTATTTCAGTTCCAGAGGTGGTATATTACCTTTATGTCTCGGGGCAATTTATCAAGAAAATCCAGCTGTGCTTTAGACATGGTCTTTGCATTATTGTCATGGGTGGGGATGTGGTCCTTTCCCAGCATGAGGTGGGAAACAGGATTGAGAGGAGGGAGATTGGAGGAGGCCAGGGGAGTCAAATACTTTGACAGTCTGATTTTATGTCTTTATTGAAAAAACTAAGATGATCATATTTAAGTGATTCTCTTGGTCTGTTTCTTATCTATAAAACAAAGAGGGTAGAAATGATCTGTAAAATTTTCTCTAGGCCTCTCATTGTGTAAGTCTATTATTCTATGAGACCTAAAACCAAATATACCTTCCAAAATGATTTCTAATCATCAGTACTTATTTCTTACTCCCATTTCTGTGGAGCATTCAGAAGTGGTCATTCTACCCATACACTTCATCATCTGCAAGGGCAGTAATATGTTCTGTGATCTGCCCAGGGCTGGGTAACCTTTTTGTCCCAGACCGACCTTGTTAGTGACCTTGGGGAATCCCAATTTCAGCTCTACTCTCTGTCCTCTATACACCTCCTCCACACGCCCCCCCCCCCAAATGTTTACCTAGGGTGATGTTCCTGCTTTATTCTCTTGGGCTCAAATATATACTAAGACTCAATGATGAACACTCAGTTTTGCCTCCAAAGCTTACTTCTCAGGAGCAGTTGGATGTCCTCTTCATGGCTATGGATGTGACTAAGCTTTACTTCTCATGTATCCTAGCAGCAGCACATTACTACTGCTCTGCCCCGCCACTGCTCACAAGATACCCCCATGACTTCCAGAAGAAATCGCTGCTATAAAATGGATCACTCATTCATAAGGAACTGTGTGTTTATTCATATATATTTTATATCATAACAAATGTAAATTAATTTCAAGGTGCAACTACCCAAGCTAGTATCTATATAGCTGCCTGCATAAAATTTCTCTCTCAAAATTCTCCAAACCATCTGGCATAAACTATTGTATTGTGACCTGTTAAAATAAGTAACAGCTGTGATAATCCCTCTCGATTTATGGCAAGCTATAAAGCTTTGCATATACTGGCAATGCATATAAAATAATAAATAAAACCATTATCATTCTGTGCTGTCTTGGTGGGAATTATGATGATTTAGCCAGAATGGAGCCCTATGGAATGCATCAGAGGAGAAGATTAAACAGAGATTTTGCCCAACCTGGCCTCCTCTAGCCCCCAAAGACCAACCTCACTACTTAGAACTCCTTGATATTTTTGAAAACCTTATCCAATGCAAATGCATCCTTTCTGAAAAAACATGGTTCCCATACATTGCTGCCCAACTTCTATTATTTTAAAGCCTCTTTTTCTCATGGTGGGTTTCCAAAATCCACAGTATATACAGACCATGAAGAAAAACCAAGCTATATGCAACTCAAAAATGTGAAATAAGTTGTATCACCAAAGCTAAGAAATGTCTTGGAATTATTAACTGTAAGTTTATGTTTGCAAACACTGCCAAGATCCCAGGTTGAAAAACACTATATCAAAGTCATCTCTCAAAATTATGCAATATGTGGAAAAAGACAAGCTGGCATTTGGCAGAGAAAGGGACAAGGCAGCTTTGATTCTGAGTAAAGGTTACTATGCCCACTACACATGGATTTCAAAAAAATTAAGGGGACAGGGATGGAAACTAGCAACATGAGATAGCTCTTCACTAGGTGCTTGGCATTATACCATAATCTTATTTAATCCTCACAATAGCCCTATGCCTTAGGTATTATATTTCTATTTTATGGTTGAGGAAATTGATGTTCAGAGAGGTTAAGTAACTTGCCCAAGGCCAACCAGCTAACAAGTTGGAGAGAAGGAGCTTGAACTCAGGTCTGCCTGATTCCAAGGTTCATGCTCTTTCCACCTCACTACATTGCCTTTTAGACAGCTGTTTGAAACCTTTTTCTGCCATGACCCATGGTATTTACATAGACCACTCACTGTCACAGCCATGTGCAATTCCCACTCCTTTCTCTCCCATTTAATAAAGTCTATTTGAATGCAAGTGAGAGTTACATTACTCCTGGAAGAACTTCAAATCCATTTAATTTATATGTTTAAAAATTTACAAATAAGGGTGCTTGGTTATTGTGGTGGATTTCAAAAATAGCTACGGTACTTTTCAGCCCTTCCCATCAAGAGGTAGAGTCGATTTCTCCACTTTGAATCTGTGCAGGACTTACAACTTGATTTGGACAATAGAATGTGGTGGAAGTGACACTCTACATGTTCTGAGCCTGGGCCTCAGGAAGCCTTGCACCTCTTGCTTCTCCTGATCTTGGCACCTACCCAGGCTTACAGGCACTCTGTGAAGAAGGCTGGGCTAGCCTATTGGATGATGAGACACATGTGGCCCAGTTGCCTCCCTCATCTTGGCCTGCTAACACCAGACATGTGAATAAGGCCACCCTAAGTCATCCAGCCCCAGCTGACTGACTACAGACACAAACAAGCTCTGCAGAGCTTCACTGACCCAGCCTAGGCCAGAAAAAACACTAACTTGTAAGATTTGTTATGCAGATAAGGCTAACTGATGCAGTTGTTTAAAATAAATTTCTGGTCATATGTCAAAACAGATACTAATGGTTGAGAATTGTTGGTTTGACCACAATGACCATAAACTAAAGCCTTTTTTAAACAAAACGTAAATCCTCTCTGATGGCTCCAAATATTGGCACTGCTCAAGGTCTTCATATCACCTCAATATGCCCCGTGAAAGTACCAGTTCAGAGAGGATTCCTGTAGATACAGTTCCTGAAGCCCACCTTCCCTTCTGTGATCTTGGGCTTGTCAGGTTGATGTTGGGTCATGTGGTTTGGAGGAAAGAGTCACCAAGGTGAGTGGCCCAGAGCCACCCTCCAGAAACAATCAGGGGATGGAAGGAGAGAAGAGATGATATGCTTAAGGACTGCAAATGCCAACGCGTAACCCCAGAAATCCCTCAGGGAAATAGAGGAGTAATGCTGTGGAACAAGAAGAACTACAGTTTGTTAGAATGTGGTGTCAGTTTTGTATTCAACAGCAATAGTCACAGCTGTCTTCTTAAGAAGATAAGATATTCAAAGACACAGGTGGGAGAGGGGGAAAGGGTTGTCTACCCTCCCCTCCTAGATACTTGGAAAATTTACAGATGGAGACCCTAAAAGAAAAGAAGGAATACTGCAATCACAAATTAAATTAGGGCCAAATTGAACTATCTGAAAAAGGAAAAATAATGGTTACAACTAAATACCTAGAGCAATGGTTCTTACCTTTGGCTGTACGTTGGAATTTCAACATAGTGCAAGCAACTCCAAAGCCTGAACTCTTAACCACTACATTAATTACTAACTTTATTTAATAGGAAAAAATGTTCGCATTCGGAGTTTCCACCAGCTTCTACAGAAGCCATTTCTTTTGAAGAAAAATGCTGGTGGATAACATATTAGTTGATTGTTCAGCTATCTTAACATGTGGATGCTTGGGCTACTTTTTTCTTTCCTTATTTTCTTAGTAAATCTGGAAGCCTTTGAACTTTGCATAATTTCTTTTTTCTTTTTCCCAGTGCCCTCTAGTTATACAAACACAAAAAATAATTACAGAGGCAGTATTTACATCTATATGTCTATGACTTTTTCATTTGCTATTTACAGTACTGAGTGAACGAATTAATTTAGTTCACTTTGCTTCTTGGGAAAAGGGGTACGGAATGAAATGGGAGCCCTTTTAGTTGACTCTGGCAAGGTTTTATAAAGAACAGATAAAGGAGGAGAGAGAAGGAAACCTTCTTTGTAATCCTGAGAAAATGTGTTGGTCTACCCTAACAATTTTTCTACATTTGCAGTTAAACACATACTAATTATGTTCCAGAAAAGGGGATCTTTACTGAGTAACCTTATACATTTTTAAAATCTCTCTATACCAGCATTTGCAGTCTCTCCTAGTTCAAGCTCTGAACTTGCTTCTCAAAACCTTTTCCCAGTCTGAGAACATGGCTGGGACACTGGATTCAGGCTCTAAGCTGGAACTTCCATGAGTGTGGCCTTCCAAGCAGAATCAGAAATGAAATTTCCAAAGCAGAGTAGACATAAAACGCGTATCATGTACACAATTGGGAGGGAAAGTTTGCTCATCAGAGGATGGGGTTGAATGGAACAGCAGGCAAGAGAAATCACCAGGTGTGGAGAAGCCAGGCAGAGGCATCTCCTGTTCATGTCAGAAGCCCTCTATCCACGTCCTACCACCTGGACTGTGTCATGAGAGAAAATCAAGGCCTGGTTTGGCCTGCTCTTGAAGGGTTTTGGTTGAGAGTAATTCATTTCTAAAAGGAGAAAGGGGAAGCAGTGGGAAGTTTCTGAAGAATAATTTCATAATAAATGGATGATGTGTTAGAAAGTTGTTTTGCACATAGGAGCTCCTTTACTCATAAATATTTCTTAATAAATTAAGATTTTTTTTAATTGATTTTTTAAAAAGAAGAGACAACAGATGGTTCAGGTGTTCATTTGTCCCAGAGAGGGAACAGTTTTGGGATCATAGCGATGTAAATCTCGATAGGATTTGTAAGAAAGAAGTTTGCTGGCTCCCTGGCATGGTTATGATGCTTCCAAGATGGCCTAGTGATGATGCTGGTAGAACTCTGAGAGAGCCCATGGAGGGACCATTCGAAGGTCCTCTTTGCTTACTCCAGTGGTTCTGGGACATCACTTTGTGTCTCTGGCTTTAGGCTTCCTCCCTCCAAACCCCAGGCTGCAGGCAGTAAGCTGCATGAACTGGAGCTGTAGGATATGGGGCTTTGATGCTTGCATACAGTCAGTCTCAAGCCTCGGAGTGTTCCAAAGTTCATTTGTAAGTTGGCTTTCCTTTTAAATTCAGGACACCTTTTCTCATGGAGCAGAAGTTACAGATGGTGTTTAGAATTCCAGGTTTTTCCATTATTTCCTCTATAATATTGCTGGAAAAATATGCATTTGCAATGAATGAGAGTAGAAAACAATATTGGTATCATGGTAGTGAGTAAAAAATGTTAATATAACTCAAGAAGATTGTGTGAAAATTAATCTTAAATGCCAGTGCCTGATGAAATACAAGAATAACTAGTATTAATAGTAGGCTAATGGAGACCTTGGGGTCTACAAATGGAATCTCTTTGAAGATTAATGACACTGGTTCTTTATTATGCCCAATATAATTTGAAAGATTCACTAGTTCAAAAAATAATATTTTTTGAGTATCTAAAATCCATTAGGTGATACTATAGCAGAGACGAAAGACCTAGTCCTTACTCTTAAAGGGACCCTCAAATGGCCACCTAGAGAGATACTATGTTATACATGGTTTCCAGAGGGACTTACACATACTCCCCAGATACACTGTGTTGTATCTGGAAGTTCAGAAAGCCACAGAATAAATATAGGGTAGGGGATATTCCTAGACCACTAGCTTTATTCAATAATTGTTTGGGGGGAGGTTATTTTATATTAAATAATGTAGAGAATAGTGCTAATTTAATAGGAATATTTAGGATGAGGCATATGATTACAAAGAAATTTTCAGATGATTTTATAAAAGGTTGTTTTGAGACCATACCCAACTTTACCCCTCCCTGTCTCCACCTACTGGCTCAGATCCCCATATGGGGACTGGTTCACCCTCTTCCCTTGGAAACATTGCCATCCACTAAAATATAGGCACACATAACATATAGGCTATGGAAAGGGAGATATATAAATTGGCCTGGGAAATTTCCAGGAAGTCTTCCCCAAAAGGTGATGCTGAAGCCAAGCCTTCCAAACTGACTAAGAGTTAGCCAAGATGAAATCGGTCATAAAAGCATGCTAGAGAGGGGACAGTGTACATAGACCTGGAGGTGTGTCAGAAAACATGTTGCAATAAGAAGATGCAAGCAATTTTGCATGACTGAAACATCTAGCTGGTGCAGGGAACTTTAGAAACACATGCATCATCATTCCAAAGTGCAAGAGAGGAAGTGGACAGGAAAAAGATGTTGAGTCCAAGAGTTCTCCGTTCCAGCCAACAGGTGGCACTGTTGGGCTAGGGCAGTTTGGTGGTTATCCAGGGCAAGTGGCCTTGGGGAAATCTGAGAAAGCAGATGGTGGTATAAAGATGGCCAATTGCAGAAGTGAGATATTTAAAAATAAGTTTTGGCAACTACTAGAAGAACTGTAATCATATCTGCTACTTGTTATTTTGTTCAGAGACTTCAAATGAGATAAAGCATAATCCCTGCAAGCATCTTTACCAGGATGCTGAAGTTAAGAAATTAGAAAACAGACTATCGTCTTTCTCATCACTGAAAAACACCGTCTCTTCATGCTGACCTGCCAACACAGTCAAACAATGGTGTGGGAAATTCTGCACTGTAACTTCTTGACCTGCCACAACCTCCAGCACTTGTTAATCCATCACCTTTTATGATCTCTGAGGACATTTACAACCTTCTCCTAGGAAATGAATATTTGAACAATATGTCATTGATAAACAATGCTGGGTAATAAATATATCAGTTGCAGGCAGTCAAGTTAATTAGCAGAAAGTTCTGGTGTCATTAAAGGAGTTGAAAAAGAAAGTAACATGCCTTACCCATCCCCCTCCCTTTTCTCAAGACACAGGACACTATTGGTTCTGGCTCTTGTTTAAGTGACATCTCAGTTCACAGTCTCATATTTTGTGGGAGACCATCTCTGCTTATCAGTTTTTGCACCTTCAAATCAGAGCTAATTTCCCTTCTACTTTGGTTGATTGTAGCACATCTTTTAATGCTTAACCTCATTGAGAGCTCCCACTTTCCCCAAGGCATTGTATGATAACCTAAAAACACCACCCCCATGTTTATTTTGGAATCATTATTTTCAAACTCCTGCAGGCAGTATAAACTACTGGTAAAAAGCATAGGTTTTGGAGTCAGACAGACCTGAGTCCAAGTTCTGGCTCTGCAGCATCTGCGCTGTAATCTTGGGCAAGCTATGCAAATACTCTAAGCCTCATTTTCCTCATCTGTGGAATGAGAATAATAATTGTACCTGTATCAGAGGGTTGTGATGAGGATCAACTATGACCAAGCAATTAGCATAATCCTGCTGAGCACATAATAAGGGGGTCATTAGATGACTTTAATATTAACATCCTGGTTTTCCACAACCACTGGACCCTCAAATCTCCTCAGTTCCTAATGTCAATGGACAGGCCCCTTTCAAACATATTGATAATTTATGAGGCGAAAATGCTTAGCCTTCCATCTTAACTGCCAAACTTTAAAAGAAATAAGTGTCATTGCTTCTTTCCAGAAACACCTTTCCTTCGTGACCTGAATGAAATCACTGGAGGATAAACAGATTAGAAAAAAAAAAAAAAGATAACCAAAGTGAATATTTTTTGAAGTTGCTAAAATAAGTTGCTGAAAACAAAGATCCAGGAGAAATTATAGCATAAGCTATTGGTTTTTTATTTACATGTGCACTCAAATATCCACCCATTACTGAAATTATAAACCAGTGTATAAGATGCTACATTGGGGAATGGGGTGGGGTTAAAAAAACTCTTTTGATACTTGGTTGGGTCTGCTTTCATCTTGCCAGAGGCAAACTGATATTAACCACAATATGCCAAGATATAAAAGATAAGAGTCATTCTCAGAAAGAATGGGGTAAGATTAGAGGAACAGAGGTCGGGGTAAAGGGCTTTAGTTACCTGTAAGCGAGCATAATGTCTCTATGAAGGACCCTGAAGGTTATTTTCACACATTTCCAATACCACCTCCTAATCACAATCATAATAATGGTAACAACAAGGGCAACCACAACCACAACCATTTATTCAGTCCTTAACACATGCCAAGCACTGTGCTATGCACATGATTTGCATTATGCATTAAATCTTTACAACAAGCTTATGAGATTTTGGAGAAGAAACCAAAGCTTAGAGAGATACACCCCAGAATGTATCTCCCGGTTAATGAATTCCTATCAGTCCATCAAAGCCTAGCTCAAAGCTCACCTCCTTCAGGAAGCTTCTTTCCCTTTCCTTTGGCACCTTCTCCATCCCACATCCACTCTTCTTCTCTCCAATTGTTTTGAAGTTTATTTTTTTTAAATAGACACACTTGGGGATATAAGCACACATTGATTTGCTTCTATTGTTCTTTCACTGAGTGTTGGACGAGTTGGATCTCTAGATGTGGTTGTGACACTTTAAAGATGTGAGGAGTCCTCAGCATTGCCCCAAATATGGGGCAGGATATAGGGCAGATTCTGTACCTACAGAATCTGATCTAGGCCTGGATGTCTATTAAATTGTGATAAATTGGATTTTTGCCCTTTACCAAGTTTCAGATTTCATAGCTATTTTCTGCTTCATATGTTGGACCAAGGGCAGAGAAATGTCATTGTCCTACAGAGAGCTCCAGCCACAAGAATGTTGTGGAACAGGAAAGAAAGTCATTTTTTATTATTGAACTCAAAAGCTTCTTTTCTCATATGAATCAAGGGTGTATCTTATCTCCCAGCTATTTCTTTGGAGTCCATCAATGGCTGGGCACGCCACCCGCCTATAAAAGGAGAGTAGACAAAGAGAAGCACAATACGATTTAGTGGCAAAGAACATTTTTCCCTGGCAGAAAATGGAGTGACTTTTAGCTTATCTGCTGTCACCTTGTTAATGTGGTCATTGTTCTTCAAAATAAAATCTCCTCTTCTTACCCATGATGTCTTTTGTGTAAAAAAAAATAAAAACTAAAAAAAGAAGCAACTAAAAATCCAGAGGAGAGGGATAGAAGGGGAAAAATAAAAGTCTAATCAAGAGAAACTACAAATAAACTTCTTCCCAAGGAGCAGCACTCAACACACAATTATCTTAATTCTCCCAGGCAGCCATTTTGCTGGCTTTCCAAGATAGGTGTGGAAAGCACTAGAAACCCATGGCCCCTATCATCACCCCTGGTTTTCAGAACAGGAACTATGGGCCTGAATTAGTTGGGATGCTGAATTTATCATCCGTTTAAGCCAAGGGTTCTGTGGCTGTTGATGTGTGCCCCTGGCCTGTTCTCAAACACATCTTTAGTTGAAAATTAATCATGCAGCTCTAACTTGCTAGTAAAGGTTTTCAGGAATAAAAAGTTACCCGGAAAAGGGATCCTGGTTGTTAATGGCCAAATGCCACCCATGGCAAGCATAACACAAAGACAAGGTGGTGAAAGATGAGTGATTTACTCTACCTTGAAGAATAAATCGAAACTTCCTCCTCGCTCAATTGCGAGGGGGGCGGCCAAGAAAGGAGCAAAGATAACATTCCTGGGAGGCCTCAGTTCCTTGAAGCTGAGGAAACATTGCATCTTTCTCATTATTGAAGTTTGACGTTTAGCCTCTAGATGCTGAAGAACCAGTCCTGTATTTCAGTTGTGAGAGGATATGGCTGAGACTAATTCCCTTCTTTGTCTCCTTTCTGTCATTTCAGGAGCCAGTAGCTGTAGCCACATTGAAGATCAATAAGTTATAGCCACATACAAGACTATGAGAGGAGAATGGAGTTTCTCAGTATTCCTGCTGACCCAAAAAGAGGCACCCAGGATGGAGGGAGCCATGCTACCCAGCAAAGTATTCAGAAGCACAGGGTGGGCTTTAGAAAAGATTAGAAGATTCTGCCTTGAACACAGACAAGTAACTTCCACCTCAGTTTATCTCTACGTACACTGGAGTTGTGCAGGATAAAGTTGTGTGGATAGCAGATTACGGTTGCTTATATCTTCCTGCAGCCTTATTCCTTCCTAAATCTTACCATCTCCTCCTTCTCCTTCCTCATCCCCAGAATCAGAGAAGCCAAGATTCAACCAAAAGCAAATAGGCAAAAAAAAAAAAAAAAAATACCACCCAAAACTTGATACACCTTAAAATGCACCCAAAACTTGATACACCTTAACCTATTTATCCTAACAGAGTCAGTTCAAAAGTCCCCTCCTCCATCACCATGACTTGGCTTCCTGTGCTACCCCACAAGGGAGAGTTGGTCTCTCCTTCATGTGGATGGATCCCAAGGCACTGTTTCTAGCCCTTCTGGTGCTCATGGGTCAGTATTCTCCTGATGCTATGGTTTGAATGTTTGTCTCCTCCAAAATGCATGTTGAAACTGGATCCCCAATGTAATAGTATTAAGAGGTAGGGCCTGTAAGAGATGATTGGGTTATGAGAGCTCTGCCCAGATGAATGAATTAGTTTATTCATGGATTAATGGGTTATCCCAGGAATGGATTAGTTATCACAAGAGTGGATATGGTATAAAAGACAATTTGGCTCTCAGTGTGCCCCACTTCACCCTGTGATACTTTCTGCCATGTTATGACAGAGCACAACACCCTCACCAGAAGCTGACCAGATACAATCACCTGACCTTGGACTTCCCAACCTCCAGAACTGTAAGTAATACATTTCTTTTCTTTATCAGTTACGCCGTCCAGGATATTCTGTCGTGGCAACAGAAAACGGACTAAAGACACCTGACTTGGAGGTCCTCGAGGACAGAACTGTCTTAGCCATGTTTGATGCCCAAAGCCTAGCCCAATGCCTAGCATAGAGATGCTGCTCCATAAAGTATTTTTGTTTGGGGGGTTCTTTTTCTTTTTTTAGAGATGGGGTCTTTCTGTGTTGCCCAGGCTGGTCTTGAACTCCTGGGCTCAAACGATCCTCCCACCTTGGCCTCTTGAGTAGTCTAAACCATATTCTAAACCAGGCACACCACTGTGCCTGGCTATGCCCTATAAAGTTTTGCTCTGTAAATGCTCACTTCCTTAAAGGCTCTGGCTATAATGAGCAGTCAAAACCCTACAGAGTGGGAAGCAACCCAGTTGGGTAGCCAGGAAAGAGGCCAGGTCTGGGACAGAGCAGCACAAACACTCTATCGAGGAACATTCCACAAGAGAGAGAAAGAGACCAAGACACTTTGGAAGAATTTCTGAATGGTGAGTTTTTATGTTGAGTTTTTTCCTGGCTTGCCTTGGCATGCTAAATCCAGTGTAACATTTGGCTGCATGTCCTCCCCTAGGCACACTGTTGGTATTTTCATGTCCCATCTGCCAGTGTCTCTGGAGGACATTAGGGTAAGTGAGTTGATCCAGAAAGGACTCCCACTGTCCTGGCTCTCTGCCTAAGACATGCAAATGGAGAGCAGCTTCCAACCGCAAAGCTTTTTCCTGTGCCAGTGGTGTATCATTTTTAATAATATTATTATCCATAGCTACCATGGCTTGAGCATCTACTAGGTGCACCATGTAAGTCCTTTGCCCTCATTCCTTTCATTTCATCCTCATTTACAGAATACATCAGGCAGGTATTATTATCTCCATTTTAGAAATAAGGAAGTTGCAATCCCATAACTTGCCCAAAGTCACACAACTGATAAATGGCAGAGTAAGGATTCAAATCCATATCTGGCAGACACCAAAGCCCATTTTCCCCTCACCACGTTGTCTCTCCAAAACTTAACTATCTAGAGGATAAAACCAACAATGATAAGCCCACATAGTAAAACCAATGGAAATTACCAAAGCTATGCTCTGAGGTAAATTTATAGCTTTCAGGTCTCATACTTTTTTTTAACACGTTGACTGCCATGTGAGTTGTATTTAACTCAGGCTAGTTTTGAGCCCGAGGCCTCATGCAGCAAAATCCTATAGTTGGTTCATGAAAATCTTACTTGTTGATGTTCTTATTGTTACAATTAATATTGACAATTTAATTCTTAAACCATGGATTGCATTGCATATAAACTCATGCACAGAAAACAATAAAAAATAACAAATTAGAAAGGATTATTTTGTTTTAATAAAACACCGTGACCCCAGGGAAAATATTTTGTTTTCTAGTGTGGCAGTCAATGTGTTAAACTAAGCATTTAACTTAAGAAATATTTTTAAAAGTTTCAAATCTCAAGTAAAAAAATATAAAATTAGATGAATTAATTTTAAAATTAGAAACATCAATAAAATTGGCAAACGGGTCTTTGCCACAAGATGTTGGCAGCCTATGCCTTGCTTCCTCCTAGTACAGGGTTCCTAGAAGTAAGTTAAGGGACCTGAGCTGACATTGATACTGATATGAATGCTTTGTTTCCAGAAAAGATGAATGCCTGGAGAGCTGGCCACAAATAATAGCAGTAGCTGTTGGGCTCCCTGGCCACTGACTATGGGTTGCATAAGGGTCTATGTCTCTGAGAGTTTGCCTGATCAGCTTAAGTGGTTCTCACACCTGTTCAAGCCACCAGACACCCTTCTAGGCTAGATGCAACAGGAGCCTGAAGCTTGAGTCACAGGATCCACTTTTTCTAAAAACCATACTATCCCTTTTAGGCCTAGCCCAAATATAGTCTATCAGCTACAAGATCAGACATTGTCAGCACGTGGCAGTGCCTTCCCCCAGGTTGGGAAAATCTGGCAGGGGTTGAGGAGGAAAGAAAGCAGAGGGTTTTTTTTTCCCCAAAATTATTCCTATGCTTATAAGGCAATCATATGAAACAGTTGTTCCATGGCTTTAAATCTAGTAAATAAAACTTCCTTTGAGACTCCAGTTTGAAAGATGGTGAAGATCAGAGTAGCTACATTGTTTATGTAATAAACACACACCTAAAACCTCTAACATTTTTATAATTGTGGTAATAAAATTTGTATTGAGACAAAAAGCATTTTCCCCTCAGCTTATATTGTGCTGAATACAATATCTGCCAAGTCTTACTTGGAGGCATCTTTGATTAAGGGCCTGGTCTTTCTACTGGCGAGCCCTCCAGAGTTGGCAGGGGTGCCATAACCTTGCTGAGACTAATGCCCAGAGATAGCCAAACTCAATGTGCCAACAGCCTCAAGAAAGGTGAGCCCTCTGCCGAGTAGCCCTGTAAACCGCACTCCCCGAGCCTGCCCTGGCCTGTCAGCCACCTCCAAGCCTGGGATCTTCAACTCTTGAAGGCAAACTGAGTCAAGCCATTCTAAAGGCACCCTCCCCATGTTTTCCCTTGAGCTTCAACTGGAAACTTCTGGCAGGCACCTGAAAGGGCCTTATTTCTTTGGTACTCCCTCCCATGACTTAGTTCTTCAGGCCTGGTCAATAAATACTACCTGGCTATTGGAAACTCTCCTCTGAACCCACTGATCTGTATGAAAATGTGTGGACTTGGGTTGGTCATTGTCTCATTCGGTTCCCTGAGGGAAACTGGGGTTAAGGTGCAAGTGGAGTTCTTACTTCTCACCTAAGCCAGTGGTTCTCAGCACCGGCTGCACATTGGAATCCACCTGGGGAGCTTTAAAGAAATGCACAGATACCTGGGCCCACCCCCAGAGATTCTGATTTAATTGGTCTTAGGTGAGGCCTGCACATTAAATAATGGTCATTCATAAGTATATATGATGTTAGGGATCCGGATTTGAACAACTTCTCCACCACAAAATTTGGAAACCACAGTGTCCTGAACAAACTGCTGCAGGCTCGGTGGCACCCACTGGAAGCCGCCTTGTGCAGAGGCATGCTCCCTTCTTCTCCTAAGGGATGTTCGGTGACAAAGCTGCACGCACTGATGCCTCCCTACCACCACACCTGGAAAAGCAGCTCAGACAGCGTTCTCAGACAATGGGGTAGAACAATGCTTTCATCAAGAAGGGCCGCATACATGGGACTAGGGGTGGTCAGGAAACCCTTGAAGCTTTGCGGTCTGTCTCCATAGAGGCAATGAAGGCACATGCGCAGTAAGGGGTTTAATGGAGGCAACGAGAATGGCCAGCTTCAACTCTCACACTGCCCATCCCCTGCAGAGCAACCTGACTGGGGATGATGGAGTCTTTAGAAGAAATATAGGTAAGGCACCACCCCTGACAATAAGGATTCTGAGTCAAAATTGAAGAATTAACACCAATGCAGGAAGAATACTGTAAAAAGTTCAATGCTTTTCGAATAGGGTTCAATTGTGTGGCTGACCTTATGAGCCAGAGGAATATGATTGAAGGAGGGTTTAGAGGACTAAAGAAGTCAAGACAGGTACTGAAATGGTTTAAAAGACTCGCGGTCATGGAAGATGTGACAGAAACTAGAAGTTGGGGCACTTGGGTCTGGAGACTCCCAGTTCAAGGCTGTTTTGGAGTCACAGGGAGATAAACAAACCTCTCTCTGTAATCTCAGGATGCAGGCAAGGTACTGAGGAATTCCAAGAAGACAAGGGTTGGGGGGCAGGGGGTGGGGGGAGGGGAGTGCTGGAGAAGAAAGGGGCAAGGGGCCCAGTGCAGGATGGGGCCCCTTCCCAGCAGCCCTGAGCTAGAGCCTGGGACTCCTGCCCTGGAATCTCCACTTGGGCTACCCTCTGGGCCCTCCTTCGAGATGTTCAAATGTCAGAGCAGAAGAGGAGGAGGGAGAAAGGATTGTTCTCTCTGTCTTGGGTAGTCCAATGCTCAGAAGAAGAGCAAAGTTGAAAACATTGGCCAGCCAATGTGAAGAACCCAAGGTCCTCAAAGCTTAGGAGCTGCTGAACCTAAATGTCAAGGTCAGCCCTGAGCGGTGAGCGAGGGTCAGACACAGCTTCCTCTCCTCACATCTGTTCCTGAAAAAGGGCTCACTTCCTTCAGGAAACATCCTACTCCTTTCCCCCAGAACAGGAAGTGGCTCCAGCACCATGCCCTCTCCATCAGGTACAGCCTCCCCCACCTGCCCTCCCTCTTAGTTTTTCCAGGAAATGCTGCAAACCCCAAATACCTGCATTCTTGGGCATGCAGCAGGCCAGAGCCATGCTCAGGATTCCCGCTCTGCTTCCTAAGGACGGGCCTTTTCTTTTATGCAAAGCCTTCTCTGAATGCCAGAGAGCTGAAAGCTGATCTGCTGAAGTCAGCAGACAGGGCGGGGGGGAAGGAGGGTGAGAGAGGGCAAGGAGGATGGCAGATTTTCACACAACCTCTGTGCTGCCTCTGGGACTCCCCTCTGGAGGGGGAGATGGTCTCACCCAAGTGCTGGGCCAGCTGCTAATCCCCTCTGGGGTTCACTTGAATGGCAAATCAGGACTCCAGGGCAGCCTCTGACACACCCTGTCTCCAGAGGAGGGGCTTAGCATTTTCCTTTTCCAGCCCTAGAGGAGTTTAGAATGCAGTGGCACTACTTTACAGCCTTGCTATTCCAAATGCAGTTGGCCAGGGAGTCAGGGGCATAGGCATCACCTGGGAGCTTGTTAGAAGTGCAGAATCTCGGGCCCTACCAGTTTGAGATGCTCTGCCAAGTGCCATGTGGCTATAGAAACCATTAACATGCTGCCAGACACAGGAGGCTGGACAAATACTCAAACCCAGGGAGCCACAGCAGCCCAGCCCCTCTGCCAACTGCCCAATCATGAGAAGGAATACATTCCATCCCATCACTCCACAGCTGCCCCAGGTTGTCACCCATTCTTCTCACCAGGATGGGGCTGACTCACTTGGCTGTGAAATTTTAGCTAGGTGTGAGGGTGCTCTATTCAACAGGTCTGCAAATATTTGAACTCACACTGAAAGGACAAGAATGGCTGGCAGGCGGTGGGGGGATACAATTGAAGTTTGCTCTTTGCAGGTTGCAAATCAATTTCTGATCCCCTCCCATCTCCAATACACACACACACACCACCTGTATCAACACATTAGACTCTTGCGACTCTTGCGATGCCAATAACGGCAGTAATAGTGCATGACAAGAATACTCAAGCCACTTGGCAAATATCAGCCATCCTGGACTCTGTTCAGATCTTCCTTTTGGCAAGAAAGGGGAGCTTTAGGGACTTCTACGGCTTTGTTCTGATAGCCTTATGTTGTCATGGCACATGATTCACCTCCCACTTGAGCCCGGCAAGTGAATTCATGGGCAAAAGCTAGATGAGAAGAGAGAAGGAAAGAAGAAACACTAATGGGAAGTGGGAGAAGAGCTTTTGCTTTGCAGTTCAGAGAGAACATTAAAAGAATGACTAGTGAGGCAGATGGACTTGCTTGCTTCTCAGATGGTCACCAGGTTTCTGCCGATGGCCCCGCATTGGATGCTTCTGCTCCGAAATCATGTGCAGCAAGAACCAGAATGGGTGACTTCATTTCTGAAGAGGAACTGAAGGGCCCTGAGGTTCTGGGATGCATTAAGACAGCCCAGATCAACAGAAAGTCTGGCTGGAACCTCGGAGAAATGACCCAGACAGAGCCTTCAGCCTCCCAAGCATCCGTCAGTGACATCAGTGGATGGCATGGCCATTGCCTAAAATCCTGCTAGTTGTACTGCTCCCCTCCCGTTAGCCCTGCTTGAGGGAAAAAAGCAAAGGGCTGGAGAGAAGGAGGAGGGAAAGTCAGCCAGAGATGAAGACAGGAGAAAGCAAGCATAGAGGGTGGCCCTGGGCTTTCCAGGGATTTGTGTGGGTTCTTAAAAGCAATCATGGTGGGCTTTTGAGTAGAAAACCATGCTAAAATAGTATTTAAAAATCTTCCTCAGAGCCCCAGTCTTGCCTGGAACAATAATCACTCATGAAAAGACTCTCACGAATGAAAGGAAATGCTGCCATTGTTTTATTTTCTCTGGGAAGTCATAATAGGTTTTAAAAGGTTAATCTCCCTCTCAGCCCTGTTTTTTCCCTTCCAGTGACCCCAAGCTGAAAAGGAAAAATATTTGCACTTGGTGTTTAAAAACCACAGTGAATTAGCTTTTGTTGTTCATGGCAAAGCCACTATTTAGCTGCCCAGAATCAAACCAGATGTCAGGGGAGAAAGAAGGCCCCCGCATCCTGTGAACTTGCCTTTCACCTTTGCAGAAGGGCCGAGGGGGAAGCTGGGCTGAGATGGCAAAATGGAGGCTGTTTGGTGGTCAGCAAACCTGACGCACAGTTTTGATGCAAGCACTGACTAGCTCTTGGCGGGGTGCTGTCTGTGGGACTAGACTGTAACAGCTCTGCAACCCTGGATGCACGATGCCTCTTGATTTCCAGAAATTTTCATCTGTGCACACTAGGCAGGTAGCACTATCCCTGTAGGTGGCAGAGACCAGAAAGATGGAGAAGAGAATTAGGAGACAGAAAAAGCACAAAAAGAGATCTGCAGGACTTGCTGGGACATGAGATCTAGCAGTGAAGGTGTGAAAAAGAAACTCTGAAAGGAAAAGGATATATTTTCTTTCTGTAGCGTTCTGGGAGAATATGAGTAGATTATTATTCAGTCTTGTTTTTCTTTAGGACACCACCCACCAAAACTCACAGCTTAAACTGGGCAAAAAACCAAAAACAGTTCCTGTGGGTCTAAGTCTGTTTATTACTCTTTCCTAAGTCTAGCAGCATAAGCAAGCAGGATGTCCTCTATACCGCGACGCTCTGTATCCATTTAACAGACATTACCAAGCCCCGACTTGGGTCGAGGATTGGGGTGATACCGGAAGGCTCTGGATACTATTCCTGCCCAGGAGTTCATAGCCTAATGAGGAATAGCATTCCCCATTAGGGGAATACAATAATATAATGCAAGAATAATACAATAATACAACAATAACAGCAGTAACAAAAATAATAATAGTAAAAGCCACCATTTTTCAAGATTTAATGATGTGCCAGTGATTGCATTTTATATACAATAGCTTATTTAATCCTTACAATAACCCTATGAAGTAAGTTTTGTTATTCTCATTTTACAGATGAAGAACTGAGGCTCAGAAAGCTTAAGGAACTCAACCAAGGTCACACAGCTATTAAGCTAGCCAGGGTCTTTGTTTTTTATCACTGACGAAGCCCAATTGCCTAGAACAGTGCCTGGCATATGGTAGGTGCTCAATCAATATTTACTGAACGAAGAAAGCTGCTGGGGGTGCAAGGGAGGGCTTTCTGGGGCATTGGAGTTCAGCTTCGAAGAATGGCTAGAACTTATGCAAAGAACAGGTAAAAGGCACATCAGAAAAAAAGCAGAAAATGAACGAATGTATCTCTAAGGAAAAAAAATGTTTTACAAAACAGCAAAAATGGACAGGAGGGAATGGTAGTCAAGAGAGGGATGATCAAGTCAGAGACTTGGGTCCTACCGTGGCTCTGCCACTGATAGGTTGTGTGAACTTGGCCAAGTCACTGAGTCTCTTAGAGCCTTATTTTCCTTATCTGCAAAATGGGGCTAAGAATATTATTAATACCCACTGTGGCAGACACTGTCAATTTCCTACCAAACCTTCCATGTTCTCCTTCTCTTTCAATTTGATGAAACCTTATTTTTAAAAATTGGGCCCATTGCCATACAGCCAAAATTCTACATGTCTGGGCCTCCCTTTTAGCTAAGGATTGCTATCGAGTCAATGGGATCAAAGTAACAATGGTGTGGGATTTCTAGAAAGTCTCCTTAGAAGACAAGGGTCGTGCTCCTTCTTTTCATCCTGCTGCTTGAGCCTATGATGTGATGACTGGAGCTTCAGCAGCCATCTTGGACCAGGAAGATGAGGGCCACAGTCTAGGGATGGTGGAACCAGGAGCTGGAAGGGGCCTTGGTTCTTTATTATTGCTGAGTCTGAATATAAGCCCTTGACTTCTTTTATGTAAGAGGGAAATAAAGTTTTATCTTTTTAAAAGCTTTTGTTGATCTCCAACAGATACTTTTACCTCAAAGAGTTGCTGGGAGGATTAAATAAGAATACAGATCAAGTAAATAGTGCTTGGTCTTATACATAGTAAACACTCAAATCTTAGCAACCTTTTTCTTGTTGTTGTTGTTTTTATTCACCATTATCATCACTATCATCACAAAATCCAGAATACTCTCTTATTCTGCATTAGGCTGAACCCCCTTCATTCAGTTATTTAATTAGTCCATTTGCTTAAAAATACCCTAGGATTGTGTCTTTCATGGGAACCTATTCATGATTCTTCCTATTATACAGTTTCTGATAACGGAACAAAATATTTCTCTTTGAATTTCATCACCAAGTTATCCACACAACCAACAATAATGAAAATGTAGGTCTGTTAGTGAAAGGAGGGTTAATAGGTTAACACTTCTGAGCATGGAGGATGGAAGGCATTAATTAAATTCTAAGTTTGGTCCAATATCCCTTTTTGGAAAACTCTATGGTGACTCGATGACTCAAAAGAGTCTCCCTTTTCCCAGCCAGGTAAACCTTTACATTTCAGGACACACCTGAAAAAATTTTAAAGATGCAATTTGCTTAGGAAGTCCTGAGAGTCAGCATAGTATGCTGGACTTTAAGAGATTTGCCGAGAACTGTGGATCTTTTTACTTAAATCTCTGCTTCTTAGTGTCTTTGACAGATTGTGTGGTTTGTTTCTGAATTTGATCAATGTACATTTCTTAGAAGATCTAAGAAAAGAAATAAAGACAATGGGCTAGAATGAGTGGTTCTCATTGGTTAAAGGACTGACTGTATTAAAATTACCAAGCACTCAACTCAGGGGAACTACAGAATCTCAGGTCCCACCTTAGACCCACTGAATCAGAATTGCTGGAGGTGGGGCCAGGGAATTTGTATTTTTAAAGCTGCCCAGGTGATTTTGATATGCAGTGAGGTTTGGGACTATTCACAAATGCCCCTACTCCCCCAACGCTGTCTTAGTTTGGGTTATTTAGAAGCGAAGTCTAAGATGGAGATTATTGTTCAAGTAATGTTTGGAGGAGGTGCTCTTAGCAGGGGAAGGGACTAAGCAAGAATGTGGCCTCAGCTGGAGATTTGCTTCAGCCTGATTCTGCAGGGAGCTCTGGAGAACAAATTGCACCACAGAGCTGGTCTCACCTAGAGGCAAGAGGGTTGGTGGGGCTTGCATTTGGCCAAGAGCAAAGCTCTGGGGAAGGGGCAGCTGTAGCATGTAGGAGCCAACACTCATAGCAGGTGAAGGGGGGCACCACTTGGCAAAGGAGATGTAGGCAGGGCAGCAACAGTATCTACTACAAACTCCGACCTGCTAGGCTGTGGTGGGATCAGCCTCAGTATCTTGTGGCTTTTCTCTTGCTGACTCAGCCCAAGATCCCCTTTTGCAGAAGGGTCTTGGAGAAGAGTTTAACCTGCAGAAAGGTTTTCAGAATCTGATAAGATCATTTCAGTGACCAGGGCCACCAAGCTGGCACCTAGATTACCAGTGCATCTGCCAGGGTTATCATAAATTTGCATGCTAAGTTGTGCCAGGAGTTGGCCCAAAGTCAACATCCCAGAGTCCTTCTCATGAGTTCCAGCTACATCCACTCATATGATCCATAACCAGTGTTCATGGAACCTGGTCACCTGGCGATGTGTATCCTCTCTCTCCTCTCTTGACAAATCAAGATGCAGGCCACTGAACTTCCTTTGCCTTATTCTTGATGACTCCTAAATAGGTCAAATCACTTTGGAGGGTGGCCAGAAGCTAATTTTGTATTCACCACTGACCCATTTTATTCCTCTGGCATTTTAGGAAAAAGTTGGGTGAGTGCCTTTTCTTCTTGTTTGCTTGGGTCCCCATTCCCTGGAGCTAAATTTGCAGCCCAGGCCAATGTGATTTATTCAGAGCTACTGCTACTTGTCAGTGGATTGCTGCCCAAGCTTGCTTGCTGTCCATCTGCTGGATTCCTGTACATATGTGAACATGTGTGGAAAATTAAAGACCCAGCCAGCTGCAGCCTGGAGCTGCCTTGCCCCACAGCTGCTCTAGCCTCCACCAGGCCTGATGCCAGGGTCTGTTGAAGCAGTCTTCACCACATGGTCAAGAAACAGGGAGCATCAATGATAAAGCACAGCCCAGTTCATGAGTCTGTCAGTTGTTTTTCATCAAGAGGTCAGCCAAGGAGAGCTTATGTAGTACTACATCCCACTATAGTGCCCCACAACTACTCAGTCTCTGCTCTCATTGAGGAAGTGCCGCCATTTTGGTTTCTTATATCAGAACAGAGAGCCAGGACAGGAAGCAGAGAAGGGATCAATAAGAGGGAGTGCTGGAAGAAAAAAAATGGAACAATATGCTTTGCTTTTGTGGTTCATTCAAATTCAGGAGGAAGCTCAATACTTCCAACCAAAGTCTGGAACCAGAAACATGAAAAAATGAAAAACTGACTCAACTGTCTCTCCAGAAGCTGTTCTGTGGCAATGCCTTTATTTAATTGCAAGATGTCAATCCCCCTCTCCCCAGATTTCGTTTGTTTTGTTTTCGTGCATTTAGTTTTTGTTTTCCCTTTTCCTTCATACACTGAGAAATATCTGCAGATGAGCCTGCGGGACAATCTGGCCCTACTATAAGAATAGAAGTCGTGATTCTTAACTCTTCTCACTCTTCCCACTACATCTCAAGCCAACATGCAATGGAAGTTTCTTCATGGTAATAATAGAATAATAATAAAATTAAACATTTTACTCATTCAGCAAATATTTATTGAGCACCTACGCTGTGTCAGGCATTGTTGTAAGTGCTATTTCAGTTAATTCTCACAGCAACTCTATGAGGTATATATTAGTATTGTCTCCATTTTATAGATCAGGAAACTGAGGTATAGAGAGGTTAAATAACTTGCACAAGACATTGGTGGCGGTAAATGGCAGAGCCTGGACTCCTAACCACTGTGCTGGGTTACCCTGATGTTAGAGGTTAGAGAACCCATTATGCTGCCTCAGATTCACCATCTCCCATCACTCACATCCCAATCCTAGGGCAAAAGACAATAATCAAGAACAGGATTGAAATCCCAGCTACCCACAGGAAATGCTTGTCTCTTACTTTGCTGAGTGTTTCAGGAGGAACATTCGTGTGAAGACAGAGTTGTGTGTACATGTATGTGGGTCCATGGATGTGTGCATACATGTGAATGCATGAGCGGCTACACATACCCTCTTCTGCAATGCTCTCCCTTGAGCCTGGATAAGGGGTTCCCATTCATAATGAAGTTGAAAACAAGACCCTGACCTTCCCACTTCGCGTGGCTCCCCACTGCTGCTTCCACAAACTGGGATGGAAAAGGCACTGACATACCCTTCTGGCAAGGCTGGGCACCTTCACCCTGGGCCTAAGCTGCCCCTCAGTATCAGAACCTTCCACTTGATGGGCTCCAGCTTTGGCAAGAACAATTACCAAGTACCTGGATAACCACAGGGAGTCCAAAGACAAATTCATACAAATGAAGACATTTTGGGAGAAAGAGCAAGAGTCTGTTGAGCTGCCATGTGGGCCTCCAAGTTCCCAGTTTGGAACTTTTTGCCCTCCAGGCTGGCACTCCCTCTTCTTTTCTCCCAAACCTTGACCTTACAGATACAAAGCTTTCATTTCACCACACCTTACTTTGACCCTTCCTTCACACCAAAGTGAAAAACACCTTATAATGGTTTAAGCCTTTCCTAGGTTATTTGCATTTTAATGGCAATTTGGAACTGTAAAACTACAGGCTTCAGGCAGCAGATGAAGATGATTAGGTCATGGAGGGAGAGGAGAAACCAATGGGGTTTTCTATAGTTCTAGAATGAGTTAACACTTCACTTAATATTTCATGAGGATCCTAGTCAAAGCAAAACACTTAGATTGAAATTTTATTCATCTTTTGATGACTCTGGCACTTTTAGGGTGAGTGCTAAAGGAAAGGCATGGCTTCCCTAAGTACAAACGTATTCAAGATGGCACATAATTGCTGTAAGTCTTAGTTATGTGATTCACAACTCTAAAAGTTGAGTGTATTAATTGAAAGGCAGTGTGTGCCTAGCTGGTGGTATCATGTGGTCATGGCTCCTCTGACACTCTACGCTGTGGGCTTGGAAGCAGAAAAGTTAGGTATCTGCTTCAACCAAGACCCCAGGAAAACTTCAGTCTTGACATGTTCATTTAACATGAAATCATCTCAACCAGAACAGTGCTCACTGAGCTCCTGATGGATGCCAATTAAGTTTATTTAGTTTGGGTACCTCAGATAAGGAAATTCCAGAAGCTTTCCAGTTCCTTTTAGATTTATTTGGAATGGCATCATGCGCTGAGATGCAGGATTCTTGCACGAGTCCAATGTTAGAAGAATGGATATGATGGAATGATAAGACTGGCTAAAAGCTTACGCAGTCAACTTGGGGAAGGAGGAATACTGGAGGGAGATAAAACTCATTTTTCTCATTTTCCCACTCAGTGACAAACAACTAACCAACTACAAAACTTGCAGCAATGGGAACAAATGGTTAGACTTGGCATTCCAGTCTTTTTGATTTGGGGGGGTATAAGTAAGATTCCTCAATGTATAATAAAATGGAGTAGTTTCTCATTCTCCTAGATTTGAAATGGTTTGGAGGTGATGCAATTCGCAAACAGAGCAAAATCTTTAAATAATGCTTTACGGACTTTCTTTAACTGTCTCCTTTGAAACTTGTTAAATTACTTTTGCTGCCTTTGAGTTATAAGATACTAACTTCAGTGCTGCATCTTTGCCCTGAGTATTTTGGCCTGGAATTTCATTTCAGTGCTTTCCTTCACCTTTTGGATAGCATGCCACTGAGTGGAGACAGGGAGACAAAAGGCAAGGAAATCTGCCTTATCTTTCTGACACTGATGTGGAGCTCATCACTTTTAGCAAACTTGCCAGTGCTCAGTCCAAATAAGCACAGCATTCTGGTCTAAGTCCTTGGTGTCATTCCATTGAAGTTCCTGCCATGTCCAACCAGAGAGAGATCCATCCATTCCAAGGCTGACATAAGGCAGCAGCATGTTTTACAGTTGTATCAGAAACAATGTGAGATTATTCGAGGTACATGAAAACATCAAATGAGAAAGTCCTGAAAGCCAAGCCAAAAGGGAACCTGCCATTGCCAGTTGTGGCCCCCCAGTGATTCTCCCACCCCTGGCTCTCTCTTTGTCAAGTATCCTAAGCTGCCTGTAAAGAAATCCACTATGGCACCAGTTTTCTAGGAAAATAATGAGAATGAATAAGTTTTTCCTAATCAGGCTTCTAAGCACTGAAGAACCGAGAGATAGGAGAGATAAGAAAAGCAGAGGACTAAAAATTGAGATCTCTTTGTCCAATATGGCAGCCAGTAACCATGTGTGGCTATCGAGCACTTGAAATGTAGCTAGTGTGACTGAGGAATGAATTTTTAATTTCACTGAATTTTAATTAATTTGAATAGTGATACTCCATTCAGTTATTGGAAAACTTTTGTATGTGGAAGAACTTGGATTTGTGAATCTATTTTTTCAAATGTAATGGAAGTATATGGAATCTAAATGTAGATCAAGTATTCCTGATGAAAATTTACCGTCTGAATTCAGACACGCTATAAATGAAAAAACACACTAGATTTTGAAGACTTAATATGAAAAAAGAATGTAATATCTCATTAATATTTTATATTGATTTTATATGATTATATTTCATGTTGATTTTATATGCTGAAATAATATTTTGAAAATATTGGGCTAAATAAAATGCATTATTAAAATTAATTTCACCTATTTCTTTTTCATTTTAAGTGGCCACTGAAAAAGTTTAAATTATATAAATTACATTATATTTCTAATGGACATCACTGGCTTAATATGAACAAAATCAAAAATGTGAAAGGATTATAATAAAGTGTTGAGAAGAAAATATGGGTTTTAAATCAGCTAAGAAGTGAATTAACTCACAGTGGTTTGGAGCAAGTAGCAACCTCCCATTGAGTGGGCTGACTTAGGGGTGCCTGTTCATTGGAGGTTTCCTTTCTAAAGCTGTTTGGTACTTGGCCATGGTGTTCTAGAGCAGTGGTTCTTAAATTTTGCTCAGGGAACCTCTGGGGGTCCCTTACACCCTCTCAGGGAGTCTGCAAAGTCAAAACTATTTTCATGATGATACTAATACATCACTTGCCTTTTTCACTCTCATCCTCTCACAAGTGACATGTGATACCATGCCAGATGGAATGCAGAAGCACATATGAGAATCAAGCAGTCTTCTGTTAAGCCAGACTGCTAGTCAAGAGATTTGCAAAAGAGTAAAAGAATGCCATTCTTCTCACTAACATTTTTGGTTTTGGAAAATATAGGATATTTTCCTTAAACTATTTTATTTCTAAACATGTCATGTATATAATATGGTATACATACATATTGTGGTTTTTTTTTTTTTTTGAGACAGAGTCTCACTCTGTTGCCCAGGCTAGAGTGCCGTGGCATCAGCCTACCTCACAGAAACCTCAAACTCCTGGGCTCAAGCAATCCTCCTGCCTCAGCCTCCCGAGTAGCTGGGACTACAGGCATGCGCCACCATGCCTGGCTAATTTTTCTATACATATTTTTAGCTGTCCATATAATTTCTTTCTATTTTTAGTAGAGACGAGGTCTTGCTCTTGCTCAAGCTGGTCTCGAACTCCTGAGCTCAAACAATCCACCTGCCTCGGCCTCCCAGAGTGCTAAGACTACAGGCATGAGCCACCACACCCGGCCCGTACTTATTATTGTTAATTTTGAAATAAATTACTAGGAAACCTTTTTTATTTCTCAGTTTTAATTTCCAATATGCTCAATATTGATATAAGTCCTACAAACAAAAGCTCTTTAGGGTCCTCAATAATTTTTAAGACTATAAAAAGGTGTTCTGATCCAAAAGTTGGAGAACTTCTGTTCTCGACGGACTTGATAGCAGATGCTGTTGATGTCCCATCTCATAGTTCCTCGGCCCACCTTTGAGTCTACCTGCAGCTGCTGTGGGCAGTTTCCATGCACACTGACCACTTCTTACCACAAATACCCAGTTGTCCCTGTTGGTCTGCCTGAGGGCTTTCTCTCATGCTGCAGGACTGTTAGTGAGAGTCTAAAATTAGAAACAATCCAATGGTAATTAACAGTAGAATGGATAAATAAATCCTGGTGTTTCACACTAGGGAATACTATACAGCAATGAGAATGAATAAGCCATTGCTATGTGCAACAATATGTGTGAATCTCACAGATATAATGCTGAGTAAAAGAAGCCGGACACAAAAGAGTATGTGTTTTTTATAAAGTTAAAAATCAGGCAAATCTAATCTATGATGTTAGAAATTAGGATAGCGATTTCCTTTGGGGAGGAAGAAAAGCCCATGGGAGAAACCTGGAGAGCTGATGAGGTTTCAGGTCTTGACCTGGCTGGCTGGTGTAGGGGTGTATTCATTTTGCAATAATTCTTTGAGCTATATGATTTGGACACTTTTCTGTATGTATGTTAGACATCATTCAAAAGGTTAAAACAATCAAATTCTAATTATTGTTTTTATACCATGCTCTGCCAAGCACAGGAGAGGATAAAATACAATTTTCAGACATGGCTTATAGTTTCTACCCTTTCGTTAGCCCTCATGAGAAATAAATAATAGTAGAAGATTTAATTTGGAGGTGGGCAGTTTGGGGTGGCTTGTTCTGCTTAAATAAGAAAATGACTTATGAGTTTTTTTATTTTGTTTATTTTTTGAGACAGAGTCTCGCTCTGTTGCCCAGGCTAGAGTGCTGTGGCATCAGCCTAGCTCACAGCAACCTCAAACTCCTGGGCTCAAGCGATCCTTCTGCCTCGGCCTCCCAAGTAGCTGGGACTACAGGCATGTGCCACCATGCCCGGCTAATTTTTTCTATATATATTTTTAGTTGTCCATATAATTTCTTTCTATTTTTAGTAGAGATGGGGTCTTGCCCTTGCGAACTCCTGAGCTCAAACGATCCACCAGCCTCGGCCTCCCAGAGTGTTAGGATTACAGGCGTGAGCCACTGCTCCCGGCCAGTGACTTATGTTTAAATTGACTTTAAACCCCTTTATTTGCTTAGAACACACGCAGCATCTCAGTCCCCACCACTCCTTACTATGCTACACTGGCTCTGTCCCACATTGAAGCTGGCTGCCTGGCCCCAAAGGCACTTTGAGCTTAAGACCTACAACTGAAATGGTAATTCCAGAGGTGACATGAGCTATTGTGCCATGGAGACCCAGCTTGCTGCACTGACAGTGATGGCCCAGGGTGCAGCTACAGAGGGTAGGGAGGGAGTTTGGGCATGAGGAGGAAGAGCAGGGAGGACTGAGGTGAGCCAGATTGTGTTCCGTGCTCCCAAGGGGTCCTCTGAGGGAGACAGTGAGGAGGCAGACTGAGAGGCCAGGACTGGAGATGAGGGCACCACTGTCTAGGGGGTATGAATGTGACCTCACCAGCAGGCCCCTGGGGACACTTTTCCAGTCAAGAAGTCACTTTTTGCCATCCTTTCACTTCCAATACCCAAGTTTCCTGTCAGCCAGGACTCATGCCTGCTTCCAGTCATTCACACAGGTTTCTGGGGGAGACTGTGAAAACATCAAATGAGAAAGTCCTGGAAGCCAAGCATTCCCCCCACCCCACACACAGGCATATGCACGTGAAAGGAGGAGAAAGGACCCGGGCTTCCCCATTGAGCGTGACTCCACTATAAGGAAGGCTGGGAAATGTAGTCTGGCCGTGTGCCCAGGAAGAAGAGAACATGAATACTGGTGAACGGTGGCTGCCTCTGCCTCATGTTAATTTCCTCCTCCCTGCTTGGAGAGCCAACAACACTTGGCAGGAGGCATAAAAGAGACCACTGAGAAACCCCTTTCTCCCCGGGCATTGGAGCTCATGTGGAGCCCTCTCATGCACCTTTCCTGTAGCTCTTATGGTCTGACTGCTAGACCTCTCAGACCACTACTGAGCGCAGAGGCCTGTGTGCATGGCCCACTGGCGTGCAGCGCCCATCATGCTTTGCGTCCGCCAAGATCCTTGTTCTGGGCCCTGCCTGCCAGGCCATTGCTGCTGCTCAGTGAAATCACAACCCTTCTCTGGTTACAGCTTGCTCACCAGTGGACCCCAACAGCCTGGAGACTATCAACTTGTCCCTGCCTGCAGTGATGGATGCGGCCTCAGGACCTAGGGCCTGTGCACACGTCCCACGCTGAAGTGAAAAGACAGCTGACCAAAGTTCCAGCATGTGATTTTGTTGGGAGGTCCAGACTCCTGCCTTTGCTGGAAGAGGCAACGTTGCTTCAGGACCAGCACAGACAGTTGGTAGACCGTCTTTATTAACTGACAGACGTATATTCTCTCTTAAGCCACTCAGAGATATTTGCCCAAACACCAGGGCCCACAAGCACATGTTGGCATGTAGGGCGCCCCTGACTGGATGGATAATTGTGCACTGCAACCTGCTTGCTGATGGCTTTTAAAACCAAGGTCCGTTCTTTCCTTGTATCTCCAAGACTTTGAAATCTCTCCTGTCCTCAGTACACGAAATTTGGGACGCAAGAAGGTTGCATGAGGCCTGTGGAATAGTGCCTGCTCGCACCTACATCAGAGGCTGAGGAATTGAGACACACTCAGTCAGATGGTCAAGGTTTGAAACCAAAACAAAGCAGGAGTTTTTGTGTGTGTTTTTAATTGAAGCTGAACAGCTGCAGCCCACCCAGCTTCCACAGGGCCTTGCACACACAAACAAAAGCTATTCTCTCTCAGGTATCCATGGCTATTGTGCTAGCTCCTACTGCCCATTCAGGGAGGGGCCACTCACTTCACCCTGAGAGCTGAGACAACTTAGAATCAGAAAACATTAAAGCTCAAAGTACCCTTCAATCCAGTCGCTTCCTTTTATGCATGAGAAAAGGAAGCCTGGACCACACTGCTGGAGCACGGCAGAGCTAGGGCAGAAAGCCAGGCTTGCACACAGACTCCGGCCCGCTCATCAGGACCATTTGGGAATGAGCCACTATTAGAGGGACTCCTTTCCTAGAGCCACAGAGAAGGAAGAAGCAAGGGCATGTGATGGGAAGGGGAAGATCTCTGAGGATAAAAGCGAATGCGTAGAAGCAGAAAGGAGACCAGGAGAAGCCAGGACTGTGGCAGATCAGGTTGGCAAGGCAGAAATGACTATTTGACATCTTGAAAAGGAGGTGGTCAGGAAGCTACATTTTTCTTATAAAAAAAAAAAAAAAGATGTCACATAAAACCAAGTGGTTAAGCCTTCAGAATTTGACCTCGTCCTGCCTTTCCTTGTGTACTTCTTCTGTGTTAGCATCTGATGGCTTACCCAGAATGCCCACCTCTTTTCCCTTGGCTTAGCCACGTATTCAACTGTTTCCTCCTGTACGTTCCCTGTTGATGATGCCATGGCAACCTCAGATTGGCCATGTCCAGAACCAACTTCTCAGCGTCCCCTACACACCCGCTCCTCCTCAGGGTTTCCTGTCTCAGAGGAGGCCACCCCCACTTCTACCTCTAATGCCCAAGCCAGGAACCTGGACATTGCCTCAATGCCCCACATCCAGTTTTCTTCCAAGGGCCCTGAGTTCTACCTCCCAAGGAGCTCCAGACTTGGCTGCTTCTTTTCACACCTTCTCACCCTCCCTCTTGTCAGGCCTCCATTTGGAGCTTGACTTGGAGCAATTTCTCCACAGAGCAGCCAGCATGTTCTTCCTAAAACATACATCCTCTCCTTTCTCTCCTCTGCTTAATAGTTTTCCCATGGCTGCCCATTGCTCTCAAGCTTCAATCCAGACTTTGGAGATATAGCAAACAAGGCTCTCCATAAATGACTCCTTTCTGTCTCTTGCCACCACTTCTCCCTCCAACCCTCCACTTTCCCCTTCCCCACCTAATACATTCTCTGCTCCTGTCACTCAAGACATCCTCCCATTCCTCGACAGGCCACTTTCTCGCATCTCAGGGCCAGACAAACCCTTAGTATGTTCTCCTCCCAGATGTCTATATGGCTGGCTACGTCTTGTCATTCAGGCTACAGCTTCCATGGCATGGAGATACCCCTTCCCCAGAGGCCTCCTGGCCATGGAATCTTTCTGACCTAGGCACTTTCTGTTACGATGACCTGTTTGAGTCTTTTTCAAGGAATTATTCCCATCTGACATTTTCTGGTTTGTGTATTCTCAGTCTGTCCACCACATGACTATAATCTCCTTGAGAGCTGAGTCATCTTTGTCTTGTGCGTCATTGTGTCCCAGCACCTAGAAACAGGATCCACTATAGAAGAGGTTCAACAAATGTTTGGCAAATAAATGCACAAAAGAGTAAAATACCAAGACCCATCTTGAGCCACAAATGAGGTGATTTGGCTTTAACTTCTACTTGTATTTTTGCTCCTAAATGTTTTCAGTAAGGATTCGGGCCACCAATTAGTTGAGTTTCAACCCTTAAAAACTCACAATGACTAATAAAACAAAACCTGAAAATGGCTCCTGCCCTTCTTTCTAATTCTGATTTGTGTTTTCATGTTGATAAACCTAATGTCAGTTAACCTCCTTATGTTTTCTATTTTTAAGCAAGAAAAAAAATTCAACCTGCATTACTTAAGTGGTCTGGGGACCAGCCTATGAATGATCCTAAGGCTATTGCTCATGCTTAAGAACCAAAATGCCATTGTCATTCATTTCCTTAATCAGTCAGTCAACAACATGTATGCGCCAGACACTGGGTGGAATGCTAGGGACACAACAGTGAGCCAAGTTTAAATGGCCCCTGCCCTCTAAGACATATGGTCTACAAGGAAAGAGTCAAGATCAAGAGCTAGACATTACCAGTCATTGAGGTAAGAAGTCTGCTGTAGACACATGGGCAGTGGCAAGAATGCAGTGTGAGAGGCATGGGAGACCAGCAACCCAAACATGGGTGGGGTTAGGAAAGGTGTCTCAAAGAAAAAAAATTGAAGCTAAAGCTTACAGTCCTTGGTAATTCATATGGATATTTGCACCTTCCCCTCCCTTCTCTGGAGAAGCCACTTACTGAAATGATCAGTTTTCACTACGTAAAACTGTCTGTGGTTGCATTTGTCCCAGATAAAAGGCTGACTCAAACCAGAAAATCACATAACCACGTGGCTTAATTGGACATGGTGATCAAAGCGCCACATGGTTCATTGGTTACGCATTTTTGCAACCTACTGTTCAATGTGAATTACAGAGCAATGCACTCTGTGTGCCCCTCTGAAACTTGTAGAACGTGTATGAGGAGAGTACTGATTCTCTGCCACATCTACAAGAATATTGTTAGGATAGGCTAACATGTGTAACAAACAACTCCCAAATCTCACTGGCTTTAGACAACAGAGGTCAATTTCTTGCTTATGTCACACTTGAGGCAGTTCAGCTGAGACCTTCTGCTCCATGCAGTCATTCAGGGAACCAGGCTCCTTACATCTTGTGGCCCCATCATCCCCACGGGCCTACGCTTGTTCACTGGATTCTCTGAATCTAGCTAACAGGCAAAGAAAAAGTGTCTGAAACACTAGAAGGGAAGATTTTAAGGTCAGGGCTGAAAGTAGACTCCATTACTTTTGCTCACATCACATTTGTCATAACTCAGTCACAGGGTTCCATGTAACCACAAGGAATGCTGGGAAATGTAGTCTATCTGTATGTCCAGGACAAAAACAAAATGGGGTTGGATAAACACCTAGCATTTTCTCTGCCATAAGGACACTTATGTGATAAAGTACAGAATGGATTCATTTGTGAAAATAGATCTGTGGTATTGTGTAAACCAAACAACCAACTGCCAGACCACCTGACCACAATTAAACTGCAAACTAATTCTTAAGTAATGGATTGTGTTTTTCAATTGGTGAGTTAATTCTGCTTACTTAGTCAAAGCATTTCCTCCTCCAGGCAACAATCGGAAGCAGTTATTAATTGATAAAACCAAATTCTCCGTCTAATGGACCAGATGTAACTCTGACGATGTTCAAGTATATAAAATTAGTAGAAGAAACTAATGCTTGGCCATATTCTCAAGAGCCCACATGACTCTGTATCTAATCACTTAAGGGATATTTATTAAATATGTCAAGCAAAATTTGTCTGCCCATTACATGTCTCTATTCCAAAGTGAACACACAAAAAGCCATAATTTTTCTTGCCTATTGAAAAAGCCCAGCACGAATAAACATGCTTAAATATGCATGACTCTCTGAAGATATTTATTTGTACTTAGAGAAATAAAAGTTTGCAGAGGGCCTTGCAATTTTCTGATGAAAGTTACTTTCTAAGCACAAAGCAGCATTTGATTTGTCTGAACAAAATAATGGAGCAAGGTGAAAGACTGGAGATTTTGGGAAGAAGCCAAGAATTAATGATGTGGATTTGGCTGTAACTGTGCCCAAGAATTTTTCATAATGGTGGTACTGTGCTAACTTCAAAAGTAATAATGATTAAATATACTAAGTACTTATATATCCTCAACCCCTAAACAAAGCCAAAAAACAGATAGTTCCAAGGGCAAGAAATATGTCAGCACCACACTGTCACAGATCACAAATCCAGACCACCCTCAGGATGGTTATTTGGATATGTAATGAAATAATTGACAAAAGCCATTCTGAGGGCCGCGACCCAAATGTGTCAGCAGATCTGAATGTCTAAAGTTCATGTAGCTTGGTAGCACTGAGGCCTGCACACATTTTTCACATTAGGGAACAGATGGAAGCTGTAATTCCCGCAATAGTTGAGGGATGCCTTGCACCCAACAGCAGCAGATAATAAGCTCATTTGGGGAGAAATTTGCCATTTTCGTCCAAGAGCTCAGTGAACTGCTGCTGAAGCATTCATCCAACTGCGGACAGCATGCTTCCCGGAGGGAAAGAAGAGAGACTGCACCTGTTCAAAGCGCTTAAGGGTCTAGAGTCATTTCAGTTTCCCCTTAGGCCTCAAATCTCACATCAGAGACAGCCACAGGGCCATGCCTTGCCCTCATAGCATTCTGGGGAAACCAATTCCTAACCCTGCTTTCCTGTTAGAAATAAATAATGCCAAGTGCTTTCACGGTTTGCATGAGACGTGGACTGGAGATACCGGCTTTGGTGACACATCTCATTTTCATTTGTTCCGGAACATTTTTGGTCTAAACTTTTCAAGCTTTAAATTGGTCTCTGGGGTACCATTCAATAGGAAACTTGAAGGAAAGGGAAAAATATATTCAACTATTTTGGATTTGGAAAATATGCTATTTGGCTGAGAAAGATATTTTGCACATATTTGGTTACTCAAAAGCACTTAAGCACTGAAACTTCAAATGTGTTCTAATCTGATCAAAGCTATGAGCATCTAAAAACATGGCATCCCAGTGCTGCGGATGACAAAACATGCAGTTGACTCGTGTGCTGTGAGACACTGGTGTAGACCTCGGCTACAGAAGGAAACATAGATCGGTGTGGTTTTGTGGGGGCAGCTGCAGTGTAGACACAGACCCCAATCAACGTCCCAGCCTGGCCAACAAACCTGGGAATTACATGGGCTGGATTTTCAAGTACTTTGTCAACAGAATCCTATTACATTTCACAGCAGCCCCAGGAAGCCAGCAGCAGGACCCAGTTTTACAAAATTGGTGGCAAGGCTGGGGAAAGAAAGGCAGCTGGCTAATCAGAGTTCTCTAATAACTCTCCTCATCATACCTTTTTTCTTCTTTTAAAATTAAGTTGTAGGGGCAGAGGAATAAGCTGAATGAAATCTTTGTGCCCTAGGGCTGCCTGTCCCTTGCCACTAGCCACATGTAGCTATTGGGCATTTGAAACAAGAATAGTGTGTCTTGAGAACAGAGTTTTCAAATTTGGTTTAATTTTAATTAATTGAGTTTAAATTTTAAAGCTGATGTCAAATTCAGTTATTGGAAAAATTTTAAATACATTTGGATGAACTTGGATATGTGAATCTACTTTTTCGACTATAGATTTTGTAGAATCTAAATACAGATCAAGCATTTCTGATGAAAATTTAGCATTTGAATTAAGATGTCCTGTAAGTGTACAATGAACACCAGATTTTGAAAACTTAGCATAAAGAATATGAAACATCTCATTAGTAATTTTTTTAATATTGGTTGCATTTTGAAATGGTAATAGTTTAGATATAATAAAATATATTATTAAAATTAATATCACTTGCTTCTTTTTACTTTTGTAATTTGAATACTAGAAAATTTTAAATGTCATACATGGCTCGCATTTTATTTCTATGGGACAGCTCTATTCAAGTAAAAAGAGACTCACACAAGCAGATATCATCTACCTGCCTGCCCAAGTTCTTGCCACAGATGCACATACATACAGACCCACCCAACGAATAAAATAACAAATCACAACTGAACATCTAGTGCCAAGATCTCTAAAGAGGTGGCATCACCCAGCCAACTGATGATTGTGGCAAAAGTGACAGTGTCCCAACTTGACTTGTCCTTTGAAGGACCTTGAACAAATGAATCCCTTTGCTGCCCTTACAGCAGCAGATGCTAACCTCTCTTTACCACCAACACAGGGATATCATTTACTCAGTCAGTTCATTTACTGAACTCTCCTTAGGGCGGGGCTGCTTGCTAGGTGCTATAGTGGGGCACAGAGACAAATGAGATGTCATCCCTGAGCTCAAGGGGTTTGCAGTCTAGTTGTTTCAAAACATATAATTAACTAACTGTAAAGAAATAAAAAACAAAGCAGACTGAAACAAATGCTGAGATGGAGCTCACAATAAAGGGCTCCAGAGCACAGGGTGAAGAGAGATGGATTCTGCCTATGGATATCAGGGTGGACTTCCCATGCGGTAGCATTTAAGATGAGCCGTGATAGATAAGCAGGATGTTGTCAGTGGGGAAGGGGGCATTGCAGATGATGGAAACAGCCTGAGCCAAGGAATGGATACAAGTGGACAGCATGTCAGGGAATGGTGAGGGGTAAAGGGAGGGTGGCTCTCAGATGAGGTTGGAAAAGTCCAAAGGCACCAGATGGAGAAGAACCAGACACACCAAATGCATCAGTTGGGACCAGTGTGGTTTTAGAGGAGGAGAGTGGCGGCCTCATGGAGACAATGGCAATATTACAAGCAAGAAATGGCAAGAGACTGCCCTGGGACAGGGAAAGGAAAAATGGGAAAAGAGGCTGTAGATGCAAAAGGCACAGTGGAGGAATATTAGGCTATCAGGGCAGTAAGGAAAAAGGGGAAGGAGTTAATGGTGCGGTCACTAAGGAAGATTAGGGAACACAGGAGGAAGAACAGATCTGACATGAAGTGATGTCTGAAAAAAAAAAAAAGCACTGCAAACTATTTGGAAGAAAACCTGGATTAACACAAGACACTGATAACAGACCCACAGACCCACAGACCCACTGCATGCCTAGTGCTGTGCTCGGCTGTTACTGAACACCTTTATTGATGAAGATGGGAAATTGCCAAGGGGAGGGGGATCTTCATTTTGGGATTTCCTGAGTTAATTTTTTTCAAACATGAGGCAGCATGAGTATGGATTCTTGACACTTAATACATGAAACATTGGAAATGAAACAAACACATATTAAACATGGGCGCTGGGTGTGGGCGCTGGAGTCCTAACAATACACCTATAATCAGCTGAAAGTCAAAAGCTGTGCCCTTGGAAAATGTAACCCACCGTGATGAAAGGATTATGTAATTTTTTCGGGGTCAAAATTATCAGAGGGTTTGCTTGCACAAGTGGAATGTACACCAACACCCCCACCCCCACCACGATAGCAACATGAGCTCAGGTTTCAAAAGCAAGCTTTCTGCCTAGCCCTAGCCCTCAGGCTGGGGTTCTGTGGTTTCAGATTGGTTTTGGCTTCAAGCAAAGGCAAGTCCTTCCTTCTGCTCTCTGAACTAATTCCAGCATTTATGGCTGAGCCTGTGGCCCCTCGTCTGCTGACCATGTGGGGAGCTTCAAAGTCTTTTAGATGTGATTATTTGTTCTGTCAACAGCTCTGTGCCTCTGAAAAGTGAGGGCCACTGCTTATAGCTATCACTCATCCTCTCTCTCTCCCAGGATCACTTCTCAACAATGCTGACCTTCTAGAGGATGCTCAGCACTTTGACACTACCTCCCCAGCTCAATCGATACTAAGTGATACCAGGTGTCTCTTTTAATCTCACAAGGACAAACCAAACACTATCCTCCTGTTCCCACACCCCAAAGAAAGTGCACATTGAACAAAATAGAAAGTCTACTAGCAGATTAACCACAAACCCATTAATTAATTCCATTTCACAGGGAGCTGAGGGATCTGTAATGTCTTGATATCTTTTCCATCATTTTTAGTCGTCCTCAATTGAACCACTGGTCAGAATGATCTAGTTGACCACTATTGACAAGTGCAAGTCCCATGTGCTTAACTGCACTCTTCAGTATTTATCCCACTGCCACAGTAAATTTAAAATATTTCTTTAAAAGTCCATCTTTGAATGTACTGTGGAGACGAAGGGTCATTCTCTTATGGGAAATTATAAAAACAGGAGTGGGGGTTGTGCTCTAAACACAGACCTGAGTTGAAGTCAGAGGCCAGGGATCAGTTTTCCTCCATTGTTGCCTCCATTGTTGCATTCCGTTTCTCAAGCTCTAAAAAGGGGGCCAGAAAGTGCTGCTTTCATCACAGGCAAAGTCAGGAGGAAAGAGCTCTTATTTCAAAAGATTATGACAATCAGAACAAGTAGATGGCCTCAAGGAAATGAAGCCAGGCCCCCCAGATTGAATCTGGAGGAGTTACTGGTTTGAGTACAAATGACCATTTGGGTCTTGACCCTGGCACTTGGAAGTACTGGAACACTACCATTAAGACTGATGGTGAGACACAGCCCTCACTTCCTCTTTAGAACCATTACTTTTTTGTTCAATGTCATTACTGCATCATGACTACGAGATGTGTTGAAAAGTGATTAAACCAGCAGTTACTTTTGAAAAATGATCAATCAATACATCTCTACAGCATACCTATCAAACACAGGCAACTGAGGGGATACAATCTAGTTTGGAAGATAAGCCATGCACATGGGAAAAAAATGCCTTTCAAGGCTGTGTTTGAGGATGACCAAGGGAGCGGTGTAGGCAGTGAGAGGAGCTCTGTTTTAAGGAGAGATCACTTCCAGCTGTGGAAGCCAAAGCTGGGTCTGGAGAAATGAGCAGAATCCGGATGGGTAGAGAAGAGGAAGAAGGCACAGAAAGCATGGGAGACAATGGCCAAGAGATTGGAAGATCTAAGGCATTTCCAGGGTACAGTGGAGAACAGGGCAGCAATTGAGGCAAAAAGTAATGTGGGTCTACTTTCCCACCTGCAAAATGGGGATAATAATTACCTTCCTTATAGGACTGTTATGAGGATTAAATGTGGTAATGTGTAGAAAGTGCTTTGCATGGGGTCTGGCATGGGAAAAGATACTCAACAAATTTGAGGGTCAGTAGGGCAGTAGCAACCAGAAAGCAGCAGGGAAGGCTGGGAAAGATGTTCCCAAGGGAGACTTGTCATGACCCAGGTGGACTTGGAGAAGCAAAGGACAGGAGCTCCAAAGATGCCTCTGAGCTCGAGGGTCTGGGAAGTGGGAGCATGGGGAAATGAGTGACAGAACCCAGGGAAGGAGACAGGGAAGAAAAGACTGACACTTTTAAACTTGTGGTGCTCAAAGTGCCAGAAGGCACTATTTGTCTATTTTAGCAAGAGCTACATCTTCACAATTTTTAAAAAGCGCCTAAAAGTCATGGGGAAATACACAAAGCAAATTTGGTTCTGAATCCACCTGACTCAAATTCCGCCTACTTGTTCCAGTTCAGTGATGTTTGGTACTTTGGAAAAACTGTGCTGTTTGAAATTTTTCATGATAAAATGCTGGGGATTGGGGGTAAACAATCCGAGAAGAAACTGTTATTGTATTGGGCAGGGAGGGCAGTAACGAATTTTACTACTGAATCTTGTTGACTAACCATGCATTTGTGCTTTACCAAAAGTTAAATTCTAGTTCACTTCCAATGCACAAGATCCTAACAGCAACCAAGACTGATATCCTTTGCTTCCCTGACAGTTCTCTAATAGGCTGTGTCTATACCCCCTGAGAACACACATCTCACAAGGTCCCCTTAATAGTGTGGATTTGAAGACCCTTGGCTTTCACTCCCAAGGAGACACAGTTTTTACACGTTCAGATAGAAACAAAGAGAAGCGCTCTCTGCTGGTGAAACAAGAACTGATAAAGACTCCATTTCTCCTCTAAGATCCTGGGTATGGATAATTTGGCTCTTGTTTGTTTGCTGAAAATATTGGAAGTTTGAGAATTTCGCCTTACAGTCTTCCCTAACCTCACAGTGGATAAGAATTTAAATGGACCTAACATTGTTAAGCTAACTTTCTTATGAATAAAAGCCAGACAAGTTTCTAATAGTAAAAAGAAAAATTTTTCAAAATATTTCTTTCCCTTTGATACCTTTGATAGCTCTTCCCCTTGACTTTTGTTTTTTAAACCAACAAATCCCATGTTATGTTTCAGCAGTGAGAAGGCTAAAAGCCTTTGATTATCTAAGAGCACATTTTGTTCACTGATGTAGGTCAGCACGTGCAGGTGCAGCCTTGGGCTTGAATGCAGGAAAGGCGCCCCTAGAACAAGGAAAGGGAAAACAGGGTAGGCATCATCTCAACGAGCCGTGTGGGTTTCCCCTCCCCTCGTATGGTGTTTACTGGCTTCCTTGGTATAAATGGAAGTCTGGAATTGGTTCTTAAATCTGACAATGTGCCTAATGACAGGATATGGGTTGAGATCATATAACCAACCAAAAACAAGGGGTCTGTTTCACCTCAGCCACTCAGCATTTTGCTTTTATCTGCCTATTTGTTTCATGATAACTTTCAAAGGAGTTGACTGATTCTGATCAAATGTGGGGCATGGCTAAAGCGTTTCAAGATACATCTTAAGCTCAATTTGTGGTCTTGCCAGCCATCCCGAAACAAAACAGTAGCCAGTAAAAGTTTCTAAACGGGCATATCTGCTGTAATCTTTAGCAGACTTCACCGAAGTTCATACATGAGTAGTGGTTACAGATCTATGTGATTACACGGAGTGAAGTTTGCAGATCACAGACCCACAAAGGTATCTAAATTCACTGCATACAATGACTTCTCACAGCCTTTGGAAAGGCAAGCGTTATCTCTGCGCGGACAAGGGGAAATAAAAGCCTTAATAAAGGAGGCCAAAGTTACATTACTTAGGCTATATCCTGTGAATGATTCATGAGAGAAACAGTTCAATAGATGCAGAATTCAATCTATTAGAAACAAGCAAAGCTCCAGTAGTGAAGTCTCTGTAGTTGAAACAGGATCTTCAAGAAGCAATGCGGCCACAAGGTGATAGATCTGGATGTCAGAAGAGAAATTGTTCACGCTGATGTATTGAAATTAAGTCTTTATAATGGTGGCATCAGAGGATGGCTTGGAGGGGGTTAATCCCTCTGAATCTTCACCAGACTCCCACCAAAAACCATTGCAAATGAATAAATAATTATTCTGCCTCTATAAACCCGTGTAAGCGTCCTTTTTAATGAGAACAAAGTGTGCAGTTGCACATTTTCATTAATTGTATTTGTTTTGTTTTATTTTGTGTTGCTCAGTCCTGGGCAACTGATTATACCTCTCATGTGGGAGGTAAAGAACTGTGTTTTGTTAATATTCCTAGAGTGATTTATTTTATATTAATTCTTCTTCCTTCTTCTATTACCCATAATACACGATTCAGTTAAAAGCAATGTGCTTCCTATGTAATGCAGCTTCAAGAGAAGCCCCGTTCCAGCCAGGCAGTTATCTTTAAGTCCTTCTTAGGTAGAAATTCTGCAGTCACCATGGGACCTTGATTATTCAATTGCATAACAAACAAGGAAAGTCAATTGAATATAACAGATCATTAACAGCACAGAAAGAACTGAAAGAGAAAAGCCTTCATGGCCAACTGTAGGGCTAGAATAATATGCTGACAGATTTCCAACTACCTCCTGTAGCAGGGACCTCAAAAGACTCTTGTACAACCAGCCTGAGCAAGAGCAAGACCCCATCTCTACCAAAAAATAGAAAACTTAGCCGGGCATGGTGGCCCGCTCCTGTAGTCCAGGCTACTTTGGAGGCCAAGGCAGGAGGATTGCTTGAGCCCAGGAGTTTGAGGTTACAGTGAGCTATTATGACGCCACTGCATTCTACCCGGGGCGCAAAAAAAAAAAAAGACTCTTGGACTCTTGTCCAGAGCTGAATATCCCATTTCCACACAAGGCTGCTGCATCTTAGCTGAGAATGTCCATTTCCAACAGGTCTACTGAGCTGGAATCCTCAAAACCATCTTCATCTCCTCCCTGTCTTCCAAATCCAGTAGCCAATGGCTATTGATCCTATGTCTCAGTAGCTCCCAACTCTAACCACTCCTTTTTTCCCATGGCCTTAGCTACTTCCATAGGCCAATGGTCCCCTTGACTGTCCTGTGAACTGTTGCCACCTCGATAGTTTCCCTGGCACTAGTCTATTTCTCTGCTCTTGTCATTCTGTCACATGATTGTAAATGTTATCTTCCTCCAAATCACGCCCCACCATTTCTCAACATGCTAAAACAAACTGTCTTAGCTCCCTGTTGGTTACAGAATTAAGTCTATTTCTGCCACGGCATTTGAAGCACTTTGGAATATGGCACCAACATAGATCCTGCACTTTATCTCCAGCTGGACTTCCCACCTGAACCACCACCACCTAACTCTATGCTCAAATACGTGGCACTTGTAATTCCTCTCTCTAGTGTCTTACATGTTGTTCCCTCTGCCTAGAATGCCCTGTGTCCTGGTGGGCTCCTTCCTACTCATCCTTCAAGACACAGATCAAATACCACTTTCTTCTTCAAACTTCCCTGATACCCCCATGTCAAAGTAATGTCTTCTTTCTCTGGCCTCCCACAGCTTTTTATACACACTTCCACATTAGCCTTGGCTCAAGTTTTTCCATAGGTAATTATTTGTTTGCATACCTGTCTCCCTTGCTGTCTGACTCAATTTGGTATTAAATAAATCAATGGTGGAGTGGCTCAGGGCCTTCTCACTGCAATCATTTCATTTATTGGAGGCTTGGCACAGCCACGATATCCAGGGGCGATATTCAAAATATTTAACAACTGTATGGCATGAGCACTGACCAATCAAATGGATTCCCGGCTGGGCTGGTGTGTCCCAATCAAAGCTCAACCTTGGCCTAATCCCAACAGTCAGGATTTCAGTGAAGGGTATTCCATATCTGATTCAGTCTTTAAAAACTGCTCAGGTTTCAAGCTGATTAAGTCAGCTAGGGCCTGAGGCTTTGGGTACTGTTTGTTAAATCCTTCAGGATCCAAGAAATTGCCCTGAGTGTAGATAGAAGGTTTTAAAAAAGTTACTACCATAATTATTTTTAGAAAGACTGGAGCCAAAAAGGTGAACAGTAGCTAATTGTGAGATTGCTTTGCAGCAACAAGGGCTTCAACACACACACAAACTTATATCCAAAAAAAAAAAAAGTCTTTTCATTGTCTCTGCAGTCATAGTATAGCCACACAAAGCAGGCTTTCATTTATGGCTCCCTCTCCCTGGGAAGCCAAGCCTGAGAGTAAAAGATATCTTAATGTTCTCTTTCAAGGCTGCTGAGATTTAGAAACGAAGATTGGTAGGATGCTACAATATCAGCCTTTCTTTTACTCCCCTCCTGCCCTTTCTCCTACCTCCTACCTGCCTTTAAAAAAAAATAAAAACGATTTCAAGCATCTCCTGTTTTACTTAGCTACCTGAAAATGTGTTCAAAGTAAATAGCAGTGGGGAAAAAAAATCAACTCTGAAGAGAAAGACTGGATTTGGGGCTTTGTGGCCCATGTTGGATTTTAAGTTTTAATCTGACAATGAACATTTGAAAGCTGTAGCTCTGGCCACCTATTCAAACTTTCTCAGTGCAGTTCAGGAACTGTTAATTAGAATAACCTGGACCAGGTTGGGAAGAGGGAGTTTGATGCCAGGTTCACGGCTGGAAAGTTCTAGGGTTGCACTATCCACTATAGAAGCCACTAGTCACATGTGACTATTTATATTTAAATTCTAATTAACTAAAATTAAGTAAAATTAAAAATTCAGTTCTTTGATCACACTAGCCACCGTTTCAAGTGCTCAATAGCTACAGGTAGCTAGTGGCTACCCTGTTGGGCAGCATAGATACAGAACATTTCCATCACTGCAGGAAGTTCTGATATTGGGCCGATATTGGGCACCATTATCAGTGATTCAAGTTTGTTTGGCCAAGGGGTGGGACAGGAGGGGAGGAGTCATGCTGGGAAACAGAAAATTTCTTACCAGGGGGACAAACAGAAATGTCTGGAACATTTCTCCTTCCTTTTCTTTCCCTGTGTTTCCACTTATTTTCCTATCCCTGATTCTACCCTCTTCCTCATCTTTGTGGATGGGAGAATCTGACCAGGACATATACTAGAATGGAACCTCCCCAGGGGTTGGGAGTTGGGGCCCTTTGGTTCACTGCTGTGTCCTTGGCAGCCACTACAGTGCTTAAGAGCAGGTGCTTGGTAAGTGCTTGTTGGCTGAGTAATCCCAGTGGGATTGGGTGTCTCCACTTTCCTCTATAAGGCCGGAAACTAAAACATCCTCCACTTCCCTGCTGTCTGGATCCACCAAGTGCACCAGGGACCAGCAAAGACACTCTCAAACAGCCTCAACCTTCAACTCCCTGAGGTTGAACAAAATCTTGTTTTTATTATGAGACTCAGAGGGACAACTTGCCCCAGCAGTTGAAAACTTTAGTTTAGAACCAGACGTCCTGGGTGTGAACACAAGCTGAGTGGCCATGGGCAAGTCATTTAACCTGCCCTGTGCCTCAGTTGCCTCGTGTTTAAAATGCGGAGAATAAATAATATTTCCTACCTCCTAGCATTGTTGTTTACACGTTAATACACACAAAGCACTTGGAACAGTTCCAGGCTCATAACAGGTGCTCAATAAATGTTGGCTACTGAGATCCTCCAGCCAAGCCAGCCTGCTAAATGAGGAGTCTCAGTGTGAATTGTTGCCAATGAGCCCACAAACAGCAGCAGAACTGAATACACTCAGTAAAATGAAAGGCTGAAAATATGCTCCAGCCATCTGAAACATGCATGTTAGGCGGCTTCTGGGAGTGTGAGGTATTCGAGAGATTTGAAAGCAGTACGAACCACCCCATAAATAGGAAACATAAAACTTTTAGAAACACTGGGAATGGAAATCCTTTTCAGCCCCTCCAACTGGTCACTTTTGTTCAAGGACAATAAATCCACAGGGTCATTTTGAATGGAAATGGGCTGCAGAGAAACAACTCCCTGCAAACTGATATTTGAAGGACCAGACCAGCATGGGTTAGGAAGCTTGGCAGAAAGACAACATGTCACGTCAGCCCCAGCAAGTGTGGAGAGCGTGTCCACCCTCTGTGACTCTCATGTCCACCAGGGGCCTCCTTTGGTTCAACAAAACACTCCCACTTATGAGACTACCAAAGGCCACCACTGGTGGGAGTTTACTCAGAAGAAACCTGGCCAGGAACCACCATGGCCAGCAGGGCCGCTTCAGGCATTCCTCCTCTGTGGCGGTCTTTACAGGAGCCCACCTACTGTCCAGGGCCTCATCTCAGGTGCAAACAGACAAGATGCACATCAAAGGGTACAGGGTCTAGACTGGACCCACAGGAGCTAATATCTCTTGTAAACAACTATAGTTTCCTGGGGCCCCATTAGGGATATGCTAGTACCAAGAGTTTCACACTCAGGGAAGCACAAAGCTATGGCTTCTTGCCAGGTATTTAGATTCATTTACAACCCTGTGGCACCAAAAGCAATTTAACAATTGGGTCATTTCTACTATAAGCAATATTGCCTGGTAACTAAGCTGACATTCCACCTTCACCACATTTCCAGGGCAACGAAGCTGGAAAGTTAACACAAGGACAGATTTCCACAGAGAAGGGGAAAGGGTTATGTTACCCCTTTACCCACAGTGACAAACTCTTCTATAGATGGAGGCCTGCCAGTCCATGCTGGTTGGATGCAGTGCCAGGATGGAATGCAGGGAAGCTGGATCTTGACCTAGGCCTGAGGGCAGAGGGCAGCCATCAGAAACCCCCAGAGGAACGGCACTTCCTTGGCACTGAATGCTTAGGGTTGGGGATAGAGCAAATTCTGTGAGACCTGGGCAAGAGACCTTTAGGACCCCATACTAAAGGGGCTAAGACGGCTGACCCATGGTGAGAGCATCATGGTTCACACTACCAGGGAAAACATTATGAGCCCCAAAGAAAGAGAAGGAAATATAAGTTAACCAAGCCACCCACTGACCTGCAGTTAAGGTCTTAGGACTTGTTCTTTACCTAGCTCCTGGCTTAGCATTTGTGTGGAAGATGCACTTCTTCAAACTCTATTACAGCACCCTCATCATTTTTGTTCCAATAAGATACATGTATCTGTTGGTGCAAGCAAGTACAATTGCTAGTAAGCAAGCTGTTTTCTCTCTCAAGAAAGCATATCAAACTGGGAGTGAGCGTAAAGTTAGCTGTAGCCTTAAATCTGCTCTGATTTATATTTAAAAGTAAATCATTTACAAATAACTGTCATTAACAACAAAACTGATGCCCCTTTATGTCAGCAGAGGAGCAGAGGAGGATATTCCCTGTGCTGTCCTCAAAACCTACCTCAGAATGTAACCAGACATGCCTTCATCTTTCTCAAGTCAAACTCAGAGGCACCAGGCACCTCCTGCCTCGACCTGCATTGCTCTTGAGTATTTTATTTGGGTCAGACAGCAATTCTGGGACACCCACGGTGAGCCAGCTCTCACATTCCTTCACCCAATTTGGTTATTTAATCTAGTGTGAGGGACCCCAAATCATCAGAATGCATTTTTCATTATCCCATGACCCTGGGCCAAAGGATAATCAGGATCAGCTGGTGCTTGGCTTACTCAAGGCTGGAGAAAGCATTCATTCATTCATTCATTCATGCATTCATTCAATTCATCCAACAATCAAGTATCAAATACCTATGCTACCTGCTGATGAGGGGGACCTCAGAGTCCTCAAGGAGTTCTTGGCCTCAGAACCTTAATTATTCAGATACCTGGCCACCCTCAGTCATCAACTCCTTCTCCCCTTCTTCCTACTAAACAGTCTCAGGAATGTTTTATTGTTGGAGGCATGGCCTGCCTGCCCTGTAAAGGATCACCGTTGCAGGAAGTTACTTTGTAAAACACCATCTTCCAAAATGTGTTTCATGGAACCCAAGTCCCAAATGTGGTAACAGAGCTCTGTGGTCCAATGTGTTTAGGAAACCCTTCATGGTTGATCCTTTTTGAGAGAGTTATACTTTAGTATAGTAAAGGCTTTGATAGGTTCTACAGTAGAGAAACCTGTTTTTTTTTTTAAATCATCCAGTTTTCTCAAACTTGCTTGACCACAGAAATGTGTGTGTGTGTGTGTGTGTGTGTGTGTGTGTATAACCTATTACTATCTTGAGAAACCCATGTAGTTTGGGAAACACTTTATTAAAACAATGTACTGTTAACTTGATAATAAATAACCCATATCTGGAGATATATTTCTTAACATATATTTGTGATACACAAATATATGTAGCTACTTATATATTTAACACAATCATTAAAAATAATATTAATAATATTTCATTATCAGGACACAAATATTATCTAAGTGACATTCTTAAGGTCCCAGAGTAGTTTGATGCAGGAGATAATAGGTTATCAAAGAGGCAAATTTGTAGCCCTCTAGGAGTCTACAGGCTTCCTTTCAATGACTGAGAGGTCATTGAAATCAAGCCAATATCTCTTGGGCCATATGTCCCAGGGGCTATGTATGGGCAAAGAAAGTGTCAGTAGCTTGTTAAAATATGTGCCCCTCTAGCTTTGGGTGCCTCTCAGAGTTAAGGCTAAAGAGGCTTAGTGACGTGGCTGTGGAAGCAGTAATGTTAGGATGGTGTTGAGCCATGGTGTGAAGTCACAGAAACATTTTTTAGCAATTATAACTGTTTTTGTATTATATTCCTTATTTGAACCATTAATAATGAGAATGCGAATGAATGAATAAATATCTAACTGTATACTAGGTTTGGCAGGCATTGGTGAGAAGCTGTGGACTCTGGAAAGAGAAAAAAGAATGCAAATTCCTTTTGTTCTATTTTCTGAGCTCTGAAATATCTTGGAGAGAAGTTTGCAATGGTTACAAGAATCAATTCAGTATCCCCAGATGAAACCAATATGTTTTGTCTGAGACCCTACTGGCTCTCAGCTGACGTATTTCTTGAATCCTACTCTTCAGAAAGAAGGAAAGTAGTTTATCTTGATTTAAACCCCTAAGCCTGAAATCACTGTTGCTAAATTCCAAAGAAAAGAATGCAAATGTGTGTTCAAATGTATATAAAAGTGGAAATTAAACGTTTAACAAATTTGTCATGTTAACAGTAGCCGGGTTGTTGCCAAGTAGCCTCATTTTCTGAGGGGCCCCCCACATGCATAGAAGAAACCTCGCTTAAAGATTTGTAATTGGACCCCCTAATTATATACAATTCTTATTTGTCAATTAAAAACTTAAAAATGTAAAAACAAATTATGAAGACTTTTCTTCTGACTTTGAACTTTTTTCTTTCCCTAAACACTGTTCTCAGAGGAAAAAAAAAAAGTCAATTTTGACTTGCTTAGCAAAGCAGCAGGAAACTCGAAGCATCCGTGCTAGGCTACTCCATACTGTTTTCTATGCAAGGTCTTAGGTATCTCACCAGGATATTCCCTCTCCATATGCAGCAAATACATTACCTTTCTCCAGTGGCGTCTCACTGGCACCTTCCGGATCCCAGGTTCTTTTTTTTTTTTTTTTTTTTTGAGACAGAGTCTCACTCTGTTGCCCAGGCTAGAGTGAGTGCCGTGGCATCAGCCTAGCTCACAGCAACCTCAAACTCCTGAGCTCAAGCGATCCTCCTGTCTCAGCCTCCCGAGTAGCTGGGACTACAGGCCTGCACCACCATGCCCGGCTAATTTTTTCTATATATATTTTTAGCTGTCCATATAATTTCTTTCTATTTTTAGTAGAGGTGGGGTCTCGCTCTTGCTCAGGCTGGTCTCGAACTCCTGAGCTCAAACAATCCGCCCACCTCGGCCTCCCAGAGTGCTAGGATTACAGGCATGAGCCACCGCGCCCGGCCCCAGGTTCTTAGAATGTAGTGGATCATCTCCAGTTGAGTAATCTCCCCTTTTCTTCCTCAGAAGCCTGCCCCACCCAGTTTCTGAGGCATGGGAGGAGGTATCTTCACTGACTACCAAAGACCAGAGACCCGTGTGGAAGGAAGGGGTGACTCTCCATCTTCTCCCTACCTTACTTGTTCTAAGCATTCAGGATGCTTTCCTGGGAAGATTCTAAAATGATCTTTCAGATTATCCATTAGTGCTGCGGTCCCCAACCCCTGGGTAGAGGACTGGTACTGGTGTGTGGCCTGTTAGGAACCAGGCTGCACAGCAAGAGGTGAAGGGCAGAAGACGCGGTGAAGCTTCACCTGTATTTACAGCCACTGCCCATCACTCCCATCACCGCATAAGCTCCGCCTCCTGTCAGATCAGTGGCAATATTTGATTCTTATAGGAGCACAAACCCTACTGTAAACTGCACATGCGAGGGATCTAGGCTGCCCGCTCCTCATGAGAATCTAATGCCTGATGATCTGAGATGGAGCTGAAATGGTGATGCTAGCACTGGGGAGTGGCTCAAATACAGATTATCATTAGCAGAGAGGTCTGACTGCACAATAAATGTAATGCACTTGAATCCCAAAACCATCTCCTCTCCATCACCCCCTCCCCTGGTCCCTGGAAAAATTATCTTCCATGAAACCAGTCCCTGGTGCCAAACACCAAGGAATGCCTTACAAGTCACATAGGTTTGGTTCTCTGGTTGTGTGCGTGTGTGTGTGTGCATGCACATGCATGCACAAGTACATACACATGATCAGTTTTTATGCCTGATCTCACCAATGCTATTCCTTAGGAATTCTAGCCTGCATTATTTAGAAGGGGGACTTGTATTTTCTGTTCTAGGCAACAGCTCTAAGCTCCACAGAGGACTTTGGTTCTAATCTTTTCTTCCTGGCATGCACTGACACCTCATATTTATATGTTAAAGGCCAGTTTGTAAGAGACTGATGAAAATCGACTCTCAAGGTTAAATAACAGTAGTTAGGAACTTGATCTGGGTTTTTAAATAAGCTCTGTGACTTTAGACAGTGACTTAATGCCTCTGAGTTTATATCTTCTTTTATGTAAAAGAAGTTGGTCTCTCACGGTGCTTCCCAGAATACTGAGGGTGAGATCAACTGAAGCACCAGCTAATAGCAAACTCTTAAAAAACAAGTAGTTGTGTTCCTCCCAGGCTGAAATGTTTCTATAAATTATCATTTGGGGACGATGCTACTTAAGCCACTTAAAAATCTACATGAGACTGCTAATATCCAAGCCAATCTGAATGAATTTTCAAGCAAAATTTCCTAAGGCACCATAGAAACATCTTTTAAAGCTCTAGACATAATGTTCTCCTTCCTCATCCAATAATTATGTAATTTTTAAAAGGACAACAGCTCCTTTCCACCATCAAATCCATTTGTCTTGATTTAAGATGCCCATCATAAATAATTCTGCCACGCCCAGAACCTTTTAGTATTTTCCTCCCGTGTTTACTCTTTACTTTGATAACAAAATGATGTGCATTTTCTGGCCTGTAATTGGCAAGATTGTGCTTTACACCCTATGAATGACAAATGCTCTACACAGTCACCTCTTCACATGACAATCGTCCTGCTTCTCCATGATTTTTCAAAACATAATTGGCAGGAGACAGGGTATCCATTTCTCTACTTCACCCAGATATTCATCCATCAGATCTGCTGAATCTACAAGTTTGAGTTTTCCGAGCAGCTTTTAAAACTGAATTCCACACCCTTCCTCTCCTTTGTGACCTGCCACCACCATCCCCTCCAATGCTAAGCCCCTCTGTGGTTTCACCACTTCTTAATTAGTTCTAATGCTAGCACCCATAATGGCTTTCCAGCTGTCTCCATGAGAATTTGTCACTGACCTATTTTCTCTCTAGTTTCTTTATGCATCCCTGTACCCCGAAACCAGTCTGACAAATTACTTGGTTTAGAGTCCCTTTATATTTGTTCCTGGAGGTTTGATCTTGGCATTTGTTATTATATGACTGGCACCTTGCCTTGGGGTCCATCATGCCAGATAATAGTACCAGAGTGAAAAAGCTTACAAGCTCCCCTCATGTTCTCATTCTTTCTCTTCTCTCTCCCTCCCTCTCTCCCCTTTCTTGTTCCCTCTTTCTTCCCTCCCTCCTTTTTTTCCTTCCTCCCTCCCTCCTCTCCTCACCATCCACTGAATTAACTCTCTCTAAATTCCACCTCTCCATGAATAGAGCCTGACAATACCAGACAGCTGAGATCTACTGGAAAATACTAAAAATAATTGCCTTTTGTTATTAAAGTCAGATTTGGGGCTGCTGTTCCCTCCCAAGAATTTGTAGAGTTTCCTGCAGGGATTCAGAGGTCTGTACCCCAGTGGGTTTTTTTTTTTAGAATGCGAAGGGCTATTTCAATAAACATGCCACTAAATTGCCTATGTCATCTTAAATTAATGTGTATTGTCTCTTGTCCCATTTAGCTCTGGCTGATACTTTTCTGGAATTTGCCATTGGAATATTTTACACACTGATCTATTCCTGCTGTCCTCCACACCCTGTCTGACATTAAAGTTCCTTTTGAGATGCCAAGGGGGCCAAGATCCCCAACTCTGTCTCAGGTTCCTTGCTCCCCGGGGGGCCAGCTACCTCATTTAAGTTTTCCAGTGCAACCTTTTTTATTCAAGGTCTTGGGAAACCTAACTGAAGAGTCAATCTCCTTAGGACTCTAGTATTGACAGGCTGCTCTTTTGTCCATATACCTTTTATATTATTAAAAATAAGAACTAAATGAGTTTCTTAGTACTAGCCGCCCAGCCCAGAAAATGATATGCCCCCTGGATTTAAAATATTACAGGTATCATTTTCTGGGTTTGCTTTCCTATGTCTAGAATACAGGTCATCAGGCCTTAGGATGCATTAGAACCACCTAAAGTTTCTTGGTCAAAAGGCACATTCTGGGTTTGCATCCCCAAAGGTTTTGATTCTTAGTGTGGGGAGGGTCCCAAGAATTGACATTTTAACAGGAACTCCATCTGCTCACCAATCCAGAATGATCATCATAAAGGTTTACACTAGGTAACAACTTCCCTGTATCATCTACTGGGTTTGACTTTATCAAGCAAAGAACTGCGCTAGGGTAGTCAACCCACCCCTGGTCCATTTGAATAATGTTGCTGGGAAACTGTCACCTCACGGTCCTCGATTTGACAAACGTAGAAGACATTAACATTATTATTCATTCCTTGGGTGTGTTTGCAGTTTAAAAAGAATTCATGAATGATAGCGTATTAGTATTGGTTCATGAATTGTAAGAAATAAACCATGCTAACATAAGATGTTAGTAATAAGGGAAACTGAGTGTGGGGTATACAGGAACTCTCTGTACTATCTTCCCAATTTTTCTGTAAATTTAAAACTGTTTTAAAAAATAAAGTCTTTTTTAAAAAAGTACAATACATGCCACATACCAGAATAGGTAAAAATAAAAAGACAGAGAATTTCAAGTGTTAGCAAGAGTGTGGAGCAACTGGAACTCTGACACACTGCTGGTGGGATTGCCGGTTGGTACATCCACTTTGGAAAACTGTTTGGTAGCATCTACTAAAGCTGAATATTTGTATACTGAATGGCCTTGCACTTCCAGGTATATACCCAACAGTAATATGTCCATGTGTTCAACAAAATATGTGTATGTAGCAGCACTATTTGTAGAGTCCCAAACTGGATATTAGCAACATGCCCATCAAAAATAGAATTGATAAAGCAATTGTGATATGTTCAGAAAATGAATACTATACAGCAACGAAAAATACATAAATTTGAACTATATCCAACAACCAGGGTGATGCAGATTCAAAAGAAATCAGATACCAAAGAAGGTCTACTGTATGACTCCATTTATGTAAATTCAAGAAACAGTTCAAACTAGTCTATGCTGAAAATGGGTTGTCCTAGGGATGGGGATGGAGGTGACAGGGCTCTTCTGGAGCTGGTGATGTTTTGGGTTTTTAGGGGGAGGTGTTGGGTACTTGAGTATGTTCGGTTTGTGAAAATTCACTTGGGATTTGTGCATTTTTCTGTATGTGTGTTGTACCATTTCATAAAAGCAATCCATGTTTT